>NW_026961582.1:5000-324445 GCF_963924245.1 Chroicocephalus ridibundus | reverse complement strand
CCACGGCTCTGGCGACAGCTCCCACGCCCGAAGACCAAGGAGGGAAAGCTGTGCCTCGTTGGAAAGCTCTTTGGCAGCCGCTCGCGTGGCCCCACAGACCATGGGGCTGCGGGCTTTACAGCGGCCGTCAGCCTCGGCGCCACCGGCGCCCACGTGGCGCCGCCGCGCCAGCCTGCGAAGCATTTTCGGGTAGGGCCGCGTCTCTGGCCACAGCTCCCACGCCCGAAGAGCCAGGAGGGAAAGCCGTGCCTCGTTGGAAAGCTCTTTGGCAGCCGCTCGCGTGGCCCCACAGCCCGTGGGGCTGCGGACTTTGCGGCGGCAGTCAGCCTCGGCGACACCAGCGGCCACGTGGCACCGCCGCGCCAGCCTGCGAAGCATTTTCCGGTATGGCCGCGGCTCTGGCCACAGCTCCCACGCCCGAAGAGCAAGGATTGAAAGCCGTGCCTCGTTGGAAAGGTCTTTGGCAGCCGCTCGCGTGGCCCCACAGCCCGTGGGGCTGCGGGCTTTGCGGCGGCCGTCAGCCTCGGCGACACCGGCGCCCACCTGGCACCGCCGCGCCAGCCTGCGAAGCATTTTCCGGTAGTGCTGCGTTTCTGGCCACAGCTCCCACGCCCGAAGACCAAGGAGGGAAAGCCGTGCCTCGTTGGAAATCTCTTTGGCAGCCGCTCGCGTGGCCCCACAGCCCGTGGGGCTGCGGGCTTTGCGGCGGCTTTCAGCCTCGGCGCCACCGGCGCCCACCTGGCGCCGACTCGCCAGCCTGCAAAGCATTTTCCGGTAGGGCCGCGGCTCTGGCCACAGCTCCCACGCCCGAAGACCAAGGAGGGAAAGCCGTGCCTCGTTGGAAAGCTCTTTGGCAGCCGCTCGCGTGGCCCCACAGCCCGTGGGGCTGCGGGCTTTGCGGCGGCCGTCAGCCTCGGCGCCACCGGCGCCCACGTGGGGCCGCCGAGCCAGCCTGTGAAGCATTTTCCGGTAGGGCCGCGGCTCTGGCGACAGCTCCCACGCCCGAAGACCAAGGAGGGAAAGCCGTGCCTCGTTGGAAAGCTCTTTGGCAGCCGCTCGCGTGGCCCCACAGACCATGGGGCTGCGGGCTTTGCGGCGGCCGTCAGCCTCGGCGACACCGGCGCCCACCTTGCTCTGCTGCGTGAGCCTGCGAAGCATTTTCCGGTAGGGCCGCGGCTCTGGCCACAGATCCCACGCCCGAAGACCAAAGAGGGAAAGCCGTGCCTCGTTGGAAAGCTCTTTGGCAGCCGCTCACGTGGCCCCACAGACCGTGGGGCTGCGGGCTTTTCGGCGGCCGTCAGCCTCGGCGCCACCGGCGCCCATGTGGCGCAGCCGCGCCAGCCTGCGAAGCATTTTCCGGTAGGACCGCGGCTCTGGCCACAGCTCCCACGCCCGAAGACCAAGGAGGGAAAGCCGTGCCTCGTTGGAAAGCTCTTTGGCAGCCGCTCGCGTGGCCCCACAGCCCGTGGGGCTGCGGGCTTTGCGGCTGCCGTCAGCCTCGGCGACACCAGCGCCCACGTGGCACCGCCGCGCCAGCCTGCGAAGCATTTTCTGGTAGGGCCGCGGCTCTGGCCACAGCTCCCACGCCCAAAGAGCCAGGAGGGAAAGCCGTGCCTCGTTGGAAAGCTCTTTGGCAGCCGCTCGCGTGGCCCCACAGCCCGTGGGGCTGCGGGCTTTGCGGCGGCCGTCAGCCTCGGCGCCACCGGCACCCACGTGTTGCCGCCGCGCCAGCCTGCGAAGCATTTTCCGGTAGGGCCGCGGCTCTGGCCACAGCTCCCACGCCCGAAGACCAAGTAGGGAAAGCCGTGCCTCGTTGGAAAGCTCTTTGGCAGCCGCTCGCGTGGCCCCACAGACCATGGGGCTGCGGGCTTTGCGGCGGCTGTCAGCCTCGGCGACACCGGCGCCCACCTTGCTCTGCTGCGTGAGCCTGCGAAGCATTTTCTGGTAGGGCCGCGGCTCTGGCCACAGCTCCCACGCCCGAAGACCAAGGAGGGAAAGCCGTGCCTCGTTGGAAAGCTCTTTGGCAGCCGCTCGCGTGGCCCCACAGCCCGTGGGGCTGCGGGCTTTGCGGCGGCCGTCAGCCTCGGCGCCACCGGCGCCCACCTGGCGCCGCCGAGCCAGCCTGTGAAGTATTTTCCGGTAGGGCCGCGGCTCTGGCCACAGCTCCCACGCCCGAAGACCAAGGAGGGAAAGCCGTACCTCGTTGGAAAGCTCTTTGGCAGCCGCTCGCGTGGCCCCACAGCCCGTGGGGCTGCGGGCTTTGCGGCGGCCGTCAGCCTCAGCGCCACCGGCGCCCACGTGGGGCAGCCGCGCCAGCCTGCGAAGCATTTTCCGGTAGGGCCGCGGCTCTGGCGACAGCTCCCACGCCTGAAGAGCCAGGAGGGAAAGCCGTGCCTCGTTGGAAAGCGCTTTGGCAGCCGCTCGCGTGGCCCCACAGCCCATGGGGCTGCGGGCTTTGCGGCGGCCATCAGCCTCGGCGACACCGGCGCCCACCTTGCTCTGCTGCGTGAGCCTACGAAGCATTTTCCGGTAGGGCCACGGCTCTGGCGACAGCTCCCACGCCCGAAGACCAAGGAGGGAAAGCTGTGCCTCGTTGGAAAGCTCTTTGGCAGCCGCTCGCGTGGCCCCACAGACCATGGGGCTGCGGGCTTTGCAGCGGCCGTCAGCCTCGGCGCCACCGGCGCCCACGTGGCGCTGCCGCGCCAGCCTGTGAAGCATTTTCGGGTAGGGCCGCGGCTCTGGCCACAGCTCCCACGCCCGAAGAGCCAGGAGGGAAAGCCGTGCCTCGTTGGAAAGCTCTTTGGCAGCCGCTCGCGTGGCCCCACAGCCCGTGGGGCTGCGGGCTTTGCGGCGGCCGTCAGCCTCGGCAACACCAGCGGCCACGTGGCACCGCCGCGCCAGCCTGCGAAGCATTTTGCGGTAGTGCTGCGTTTCTGGCCACAGCTCCCACGCCCGAAGACCAAGGAGGGAAAGCCGAGCCTCGTTGGAAATCTCTTTGGCAGCCGCTCGCGTGGCCCCACAGCCCGTGGGGCTGCGGGCTTTGCGGCGGCTTTCAGCCTCGGCGCCACCGGCTCCCACCTGGCGCCGACGCGCCAGCCTGCAAAGCATTTTCCGGTAGGGCCGCGGCTCTGGCCACAGCTCCCACGCCCGAAGACCAAGGAGGGAAAGCCGTGCCTCGTTGGAAAGCTCTTTGGCAGCCGCTCGCGTGGCCCCACAGCCCGTGGGGCTGCGGGCTTTGCGGCGGCCGTCAGCCTCGGCGCCACCGGCGCCCACGTGGGGCCGCCGAGCCAGCCTGTGAAGCATTTTCCGGTAGGGCCGCGGCTCTGGCGACAGCTCCCACGCCCGAAGACCAAGGAGGGAAGGCTGTGCCTCGTTGGAAAGCTCTTTGGCAGCCGCTCGCGTGGCCCCACAGACCATGGGGCTGCGGGCTTTGCGGCGGCCATCAGCCTCGGCGACACCGGCGCCCACCTTGCTCTGCTGCGTGAGCCTGCGAAGCATTTTCCGGTAGGGCCGCAGCTCTGGCCACAGCTCCCACGCCCGAAGACCAAAGAGGGAAAGCCGTGCCTCGTTGGAAAGCTCTTTGGCAGCCGCTCACGTGGCCCCACAGACCGTGGGGCTGCGGGCTTTGCGGCGGCCGTCAGCCTCGGCGCCACCGGCGCCCATGTGGCGCAGCCGCGCCAGCCTGCGAAGCATTTTCCGGTAGGGCCGCGGCTCTGGCCACAGCTCCCACGCCCGAAGACCAAGGAGGGAAAGCCGTGCCTCGTTGGAAAGCTCTTTGGCAGCCGCTCACGTGGCCCCACAGCCCGTGGGACTACGGGCTTTGCGGCGGCCGTCAGCCTGGGCGCCACCGGCGCCCACCTGGCGCCGCCGCGCCAGCCTGCGAAGCATTTTCCGGTAGGACCGCGGCTCTGGCCACAGCTCCCACGCCCGAAGAGCCAGGAGGGAAAGCCGTGCCTCGTTGGAAAGCTCTTTTGCAGCCGCTCGCGTGGCCCCACAGCCCGTGGGGCTGCGGGCTTTGCGGCGTCCGTCAGCCTCGGCGCCACCGGCGCCCAAGTGGCGCCGCCGCGCCAGCCTGTGAAGCATTTTCCGTTAGGGTCGTGGCTCTGGCGACAGCTCCCATGCCCGAAGAGCCAGGAGGGAAAGCCGTGCCTCGTTGGAAAGCTCTTTGGCAGCCGCTCGCGTGGCCCCACAGCCCGTGGGGCTGCGGGCTTTGCGGCTGCCATCAGCCCCGGCGCCCACGTTGCGCCGCCGAGCCAGTCTGCGAAGCATTTTCGGGTAGGGCCGCGGCTCTGGCCACACCTCCCACGCCCGAAGACCAAGGAGGGAAAGCCGTGCCTCGTTGGAAAGCTCTTTGGCAGCCGCTCAGGTGGCCCCAAAAGCCGTGGGGCTGCGGGCTTTGCGGCGGCCGTCAGCCTCGGCGACACCAGCGCCCACGTGGCGCCGCCGCGCCAGCCTGCGAAGCATTTTCTGGTAGGGCCGCGGCTCTGGCCACAGATCCCACGCCCAAAGAGCCAGGAGGGAAAGCTGTGCCTCGTTGGAAAGCTCTTTGGCAGCCGCTCGCGTGGCCCCACAGCCCGTGGGGCTGCGGGCTTTGCGGCGGCCGTCAGCCTCGGCGCCACCGGCACCCACGTTTTGCCGCCGCGCCAGCCTGCGAAGCATTTTCCGGTAGGGCCGCGGCTCTGGCCACAGCTCCCACGCCCGAAGACCAAGGAGGGAAAGCCGTGCCTCGTTGGAAAGCTCTTTGGCAGCCGCTCGCGTGGCCCCACAGCCCGTGGGGCTGCGGGCTTTGCGGCCGCCGTCAGCCTCGGCGCCACCGGCGCCCACCTGGCGCCGCCGAGCCAGCCTGTGAAGCATTTTCCGGTAGGGCCGCGGCTCTGGCCACAGCTCCCACGCCCGAAGACCAAGGAGGGAAAGCCGTGCCTCGTTGGAAAGCTCTTTGGCAGCCGCTCGCGTGGCCCCACAGACCATGGGGCTGCGGGCTTTGCGGCGGCCGTCAGCCCCGGCGCCCACGTGGCGCCGCCGCGACAGCCTGCGAAGCATTTTCCGGTAGGGCCGCGGCTCTGGCCACAGCTCCCACGCCCGAAGACCAAGGAGGGAAAGCCGTGCCTCGTTGGAAAGCTCTTTGGCAGCCGCTCGCGTGGCCCCACAGCCCGTGGGGCTGCGGGCTTTGCGGCGGCCGTCAACTTCGGAGACACCGGCGCCCACGTGTCGCCGCCGCGCCAGCCTGCGAAGCATTTTCCGGTAGGGCCGCGGCTCTGGTGATAGCTCCCACGCCCGAAGAGCCAGGAGGGAAAGCCGTGCCTCGTTGGAAAGCTCTTTGGCAGCCGCTCGCGTGGCCCCACAGCCCGTGGGGCTGCGGGCTTTGCGGCAGCCGTCAGCATCGGCACCACCGGCGCCCACCATCCTCCGTTGCGCCAGCCTGCGAAGCATTTTCCGGTAGGTCCGCAGCTCTAGCCACAGCTCCCACGCCCGAAGAGCCAGGAGGGAAAGCCGTGCCTCGTTGGAAAGCTCTTTGGCAGCCGCTCGCGTGGCCCCAAAGCCCGTGGGGCTGCGGGCTTTACAGCGGCTGTCAGCCATGGCGCCACCGGCGCACACGTGGCGCCACCGCGCCAGCCTGCGAATCATTTTCCGGTAGGGCCGCGGCTCTGGCCACAGCTCCCACGCCCGAAGACCAAGGAGGGAAAGCCGTACCTCGTTGGAAAGCTCTTTGGCAGCCGCTCGCGTGGCCCCACAGCCCGTGGGGCTGCGGGCTTTGCGGCGGCCGTCAGCCTCAGCGCCACCGGCGCCCACGTGGGGCAGCCGCGCCAGCCTGTGAAGCATTTTCCGGTAGGGCCACGGCTCTGGCGACAGCTCCCACGCCTGAAGAGCCAGGAGGGAAAGCCGTGCCTCGTTGGAAAGCTCTTTGGCAGCCGCTCGCGTGGCCCCACAGACCATGGGGCTGCGGGCTTTGTGGCGGCCATCAGCCTCGGCGACACCGGCGCCCACCTTGCTCTGCTGCGTGACCCTGCGAAGCATTTTATGGTAGGGCCACGGCTCTGGCGACAGCTCCCACGCCCGAAGACCAAGGAGGGAAAGCTGTGCCTCGTTGGAAAGCTCTTTGGCAGCCGCTCGCGTGGCCCCACAGACCATGGGGCTGCGGGCTTTGCAGCGGCCGTCAGCATCGGCGCCACCGGCGCCCACGTGGCGCCGCCGCGCCAGCCTGTGAAGCATTTTCGGGTAGGGCCGCGGCTCTGGCCACAGCTCCCACGCCCGAAGAGCCAGGAGGGAAAGCCGTGCCTCGTTGGAAAGCTCTTTGGCAGCCGCTCGCGTGGCCCCACAGCCCGTGGGGCTGCGGACTTTGCGGCGGCCGTCAGCCTTGGCGACACCAGCGGCCACGTGGCACCGCCGCGCCAGCCTGCGAAGCATTTTCCGGTATGGCCGCGGCTCTGGCCACAGCTCCCACGCCCGAAGAGCAAGGATTGAAAGCCGTGCCTCGTTGGAAAGCTCTTTGGCAGCCGCTCGCATGGCCCCACAGCCCGTGGGGCTGCGGGCTTTGCGGCGGCCGTCAGCCTCGGCGACACCGGCGCCCACCTGGCACCGCCGCGCCAGCCTGCGAAGCATTTTCCGGTAGTGCTGCGTTTCTGGCCACAGCTCCCACGCCCGAAGACCAAGGAGGGAAAGCCGTGCCTCGTTGGAAATCTCTTTGGCAGCCGCTCGCGTGGCCCCACAGCCCGTGGGGCTGCGGGCTTTGCGGCGGCTTTCAGCCTCGGCGCCACCGGCGCCCACCTGGCGCCGACGCGCCAGCCTGCAAAGCATTTTCCGGTAGGGCCGCGGCTCTGGCCACAGCTCCCACGCCCGAAGACCAAGGAGGGAAAGCCGTGCCTCGTTGGAAAGCTCTTTGGCAGCCGCTCGCGTGGCCCCACAGACCATGGGGCTGCGGGCTTTGCGGCGGCCGTCAGCCTCGGCGACACCGGCGCCCACCTTGCTCTGCTGCGTGAGCCTGCGAAGCATTTTCCGGTAGGGCCGCGGCTCTGGCCACAGCTCCCACGCCCGAAGACCAAGGAGGGAAAGCCGTGCCTCGTTGGAAAGCTCTTTGGCAGCCGCTCACGTGGCCCCACAGCCCGTGGGGCTGCGGGCTTTGCGGCGTCCGTCAGCCTCGGCGCCACCGGCGCCCACGTGGCGCCGCCGCGCCAGCCTGTGAAGCATTTTCCGTTAGGGCCGTGGCTCTGGCGACAGCTCCCATGCCCGAAGAGCCAGGAGGGAAAGCCGTGCCTCGTTGGAAAGCTCTTTGGCAGCCGCTCGCGTGGCCCCACAGCCCGTGGGGCTGCGGTCTTTGCGGCGGCCGTCAGCCTCGGCACCACCGGCGCCCACGTAGCACCGTCGCGCCAGCCTGCGAAGCATTTTCCGGTAAGGCCGCGGCTCTGGCCACAGCTCACACGCCCGAAGACCAAGGAGGGAAAGCCGTGCCTCGTTGGAAAGCTCTTTGGCAGCCGCTCGCATGGCCCCACAGTCCGTGGGGCTGCAGGCTTTGCGGCGGCCGTCAGCCTCGGCGCCACCGGCGCCAACGTGGCGCCGCCGCGCCAGCCTGTGAAGCATTTTCCGGTAGGGCCGCGGCTCTGGCCACAGCTCCCACGCCCGAAGACCAAGGAGGGAAAGCCGTACCTCGTTGGAAAGCTCTTTGGCAGCCGCTCGCGTGGCCCCACAGCCCGTGGGGCTGCGGGCTTTGCGGCGGCCGTCAGCCTCAGCGCCACCGGCGCCCACGTGGGGCAGCCGCGCCAGCCTGTGAAGCATTTTCCGGTAGGGCCGCGGCTCTGGCCACAGCTCCCACGCCCGAAGAGCCAGGAGGGAAAGCCGTGCCTCGTTGGAAAGCTCTTTGGCAGCCGCTCGCGTGGCCCCACAGACCATGGGGCTGCGGGCTTTGCGGCGGCCATCAGCCTCGGCGACACCGGCGCCCACCTTGCTCTGCTGCGTGAGCCTGCGAAGCATTTTCCGGTAGGGCCACGGCTCTGGCGACAGCTCCCACGCCCGAAGAGCCAGGAGGGAAAGCCGTGCCTCGTTGGAAAGCTCTTTGGCAGCCGCTCGCGTGGCCCCACAGCCCGTGGGGCTGCGGACTTTGCGGCGGCCGTCAGCCTCGGCGACACCAGCGGCCACGTGGCACCGCCGCGCCAGCCTGCAAAGCATTTTCCGGTAGGGCCGCGGCTCTGGCCACAGCTCCCACGCCCGAAGAGCAAGGGTTGAAAGCCGTGCCTCGTTGGAAAGCTCTTTGGCAGCCGCTCGCATGGCCCCACAGCCCGTGGGGCTGCGGGCTTTGCGGCGGCCGTCAGCCTCGGCGACACCGGCGCCCACCTGGCACCGCCGCGCCAGCCTGCGAAGCATTTTCCGGTAGTGCTGCGTTTCTGGCCACAGCTCCCACGCCCGAAGACCAAGGAGGGAAAGCCGTGCCTCGTTGGAAATCTCTTTGGCAGCCGCTCGCGTGGCCCCACAGCCCGTGGGGCTGCGGGCTTTGCGGCGGCTTTCAGCCTCGGCGCCACCGGCGCCCACCTGGCGTCGACGCGCCAGCCTGCAAAGCATTTTCCGGTAGGGCCGCGGCTCTGGCCACAGCTCCCACGCCCGAAGACCAAGGAGGGAAAGCCGTGCCTCGTTGGAAAGCTCTTTGGCAGCCGCTCGCGTGGCCCCACAGACCATGGGGCTGCGGGCTTTGCGGCGGCCGTCAGCCTCGGCGACACCGGCGCCCACCTTGCTCTGCTGCGTGAGCCTGCGAAGCATTTTCCGGTAGGGCCGCGGCTCTGGCCACAGCTCCCACGCCCGAAGACCAAGGAGGGAAAGCCGTGCCTCGTTGGAAAGCTCTTTGGCAGCCGCTCACGTGGCCCCACAGCCCGTGGGGCTGCGGGCTTTGCGGCGTCCGTCAGCCTCGGCGCCACCGGCGCCCACGTGGCGCCGCCGCGCCAGCCTGTGAAGCATTTTCCGTTAGGGCCGTGGCTCTGGCGACAGCTCCCATGCCCGAAGAGCCAGGAGGGAAAGCCGTGCCTCGTTGGAAAGCTCTTTGGCAGCCGCTCGCGTGGCCCCACAGCCCGTGGGGCTGCGGGCTTTGCGGCGGCCGTCAGCCTCGGCACCACCGGCGCCCACGTAGCACCGTCGCGCCAGCCTGCGAAGCATTTTCCGGTAAGGCCGCGGCTCTGGCCACAGCTCACACGCCCGAAGACCAAGGAGGGAAAGCCGTGCCTCGTTGGAAAGCTCTTTGGCAGCCGCTCGCATGGCCCCACAGTCCGTGGGGCTGCAGGCTTTGCGGCGGCCGTCAGCCTCGGCGCCACCGGCGCCAACGTGGCGCCGCCGCGCCAGCCTGTGAAGCATTTTCCGGTAGGGCCGCGGCTCTGGCCACAGCTCCCACGCCCGAAGACCAAGGAGGGAAAGCCGTACCTCGTTGGAAAGCTCTTTGGCAGCCGCTCGCGTGGCCCCACAGCCCGTGGGGCTGCGGGCTTTGCGGCGGCCGTCAGCCTCAGCGCCACCGGCGCCCACGTGGGGCAGCCGCGCCAGCCTGTGAAGCATTTTCCGGTAGGGCCGCGGCTCTGGCCACAGCTCCCACGCCCGAAGAGCCAGGAGGGAAAGCCGTGCCTCGTTGGAAAGCTCTTTGGCAGCCGCTCGCGTGGCCCCACAGACCATGGGGCTGCGGGCTTTGCGGCGGCCATCAGCCTCGGCGACACCGGCGCCCACCTTGCTCTGCTGCGTGAGCCTGCGAAGCATTTTCCGGTAGGGCCACGGCTCTGGCGACAGCTCCCACGCCCGAAGAGCCAGGAGGGAAAGCCGTGCCTCGTTGGAAAGCTCTTTGGCAGCCGCTCGCGTGGCCCCACAGCCCGTGGGGCTGCGGACTTTGCGGCGGCCGTCAGCCTCGGCGACACCAGCGGCCACGTGGCACCGCCGCGCCAGCCTGCAAAGCATTTTCCGGTAGGGCCGCGGCTCTGGCCACAGCTCCCACGCCCGAAGAGCAAGGGTTGAAAGCCGTGCCTCGTTGGAAAGCTCTTTGGCAGCCGCTCGCATGGCCCCACAGCCCGTGGGGCTGCGGGCTTTGCGGCGGCCGTCAGCCTCGGCGACACCGGCGCCCACCTGGCACCGCCGCGCCAGCCTGCGAAGCATTTTCCGGTAGTGCTGCGTTTCTGGCCACAGCTCCCACGCCCGAAGAGCCAGGAGGGAAAGCCGTGCCTCGTTGGAAAGCTCTTTGGCAGCCGCTCGCGTGGCCCCACAGCCCGTGGGGCTGCGGGCTTTGCGGCGGCTTTCAGCCTCGGCGCCACCGGCGCCCACCTGGCGCCGACGCGCCAGCCTGCAAAGCATTTTCCGGTAGGGCCGCGGATCTGGCCACAGCTCCCACGCCCGAAGACCAAGGAGGGAAAGCCGTGCCTCGTTGGAAAGCTCTTTGGCAGCCGCTCGCGTGGCCCCACAGCCCGTGGGGCTGCGGGCTTTGCGGCGGCCGTCAGCCTCGGCGCCACCGGCGCCCACGTGGGGCCGCCGAGCCAGCCTGTGAAGCATTTTCCGGTAGGGCCGCGGCTCTGGCCACACCTCCCACGCCCGAAGACCAAGGAGGGAAAGCCGTGCCTCGTTGGAAAGCTCTTTGGCAGCCGCTCAGGTGGCCCCAAAAGCCGTGGGGCTGCGGGCTTTGCGGCGGCCGTCAGCCTCGGCGACACCAGCGCCCACGTGGCACCGCCGCGCCAGCCGGCGAAGCATTTTCTGGTAGGGCCGCGGCTCTGGCCACAGCTCCCACGCCCGAAGACCAAGGAGGGAAAGCCATGCCTCGTTGGAAAGCTCTTTGGCAGCCGCTCGCGTGGCCCCAAAGCCCGTGGGGCTGCGGGCTTTGCGGCGGCCGTCAGCCTCGGCGACAACGGCGCCCACCTGGCGCCGCCGCGCCAGCCTGCGAAGCATTTTCCGGTAGGGCCGCGGCTCTGACCACATCTCCCACGCCCAAAGAGCCAGGAGGGAAAGCTGTGCCTCGTTAGAAAGCTCTTTGGTAGCCGCTCGCGTGGCGCCACAGCCTGTGGGGCTGCGGGCTTTGCGGCGGCCGTCAGCCTCGGCGCCACCGGCGTACACGTGGCGCCGCCGCGCCAGCCTGCGAATCATTTTCCGGTAGGGCCGCGGCTCTGGCCACAGCTCCCAAGCCCGAAAACCAAGGAGGGAAAGCCGTACCTCGTTGGAAAGCTCTTTGGCTGCCGCTCAGGTGGCCCCAAAAGCCGTGGGGCTGCGGGCTTTGCGGCGGCCGTCAGCCTCGGCGACACCAGCGCCCACGTGGCACCGCCGCGCCAGCCTGCGAAGCATTTTCTGGTAGGGCCGCGGCTCTGGCCACAGCTCCCACGCCCGAAGAGCAAGGAGGGAAAGCCGTGCCTCGTTGGAAAGCTCTTTGGCAGCCGCTCGCGTGGCCCCACAGCCCGTGGGGCTGCGGGCTTTGCGGCGGCCGTCAGCCTCGGCGCCACCGGCGCTCAACTTGCTCTGCTGCGTCAGCCTGCGAAGCATTTTCCGGTAGGGCCACGGCTCTGGCCACAGCTCCCACACCCAAAGAGCCAGGAGGGAAAGCCATGCCTCGTTGGAAAGCTCTTTGGCATCTGCTCACGTGGCCCCACAGCCCGTGGGGCTGCGGGCTTTGCGGCGGCCGTCAGCCTCGGCGACATCGGCGCCCACGTGGCGCCGCCGCGCCAGCCTGCGAAGCATTTTCGGGTAGGGCCGCGGCTCTGGCCACAGCTCCCACGCCCGAAAAGCCAGGAGGGAAAGCCATGCCTCGTTGGAAAGCTCTTTGGCAGCCGCTCGCGTGGCCCCACAGCCCGTGGGGCTGCGGGCTTTGCGGCGGCTCTCAGCCTCGGAGCCACCAGCGCCCACGTGACGCCGCCGCACCAGCGTGCGAAGCATTTTCCGGTAGGGCCGCGGCTCTGGCCACAGCTCCTACGCCCGAAGAGCCAGGAGGGAAAGCCGTGCCTCGTTGGAAAGCTCTTTGGCAGCCGCTCGCGTGGCCCCACAGCCCGTGGGGCTGCGGGCTTTGCGGCGGCCGTCAGCCTCGGCGTCACCGGGACCCACCTTGTGCCGCCGCGCCAGCCTGCGAACCATTTTCGGGTAGGGCCGCGTCTCTGACCACAGCTCCCACGCCCAAAGAGCCAAGAGGGAAAGCCGTGCCTCGTTGGAAAGCTCTTTGGCAGGCGCTCGCGTGGCCCAACAGCTCGTGGGGCTGCGGGCTTTGCGGCGGCCATCAGCCTCGGCGACACCGGCGCCCACGTGGCGCCGCCGCGCCAGCCTGCGAAGCATTTTCCGGTAGGGCCACGGCTCTGGCCACAGCTCCCACGCCCGAAAAGCCAGGAGGGAAAGCCATGCCTCGTTGGAAAGCTCTTTGGCAGCCGCTCGCGTGGCCCCACAGCCCGTGGGGCTGCGGGCTTTGCGGCGGCCGTCAGCCTCGGCGACACCCGCGCCCATCTTGCTCCGCTGCGTCAGCCTGCGAAGCATTTTCCGGTAGGGCCGCGGCTCTGGCCACAGCTCCCACGCCCGAAGAGCCAGGAGGGAAAGCCGTGCCTCGTTGGAAAGCTCTTTGGCAGCCGCTCGCGTGGCCCCGCAGCCCGTGGGGCTGCGGGCTTTGCGTCGGCCGTCAGCCTCGGCGCCACCAGCGCCCACCTGGCGCCGCCGCGCCAGCCTGCGAAGCATTTTCCTGTAGGGCCGCGGCTCTTGCCACAGCTCCCACGCCCGAAGAGCCCGGAGGGAAAGCCGTGCCTCGTTGGAAAGCTCTTTGGCAGCCGCTCGCGTGGCCCCACAGCCCGTGGGGCTGGGGGCTTTGCGGCGGCCATCAGCCTCGGCGACACCGGCGCCCACGTGACGCCGCCGCGCCAGCCTGCGAAGCATTTTCCGGTAGGGCCGCGGCTCTGGCCACAGCTCCCACGCCCGAAGAGCCAGGAGGGAAAGCCATGCCTCGTTGGAAAGTTTTTTGGCAGCCGCTCGCGTGGCCCCACAGCCCGTGGGGCTGCGGGCTTTGCGGCGGCCGTCAGCCTCGGCGTCACCGAGACCCACGTGGCACCGCCGCGCCAGCCTGCGAAGCATTTTCGGGTAGGGCCGCGTCTCTGACCACAGCTCCCACGCCCAAAGAGCCAAGAGGGAAAGCCGTGCCTCGTTGGAAAGCTCTTTGGCAGCCGCTCGCGTGGCCCCACAGCTCGTGGGGCTGCGGGCTTTGCGGCGGCCGTCAGCCTCGGCGACACCGGCGCCCACGTGGCACCGCCGCGCCAGCCTGCGAAGCATTTTCCGGTAGGGCCGCGGCTCTGGCCACAGCTCCCACGCCCGAAAAGCCAGGAGGGAAAGCCATGCCCCGTTGGAAAGCTCTTTGGCAGCCGCTCGCGTGGCCCCACAGCCCGTGGGGCTGCAGGCTTTGCGGCGGCCGTCAGCCTCGGCGACACCCGCGCCCATCTTGCTCCGCTGCGTCAGCCTGCGAAGCATTTTCCGGTAGGGCCGCGGCTCTGGCCACAGCTCCCACGCCCGAAGAGCCAGGAGGGAAAGCCGTGCCTCGTTGGAAAGCTCTTTGGCAGCCGCTCGCGTGGCCCCACAGCCCGTGGGGCTGCGGGCTTTGCGGCGGCCGTCAGCCTCAGCGCCACCAGCGCCCACCTTGCTCTGCTGCGTGAGCCTGCGAAGCATTTTCTGGTAGGGCCGCGGCTCTGGCCACAGCTCCCATGCCCGAAGAGCCAGGAGGGAAAGCCGTGCCTCGTTGGAAAGCTCTTTGGCAGCCGCTCGCATGACCCCACAGCCCATGGGGCTGCGGGCTTTGCGTCGGCCGTCAGCCTCGGCGCCACCAGCGCCCACCTGGCGCCGCCGCGCCAGCCTGCGAAGCATTTTCCTGTAGGGCCGCGGCTCTTGCCACAGCTCCCACGCCCGAAGAGCCCGGAGGGAAAGCCGTGCCTCGTTGGAAAGCTCTTTGGCAGCCGCTCGCGTGGCCCCACAGCCCGTGGGGCTGGGGGCTTTGCGGCGGCCATCAGCCTCGGCGACACCGGCGCCCACGTGACGCCGCCGCGCCAGCCTGCGAAGCATTTTCCGGTAGGGCCGCGGCTCTGGCCACAGCTCCCACGCCCGAAGAGCCAGGAGGGAAAGCCATGCCTCGTTGGAAAGTTTTTTGGCAGCCGCTCGCGTGGCCCCACAGCCCGTGGGGCTGCGGGCTTTGCGGCGGCCGTCAGCCTCGGCGTCACCGAGACCCACGTGGCACCGCCGCGCCAGCCTGCGAAGCATTTTCGGGTAGGGCCGCGTCTCTGACCACAGCTCCCACGCCCAAAGAGCCAAGAGGGAAAGCCGTGCCTCGTTGGAAAGCTCTTTGGCAGCCGCTCGCGTGGCCCCACAGCTCGTGGGGCTGCGGGCTTTGCGGCGGCCGTCAGCCTCGGCGACACCGGCGCCCACGTGGCACCGCCGCGCCAGCCTGCGAAGCATTTTCCGGTAGGGCCGCGGCTCTGGCCACAGCTCCCACGCCCGAAAAGCCAGGAGGGAAAGCCATGCCCCGTTGGAAAGCTCTTTGGCAGCCGCTCGCGTGGCCCCACAGCCCGTGGGGCTGCAGGCTTTGCGGCGGCCGTCAGCCTCGGCGACACCCGCGCCCATCTTGCTCCGCTGCGTCAGCCTGCGAAGCATTTTCCGGTAGGGCCGCGGCTCTGGCCACAGCTCCCACGCCCGAAGAGCCAGGAGGGAAAGCCGTGCCTCGTTGGAAAGCTCTTTGGCAGCCGCTCGCGTGGCCCCACAGCCCGTGGGGCTGCGGGCTTTGCGGCGGCCGTCAGCCTCAGCGCCACCAGCGCCCACCTTGCTCTGCTGCGTGAGCCTGCGAAGCATTTTCTGGTAGGGCCGCGGCTCTGGCCACAGCTCCCATGCCCGAAGAGCCAGGAGGGAAAGCCGTGCCTCGTTGGAAAGCTCTTTGGCAGCCGCTCGCATGACCCCACAGCCCATGGGGCTGCGGGCTTTGCGGCGGCCGTCAGCCTCGGCGACACCGGCGCCCACGTGGCGCCGCCGCGCCAGCATGCGAAGCATTTTCGGGTAGGGCCGCGTCTCTGACCACAGCTCCCACGCCCAAAGAGCCAAGAGGGAAAGCCGTGCCTCGTTGGAAAGCTCTTTGGCAGCCGCTCGCGTGGCCCCACAGCTCGTGGGGCTGCGGGCTTTGCGGCGGCCGTCAGCCTCGGCGACACCAGCGCCCACGTGGCGCCGCCGCGCCAGCATGCGAAGCATTTTCGGGTAGGGCCGCGGCTCTGGCCACAGCTCCCACGCCCGAAAAGCCAGGAGGGAAAGCCATGCCTCGTTGGAAAGCTCTTTGGCAGCCGCTCGCGTGGCCCCACAGCCCGTGGGGCTGCGGGCTTTGCGGCGGCCGTCAGCCTCGGCGACACCCGCGCCCATCTTGCTCCGCTGCGTCAGCCTGCGAAGCATTTTCCGGTAGGGCCGCGGCTCTGGCGACAGCTCCCACGCCCGAAGAGCCAGGAGGGAAAGCCGTGCCTCGTTGGAAAGCTCTTTGGCAGCCGCTCGCGTGGCCCCGCAGCCCGTGGGGCTGCGGGCTTTGCGTCGGCCGTCAGCCTCAGCGCCACCGGCGCCCACCTTGCTCTGCTGCGTCAGCCTGCGAAGCATTTTCTGGTAGGGCCGCGGCTCTGGCCACAGCTCCCACGCCCGAAGAGCCAGGAGGGAAAGCCGTGCCTCGTTGGAAAGCTCTTTGGCAGCCGCTCGCGTGACCCCACAGCCCATGGGGCTGCGGGCTTTGCGGCGGCCGTCAGCCTCGGCGACACCAGCGCCCACGTGGCACCGCCGCGCCAGCCTGCGAAGCATTTTCTGGTAGGGCCGCGGCTCTGGCCACAGCTCCCACGCCCGAAGAGCAAGGAGGGAAAGCCGTGCCTCGTTGGAAAGCTCTTTGGCAGCCGCTCGCGTGGCCCCACAGCCCGTGGGGCTGCGGGCTTTGCGGCGGCCGTCAGCCTCGGCGCCACCGGCGCTCAACTTGCTCTGCTGCGTCAGCCTGCGAAGCATTTTCCGGTAGGGCCACGGCTCTGGCCACAGCTCCCACACCCAAAGAGCCAGGAGGGAAAGCCATGCCTCGTTGGAAAGCTCTTTGGCATCTGCTCACGTGGCCCCACAGCCCGTGGGGCTGCGGGCTTTGCGGCGGCCGTCAGCCTCGGCGACACCGGCGCCCACGTGGCGCCGCCGCGCCAGCCTGCGAAGCATTTTCGGGTAGGGCCGCGGCTCTGGCCACAGCTCCCACGCCCGAAAAGCCAGGAGGGAAAGCCATGCCTCGTTGGAAAGCTCTTTGGCAGCCGCTCGCGTGGCCCCACAGCTCGTGGGGCTGCGGGCTTTGCGGCGGCCGTCAGCCTCGGCGACACCAGCGCCCACGTGGCGCCGCCGCGCCAGCATGCGAAGCATTTTCGGGTAGGGCCGCGGCTCTGGCCACAGCTCCCACGCCCGAAAAGCCAGGAGGGAAAGCCATGCCTCGTTGGAAAGCTCTTTGGCAGCCGCTCGCGTGGCCCCACAGCCCGTGGGGCTGCGGGCTTTGCGGCGGCCGTCAGCCTCGGCGACACCCGCGCCCATCTTGCTCCGCTGCGTCAGCCTGCGAAGCATTTTCCGGTAGGGCCGCGGCTCTGGCGACAGCTCCCACGCCCGAAGAGCCAGGAGGGAAAGCCGTGCCTCATTGGAAAGCTCTTTGGCAGCCGCTCGCGTGGCTCCGCAGCCCGTGGGGCTGCGGGCTTTGCGTCGGCCGTCAGCCTCAGCGCCACCGGTGCCCACCTTGCTCTGCTGCGTCAGCCTGTGAAGCATTTTCTGGTAGGGCCGCGGCTCTGGCCACAGCTCCCACGCCCGAAGAGCCAGGAGGGAAAGCCGTGCCTCGTTGGAAAGCTCTTTGGCAGCCGCTCGCGTGACCCCACAGCCCATGGGGCTGCGGGCTTTGCGGCGGCCGTCAGCCTCGGCGCCACCAGCGCCCACCTGGCGCCGCCGCGCCAGCCTGCGAAGCATTTTCCTGTAGGGCCGCGGCTCTTGCCACAGCTCCCACGCCCGAAGAGCCAGGAGGGAAAGCCGTGCCTCGTTGGAAAGCTCTTTGGCAGCCGCTCGCGTGGCCCCACAGCCCGTGGGGCTGCGGGCTTTGCGGCGGCCATCAGCCTCGGCGACACCGGCGCCCACGTGACGCCGCCGCGCCAGCCTGCGAAGCATTTTCCGGTAGGGCCGCGGCTCTGGCCACAGCTCCCACGCCCGAAGAGCCAGGAGGGAAAGCCATGCCTCGTTGGAAAGCTCTTTGGCAGCCGCTCGCGTGGCCCCACAGCCCGTGGGGCTGCGGGCTTTGCGGCGGCCGTCAGCCTCGGCGTCACCGAGACCCACGTGGCACCGCCGCGCCAGCCTGCGAAGCATTTTCGGGTAGGGCCGCGTCTCTGACCACAGCTCCCACGCCCAAAGAGCCAAGAGAGAAAGCCGTGCCTCGTTGGAAAGCTCTTTGGCAGCCGCTCGCGTGGCCCCACAGCTCGTGGGGCTGCGGGCTTTGCGGCGGCCGTCAGCCTCGGCGACACCGGCGCCCACGTGGCACCGCCGCGCCAGCCTGCGAAGCATTTTCCGGTAGGGCCGCGGCTCTCGCCACAGCTCCCACGCCCGAAAAGCCAGGAGGGAAAGCCGTGCCCCGTTGGAAAGCTCTTTGGCAGCCGCTCGCGTGGCCCCACAGCCCGTGGGGCTGCAGGCTTTGCGGCGGCCGTCAGCCTCGGCGACACCCGCGCCCATCTTGCTCCGCTGCGTCAGCCTGCGAAGCATTTTCCGGTAGGGCCGCGGCTCTGGCCACAGCTCCCACGCCCGAAGAGCCAGGAGGGAAAGCCGTGCCTCGTTGGAAAGCTCTTTGGCAGCCGCTCGCGTGGCCCCACAGCCCGTGGGGCTGCGGGCTTTGCGTCGGCCGTCAGCCTCAGCGCCACCAGCGCCCACCTTGCTCTGCTGCGTGAGCCTGCGAAGCATTTTCCGGTAGGGCCGCGGCTCTGGCCACAGCTCCCATGCCCGAAGAGCCAGGAGGGAAAGCCGTGCCTCGTTGGAAAGCTCTTTGGCAGCCGCTCGCATGACCCCACAGCCCATGGGGCTGCGGGCTTTGCGGCGGCCGTCAGCCTCGGCGACACCGGCGCCCACGTGGCGCCGCGGCGCCAGCATGCGAAGCATTTTCGGGTAGGGCCGCGTCTCTGACCACAGCTCCCACGCCCAAAGAGCCAAGAGGGAAAGCCGTGCCTCGTTGGAAAGCTCTTTGGCAGCCGCTCGCGTGGCCCCACAGCTCGTGGGGCTGCGGGCTTTGCGGCGGCCGTCAGCCTCGGCGACACCAGCGCCCACGTGGCGCCGCCGCGCCAGCATGCGAAGCATTTTCGGGTAGGGCCGCGGCTCTGGCCACAGCTCCCACGCCCGAAGAGCGAGGATGGAAAGCCGCGCCTCGTTGGAAAGCCCTTTGGCAGCCGCTCGCGTGGCCCCACAGCCCGTGGGGCTGCGGGCTTTGCGGCGGCCGTCAGCCTCGGCGCCACCGGCGCCCACCTTCCTCCGCTGCGTCAGCCTGCGAAGCATTTTCCGGTAGGGCCGCGGCTCTGACCACAGCTCCCACGCCCGAAGAGCCAGGAGGGAAAGCCATGCCTCGTTGGAACGCTCTTTGGCAGCCGCTCGCGTGGCCCCACAGCCCGTGGGGCTGCGGGGTTTGCGGCGGCCGTCAGCCTCGGCGTCAACGGCGCCCACTTGGCGCCGCTGCACCAGCCTGCGAAGCATTTTCCGGTAGGGCCGCGGCTCTGGCCACAGCTCCCACGCCCGAAAAGCCAGGAGGGAAAGCCATGCCCCGTTGGAAAGCTCTTTGGCAGCCGCTCGCGTGGCCCCACAGCCCGTGGGGCTGCAGGCTTTGCGGCGGCCGTCAGCCTCGGCGACACCCGCGCCCATCTTGCTCCGCTGCGTCAGCCTGCGAAGCATTTTCCGGTAGGGCCGCGGCTCTGGCCACAGCTCCCACGCCCGAAGAGCCAGGAGGGAAAGCCGTGCCTCGTTGGAAAGCTCTTTGGCAGCCGCTCGCGTGGCCCCACAGCCCGTGGGGCTGCGGGCTTTGCGGCGGCCGTCAGCCTCAGCGCCACCAGCGCCCACCTTGCTCTGCTGCGTGAGCCTGCGAAGCATTTTCTGGTAGGGCCGCGGCTCTGGCCACAGCTCCCATGCCCGAAGAGCCAGGAGGGAAAGCCGTGCCTCGTTGGAAAGCTCTTTGGCAGCCGCTCGCATGACCCCACAGCCCATGGGGCTGCGGGCTTTGCGGCGGCCGTCAGCCTCGGCGACACCGGCGCCCACGTGGCGCCGCCGCGCCAGCATGCGAAGCATTTTCGGGTAGGGCCGCGTCTCTGACCACAGCTCCCACGCCCAAAGAGCCAAGAGGGAAAGCCGTGCCTCGTTGGAAAGCTCTTTGGCAGCCGCTCGCGTGGCCCCACAGCTCGTGGGGCTGCGGGCTTTGCGGCGGCCGTCAGCCTCGGCGACACCAGCGCCCACGTGGCGCCGCCGCGCCAGCATGCGAAGCATTTTCGGGTAGGGCCGCGGCTCTGGCCACAGCTCCCACGCCCGAAAAGCCAGGAGGGAAAGCCATGCCTCGTTGGAAAGCTCTTTGGCAGCCGCTCGCGTGGCCCCACAGCCCGTGGGGCTGCGGGCTTTGCGGCGGCCGTCAGCCTCGGCGACACCCGCGCCCATCTTGCTCCGCTGCGTCAGCCTGCGAAGCATTTTCCGGTAGGGCCGCGGCTCTGGCGACAGCTCCCACGCCCGAAGAGCCAGGAGGGAAAGCCGTGCCTCGTTGGAAAGCTCTTTGGCAGCCGCTCGCGTGGCCCCGCAGCCCGTGGGGCTGCGGGCTTTGCGTCGGCCGTCAGCCTCAGCGCCACCGGCGCCCACCTTGCTCTGCTGCGTCAGCCTGCGAAGCATTTTCTGGTAGGGCCGCGGCTCTGGCCACAGCTCCCACGCCCGAAGAGCCAGGAGGGAAAGCCGTGCCTCGTTGGAAAGCTCTTTGGCAGCCGCTCGCGTGACCCCACAGCCCATGGGGCTACGGGCTTTGCGGCGGCCGTCAGCCTCGGCGACACCAGCGCCCACGTGGCACCGCCGCGCCAGCCTGCGAAGCATTTTCTGGTAGGGCCGCGGCTCTGGCCACAGCTCCCACGCCCGAAGAGCAAGGAGGGAAAGCCGTGCCTCGTTGGAAAGCTCTTTGGCAGCCGCTCGCGTGGCCCCACAGCCCGTGGGGCTGCGGGCTTTGCGGCGGCCGTCAGCCTCGGCGCCACCGGCGCTCAACTTGCTCTGCTGCGTCAGCCTGCGAAGCATTTTCCGGTAGGGCCACGGCTCTGGCCACAGCTCCCACACCCAAAGAGCCAGGAGGGAAAGCCATGCCTCGTTGGAAAGCTCTTTGGCATCTGCTCACGTGGCCCCACAGCCCGTGGGGCTGCGGGCTTTGCGGCGGCCGTCAGCCTCGGCGACACCGGCGCCCACGTGGCGCCGCCGCGCCAGCCTGCGAAGCATTTTCGGGTAGGGCCGCGGCTCTGGCCACAGCTCCCACGCCCGAAAAGCCAGGAGGGAAAGCCATGCCTCGTTGGAAAGCTCTTTGGCAGCCGCTCGCGTGGCCCCACAGCTCGTGGGGCTGCGGGCTTTGCGGCGGCCGTCAGCCTCGGCGACACCAGCGCCCACGTGGCGCCGCCGCGCCAGCATGCGAAGCATTTTCGGGTAGGGCCGCGGCTCTGGCCACAGCTCCCACGCCCGAAAAGCCAGGAGGGAAAGCCATGCCTCGTTGGAAAGCTCTTTGGCAGCCGCTCGCGTGGCCCCACAGCCCGTGGGGCTGCGGGCTTTGCGGCGGCCGTCAGCCTCGGCGACACCCGCGCCCATCTTGCTCCGCTGCGTCAGCCTGCGAAGCATTTTCCGGTAGGGCCGCGGCTCTGGCGACAGCTCCCACGCCCGAAGAGCCAGGAGGGAAAGCCGTGCCTCATTGGAAAGCTCTTTGGCAGCCGCTCGCGTGGCTCCGCAGCCCGTGGGGCTGCGGGCTTTGCGTCGGCCGTCAGCCTCAGCGCCACCGGTGCCCACCTTGCTCTGCTGCGTCAGCCTGTGAAGCATTTTCTGGTAGGGCCGCGGCTCTGGCCACAGCTCCCACGCCCGAAGAGCCAGGAGGGAAAGCCGTGCCTCGTTGGAAAGCTCTTTGGCAGCCGCTCGCGTGACCCCACAGCCCATGGGGCTGCGGGCTTTGCGGCGGCCGTCAGCCTCGGCGCCACCAGCGCCCACCTGGCGCCGCCGCGCCAGCCTGCGAAGCATTTTCCTGTAGGGCCGCGGCTCTTGCCACAGCTCCCACGCCCGAAGAGCCAGGAGGGAAAGCCGTGCCTCGTTGGAAAGCTCTTTGGCAGCCGCTCGCGTGGCCCCACAGCCCGTGGGGCTGCGGGCTTTGCGGCGGCCATCAGCCTCGGCGACACCGGCGCCCACGTGACGCCGCCGCGCCAGCCTGCGAAGCATTTTCCGGTAGGGCCGCGGCTCTGGCCACAGCTCCCACGCCCGAAGAGCCAGGAGGGAAAGCCATGCCTCGTTGGAAAGCTCTTTGGCAGCCGCTCGCGTGGCCCCACAGCCCGTGGGGCTGCGGGCTTTGCGGCGGCCGTCAGCCTCGGCGTCACCGAGACCCACGTGGCACCGCCGCGCCAGCCTGCGAAGCATTTTCGGGTAGGGCCGCGTCTCTGACCACAGCTCCCACGCCCAAAGAGCCAAGAGAGAAAGCCGTGCCTCGTTGGAAAGCTCTTTGGCAGCCGCTCGCGTGGCCCCACAGCTCGTGGGGCTGCGGGCTTTGCGGCGGCCGTCAGCCTCGGCGACACCGGCGCCCACGTGGCACCGCCGCGCCAGCCTGCGAAGCATTTTCCGGTAGGGCCGCGGCTCTCGCCACAGCTCCCACGCCCGAAAAGCCAGGAGGGAAAGCCGTGCCCCGTTGGAAAGCTCTTTGGCAGCCGCTCGCGTGGCCCCACAGCCCGTGGGGCTGCAGGCTTTGCGGCGGCCGTCAGCCTCGGCGACACCCGCGCCCATCTTGCTCCGCTGCGTCAGCCTGCGAAGCATTTTCCGGTAGGGCCGCGGCTCTGGCCACAGCTCCCACGCCCGAAGAGCCAGGAGGGAAAGCCGTGCCTCGTTGGAAAGCTCTTTGGCAGCCGCTCGCGTGGCCCCACAGCCCGTGGGGCTGCGGGCTTTGCGTCGGCCGTCAGCCTCAGCGCCACCAGCGCCCACCTTGCTCTGCTGCGTGAGCCTGCGAAGCATTTTCCGGTAGGGCCGCGGCTCTGGCCACAGCTCCCATGCCCGAAGAGCCAGGAGGGAAAGCCGTGCCTCGTTGGAAAGCTCTTTGGCAGCCGCTCGCATGACCCCACAGCCCATGGGGCTGCGGGCTTTGCGGCGGCCGTCAGCCTCGGCGACACCGGCGCCCACGTGGCGCCGCGGCGCCAGCATGCGAAGCATTTTCGGGTAGGGCCGCGTCTCTGACCACAGCTCCCACGCCCAAAGAGCCAAGAGGGAAAGCCGTGCCTCGTTGGAAAGCTCTTTGGCAGCCGCTCGCGTGGCCCCACAGCTCGTGGGGCTGCGGGCTTTGCGGCGGCCGTCAGCCTCGGCGACACCAGCGCCCACGTGGCGCCGCCGCGCCAGCATGCGAAGCATTTTCGGGTAGGGCCGCGGCTCTGGCCACAGCTCCCACGCCCGAAGAGCGAGGATGGAAAGCCGCGCCTCGTTGGAAAGCCCTTTGGCAGCCGCTCGCGTGGCCCCACAGCCCGTGGGGCTGCGGGCTTTGCGGCGGCCGTCAGCCTCGGCGCCACCGGCGCCCACCTTCCTCCGCTGCGTCAGCCTGCGAAGCATTTTCCGGTAGGGCCGCGGCTCTGACCACAGCTCCCACGCCCGAAGAGCCAGGAGGGAAAGCCATGCCTCGTTGGAACGCTCTTTGGCAGCCGCTCGCGTGGCCCCACAGCCCGTGGGGCTGCGGGGTTTGCGGCGGCCGTCAGCCTCGGCGTCAACGGCGCCCACTTGGCGCCGCTGCACCAGCCTGCGAAGCATTTTCCGGTAGGGCCGCGGCTCTGTCCACAGCTCCCTCGCCTGAAGAGCAAGGATTGAAAGCCGTGCCTCGTTGGAAAGCACTTTGGCAGCCGCTCGCATGGCCCCACAGCCCGTGGGGCTGCGGGCTTTGCGACGGCCGTCAGCCTCGGCGCCACCGGCGCCTACGTGGCGCCGCCGTGCCAGCCTGCGAAGCATTTTCCGGTAGCGCCTCGGCTCTGGCCACAGCTCCCACGCCCGAAGAGCCAGGAGGGAAAGACGTGCCTCGTTGGAAAGCTCTTTGGCAGCTGCTCGCGTGGCCCCACAGCCCGTGGGGCTGCGGGCTTTGCGGCGGCCGTCAGCCTCGGCACCACCGGCGCCCACGTGGCGCTGCCGTGCCAGCCTGCGAAGCATTTTCCGGTAGGGCCGCGGCTCTGGCCACAGCTCCCACGCCCGAAGAGCGAGGATGGAAAGCCGCGCCTCGTTGGAAAGCCCTTTGGCAGCCGCTCGCGTGGCCCCACAGCCCGTGGGGCTGCGGGCTTTGCGGCGGCCGTCAGCCTCGGCGCCACCGGCGCCCACCTGGCGCCGCCGCGCCAGCCTGCGAAGCATTTTCGGGTAGGGCCGCGGCTCTGGCCACAGCTCCCACGCCCGAAGAGCCAGGAGGGAAAGCCATGCCTCGTTGGAAAGCTCTTTGGCAGCCGCTCGCGTGGCCCCACAGCCCGTGGGGCTGCGGGCTTTGCAGCGGCCGTCAGCCTCGTCTCCACCGGCGCCCACCTTGCTCCGCTGCGTCAGCCTGCGAAGCATTTTCCGGTAGGGCCGCGGCTCTGGCCACAGCTCCCACGCACGAAGAGCGAGGATGGAAAGCCGCGCCTCGGTGGAAAGCCCTTTGGCAGCCGCTCGCGTGGCCCCACAGCCCGTGGGGCTGCGGGCTTTGCGGCGGCCGTCAGCCTCGGCGCCACCGGCGCCCACCTGGCGCCGCCGCGCCAGCCTGCGAAGCATTTTCCGGTAGGGCCGCGGCTCTCGCCACACCTCCCACACCCGAAGAGCCAGGAGGGAAAGCCGTGCCTCGTTGGAAAGCTCTTTGGCAGCCGCTCGCGTGGCCCCACAGCCCGTGGGGCTGCGGGCTTTGCGGCGGCCGTCAGCCTCGGCGCCACCGGCGCCAATTTTGCGCCGCCGCGCCAGCCTGCGAAGCATTTTCCGGTAGGGCCGCGGCTCTGGCCACAGCTCCCACACCCGAAGAGCCAGGAGGGAAAGCCGTGCCTCGTTGGAAAGCTCTTTGGCAGCCGCTCGCGTGGCCCCACAGCCCGTGGGGCTGCGGGCTTTGCGGCGTCCGTCAGCCTCGGCGTCACCGGCGCCCACGTTGCTCCGCTGCGTCAGCCTGCGAAGCATTTTCCGGTAGGGCCGCGGCTCTGGCCACAGCTCCCACGCCCGAAGAGCCAGGAGGGAAAGCCGTGCCTCGTTGGAAAGCTCTTTGGCAGCCGCTCGCGTGGCCCCACAGCCCGTGGGGCTGCGGACTTTGCGGCGGCCGTCAGCCTCGGCGACACCAGCGGCCACGTGGCGCTGCCGCGCCAGCCTGCGAAGCATTTTCCTGTAGGGCCGCGGCTCTGGCCACAGCTCCCACACCCGAAGAGCGAGGATGGAAAGCCGCGCCTCGTTGGAAAACCCTTTGGCAGCCGCTCGCGTGGCCCCACAGCCCGTGGGGCTGCGGGCTTTGCGGCGGCCGTCAGCCTCGGCGCCACTGGCGCCCACCTGGCGCCGCCGCGCCAGCCTGCGAAGCATTTTCCGGTAGGGCCGCGGCTCTGGCCACAGCTCCCACGCCCGAAGACCAAGGAGGGAAAGCCGTGCCTCGTTGGAAAGCTCTTTGGCAGGCGCTCACGTGGCCCCAAAAGCCGTGGGGCTGCGGGCTTTGCGGCGGCCGTCAGCCTCGGCGACACCAGCGCCCACCTGGGGCCGCCGCGCCAGCCTGCGAAGCATTTTCTGGTAGGGCCGCGGCTCTGGCCACAGCTCCCACGCCCGAAGAGCCAGGAGGGAAAGCTGTGCCTCGTTAGAAAGCTCTTTGGCAGCCGCTCGCGTGGCCCCACAGCCCGTGGGGCTGCGGGCTTTGCGGCGGCCGTCAGCCTCGGCGACACCCGCGCCCATCTTGCTCCGCTGCGTCAGCCTGCGAAGCATTTTCCGGTAGGGCCGCGGCTCTGGCGACAGCTCCCACGCCCGAAGAGCCAGGAGGGAAAGCCGTGCCTCGTTGGAAAGCTCTTTGGCAGCCGCTCGCGTGGCCCCGCAGCCCGTGGGGCTGCGGGCTTTGCGTCGGCCGTCAGCCTCAGCGCCACCGGCGCCCACCTTGCTCTGCTGCGTCAGCCTGCGAAGCATTTTCTGGTAGGGCCGCGGCTCTGGCCACAGCTCCCACGCCCGAAGAGCCAGGAGGGAAAGCCGTGCCTCGTTGGAAAGCTCTTTGGCAGCCGCTCGCGTGACCCCACAGCCCATGGGGCTGCGGGCTTTGCGGCGGCCGTCAGCCTCGGCGACACCAGCGCCCACGTGGCACCGCCGCGCCAGCCTGCGAAGCATTTTCTGGTAGGGCCGCGGCTCTGGCCACAGCTCCCACGCCCGAAGAGCAAGGAGGGAAAGCCGTGCCTCGTTGGAAAGCTCTTTGGCAGCCGCTCGCGTGGCCCCACAGCCCGTGGGGCTGCGGGCTTTGCGGCGGCCGTCAGCCTCGGCGCCACCGGCGCTCAACTTGCTCTGCTGCGTCAGCCTGCGAAGCATTTTCCGGTAGGGCCACGGCTCTGGCCACAGCTCCCACACCCAAAGAGCCAGGAGGGAAAGCCATGCCTCGTTGGAAAGCTCTTTGGCATCTGCTCACGTGGCCCCACAGCCCGTGGGGCTGCGGGCTTTGCGGCGGCCGTCAGCCTCGGCGACACCGGCGCCCACGTGGCGCCGCCGCGCCAGCCTGCGAAGCATTTTCGGGTAGGGCCGCGGCTCTGGCCACAGCTCCCACGCCCGAAAAGCCAGGAGGGAAAGCCATGCCTCGTTGGAAAGCTCTTTGGCAGCCGCTCGCGTGGCCCCACAGCTCGTGGGGCTGCGGGCTTTGCGGCGGCCGTCAGCCTCGGCGACACCAGCGCCCACGTGGCGCCGCCGCGCCAGCATGCGAAGCATTTTCGGGTAGGGCCGCGGCTCTGGCCACAGCTCCCACGCCCGAAAAGCCAGGAGGGAAAGCCATGCCTCGTTGGAAAGCTCTTTGGCAGCCGCTCGCGTGGCCCCACAGCCCGTGGGGCTGCGGGCTTTGCGGCGGCCGTCAGCCTCGGCGACACCCGCGCCCATCTTGCTCCGCTGCGTCAGCCTGCGAAGCATTTTCCGGTAGGGCCGCGGCTCTGGCGACAGCTCCCACGCCCGAAGAGCCAGGAGGGAAAGCCGTGCCTCGTTGGAAAGCTCTTTGGCAGCCGCTCGCGTGGCTCCGCAGCCTGTGGGGCTGCGGGCTTTGCGTCGGCCGTCAGCCTCGGCGACACCAGCGGCCACGTGGCGCTGCCGCGCCAGCCTGCGAAGCATTTTCCTGTAGGGCCGCGGCTCTGGCCACAGCTCCCACACCCGAAGAGCGAGGATGGAAAGCCGCGCCTCGTTGGAAAACCCTTTGGCAGCCGCTCGCGTGGCCCCACAGCCCGTGGGGCTGCGGGCTTTGCGGCGGCCGTCAGCCTCGGCGCCACTGGCGCCCACCTGGCGCCGCCGCGCCAGCCTGCGAAGCATTTTCCGGTAGGGCCGCGGCTCTGGCCACAGCTCCCACGCCCGAAGACCAAGGAGGGAAAGCCGTGCCTCGTTGGAAAGCTCTTTGGCAGGCGCTCACGTGGCCCCAAAAGCCGTGGGGCTGCGGGCTTTGCGGCGGCCGTCAGCCTCGGCGACACCAGCGCCCACCTGGGGCCGCCGCGCCAGCCTGCGAAGCATTTTCTGGTAGGGCCGCGGCTCTGGCCACAGCTCCCACGCCCGAAGAGCCAGGAGGGAAAGCTGTGCCTCGTTAGAAAGCTCTTTGGCAGCCGCTCGCGTGGCCCCACAGCCCGTGGGGCTGCGGGCTTTGCGGCGGCCGTCAGCCTCGGCGACACCCGCGCCCATCTTGCTCCGCTGCGTCAGCCTGCGAAGCATTTTCCGGTAGGGCCGCGGCTCTGGCGACAGCTCCCACGCCCGAAGAGCCAGGAGGGAAAGCCGTGCCTCGTTGGAAAGCTCTTTGGCAGCCGCTCGCGTGGCCCCGCAGCCCGTGGGGCTGCGGGCTTTGCGTCGGCCGTCAGCCTCAGCGCCACCGGCGCCCACCTTGCTCTGCTGCGTCAGCCTGCGAAGCATTTTCTGGTAGGGCCGCGGCTCTGGCCACAGCTCCCACGCCCGAAGAGCCAGGAGGGAAAGCCGTGCCTCGTTGGAAAGCTCTTTGGCAGCCGCTCGCGTGACCCCACAGCCCATGGGGCTGCGGGCTTTGCGGCGGCCGTCAGCCTCGGCGACACCAGCGCCCACGTGGCACCGCCGCGCCAGCCTGCGAAGCATTTTCTGGTAGGGCCGCGGCTCTGGCCACAGCTCCCACGCCCGAAGAGCAAGGAGGGAAAGCCGTGCCTCGTTGGAAAGCTCTTTGGCAGCCGCTCGCGTGGCCCCACAGCCCGTGGGGCTGCGGGCTTTGCGGCGGCCGTCAGCCTCGGCGCCACCGGCGCTCAACTTGCTCTGCTGCGTCAGCCTGCGAAGCATTTTCCGGTAGGGCCACGGCTCTGGCCACAGCTCCCACACCCAAAGAGCCAGGAGGGAAAGCCATGCCTCGTTGGAAAGCTCTTTGGCATCTGCTCACGTGGCCCCACAGCCCGTGGGGCTGCGGGCTTTGCGGCGGCCGTCAGCCTCGGCGACACCGGCGCCCACGTGGCGCCGCCGCGCCAGCCTGCGAAGCATTTTCGGGTAGGGCCGCGGCTCTGGCCACAGCTCCCACGCCCGAAAAGCCAGGAGGGAAAGCCATGCCTCGTTGGAAAGCTCTTTGGCAGCCGCTCGCGTGGCCCCACAGCTCGTGGGGCTGCGGGCTTTGCGGCGGCCGTCAGCCTCGGCGACACCAGCGCCCACGTGGCGCCGCCGCGCCAGCATGCGAAGCATTTTCGGGTAGGGCCGCGGCTCTGGCCACAGCTCCCACGCCCGAAAAGCCAGGAGGGAAAGCCATGCCTCGTTGGAAAGCTCTTTGGCAGCCGCTCGCGTGGCCCCACAGCCCGTGGGGCTGCGGGCTTTGCGGCGGCCGTCAGCCTCGGCGACACCCGCGCCCATCTTGCTCCGCTGCGTCAGCCTGCGAAGCATTTTCCGGTAGGGCCGCGGCTCTGGCGACAGCTCCCACGCCCGAAGAGCCAGGAGGGAAAGCCGTGCCTCGTTGGAAAGCTCTTTGGCAGCCGCTCGCGTGGCTCCGCAGCCTGTGGGGCTGCGGGCTTTGCGTCGGCCGTCAGCCTCAGCGCCACCGGCGCCCACCTTGCTCTGCTGCGTCAGCCTGTGAAGCATTTTCTGGTAGGGCCGCGGCCCTGGCCACAGCTCCCACGCCCGAAGAGCCAGGAGGGAAAGCCGTGCCTCGTTGGAAAGCTCTTTGGCAGCCGCTCGCGTGACCCCACAGCCCATGGGGCTGCGGGCTTTGCGGCGGCCGTCAGCCTCGGCGCCACCAGCGCCCACCTGGCGCCGCCGCGCCAGCCTGCGAAGCATTTTCCTGTAGGGCCGCGGCTCTTGCCACAGCTCCCACGCCCGAAGAGCCAGGAGGGAAAGCCGTGCCTCGTTGGAAAGCTCTTTGGCAGCCGCTCGCGTGGCCCCACAGCCCGTGGGGCTGCGGGCTTTGCGGCGGCCATCAGCCTCGGCGACACCGGCGCCCACGTGACGCCGCCGCGCCAGCCTGCGAAGCATTTTCCGGTAGGGCCGCGGCTCTGGCCACAGCTCCCACGCCCGAAGAGCCAGGAGGGAAAGCCATGCCTCGTTGGAAAGCTCTTTGGCAGCCGCTCGCGTGGCCCCACAGCCCGTGGGGCTGCGGGCTTTGCGGCGGCCGTCAGCCTCGGCGTCACCGAGACCCACGTGGCACCGCCGCGCCAGCCTGCGAAGCATTTTCGGGTAGGGCCGCGTCTCTGACCACAGCTCCCACGCCCAAAGAGCCAAGAGAGAAAGCCGTGCCTCGTTGGAAAGCTCTTTGGCAGCCGCTCGCGTGGCCCCACAGCTCGTGGGGCTGCGGGCTTTGCGGCGGCCGTCAGCCTCGGCGACACCGGCGCCCACGTGGCACCGCCGCGCCAGCCTGCGAAGCATTTTCCGGTAGGGCCGCGGCTCTCGCCACAGCTCCCACGCCCGAAAAGCCAGGAGGGAAAGCCGTGCCCCGTTGGAAAGCTCTTTGGCAGCCGCTCGCGTGGCCCCACAGCCCGTGGGGCTGCAGGCTTTGCGGCGGCCGTCAGCCTCGGCGACACCCGCGCCCATCTTGCTCCGCTGCGTCAGCCTGCGAAGCATTTTCCGGTAGGGCCGCGGCTCTGGCCACAGCTCCCACGCCCGAAGAGCCAGGAGGGAAAGCCGTGCCTCGTTGGAAAGCTCTTTGGCAGCCGCTCGCGTGGCCCCACAGCCCGTGGGGCTGCGGGCTTTGCGTCGGCCGTCAGCCTCAGCGCCACCAGCGCCCACCTTGCTCTGCTGCGTGAGCCTGCGAAGCATTTTCCGGTAGGGCCGCGGCTCTGGCCACAGCTCCCATGCCCGAAGAGCCAGGAGGGAAAGCCGTGCCTCGTTGGAAAGCTCTTTGGCAGCCGCTCGCATGACCCCACAGCCCATGGGGCTGCGGGCTTTGCGGCGGCCGTCAGCCTCGGCGACACCGGCGCCCACGTGGCGCCGCGGCGCCAGCATGCGAAGCATTTTCGGGTAGGGCCGCGTCTCTGACCACAGCTCCCACGCCCAAAGAGCCAAGAGGGAAAGCCGTGCCTCGTTGGAAAGCTCTTTGGCAGCCGCTCGCGTGGCCCCACAGCTCGTGGGGCTGCGGGCTTTGCGGCGGCCGTCAGCCTCGGCGACACCAGCGCCCACGTGGCGCCGCCGCGCCAGCATGCGAAGCATTTTCGGGTAGGGCCGCGGCTCTGGCCACAGCTCCCACGCCCGAAAAGCCAGGAGGGAAAGCCATGCCTCGTTGGAAAGCTCTTTGGCAGCCGCTCGCGTGGCCCCACAGCCCGTGGGGCTGCGGGATTTGCGGCGGCCATCAGCCTCGGCGACACCGGCGCCCACGTGGCGCCGCCGCGCCAGCCTGCGAAGCATTTTCCGGTAGCGCCTCGTCTCTGGCCACAGCTCCCACGCCCGAAGAGCCAGGAGGGAAAGCCGTGCCTCGTTGGAAAGCTCTTTGGCAGCCGCTCGCGTGGCCCCACAGCCCGTGGGGCTGCGGGCTTTGCGGCGGCCGTCAGCCTCGGCACCACCGGTGCCCACGTGGGGCTGCCGTGCCAGCCTGCGAAGCATTTTCCGGTAGGGCCGCGGCTCTGGCCACAGCTCCCACGCCCGAAGAGCGAGGATGGAAAGCCGTGCCTCGTTGGAAAGCCCTTTGGCAGCCGCTCGCGTGGCCCCACAGCCCGTGGGGCTGCGGGCTTTGCGGCGGCCGTCAGCCTCGGCGCCACCGGCGCCCACCTTCCTCCGCTGCGTCAGCCTGCGAAGCATTTTCCGGTAGGGCCGCGGCTCTGACCACAGCTCCCACGCCCGAAGAGCCAGGAGGGAAAGCCATGCCTCGTTGGAACGCTCTTTGGCAGCCGCTCGCGTGGCCCCACAGCCCGTGGGGCTGCGGGGTTTGCGGCGGCCGTCAGCCTCGGCGTCAACGGCGCCCACTTGGCGCCGCTGCACCAGCCTGCGAAGCATTTTCCGGTAGGGCCGCGGCTCTGTCCACAGCTCCCTCGCCTGAAGAGCAAGGATTGAAAGCCGTGCCTCGTTGGAAAGCACTTTGGCAGCCGCTCGCATGGCCCCACAGCCCGTGGGGCTGCGGGCTTTGCGACGGCCGTCAGCCTCGGCGCCACCGGCGCCTACGTGGCGCCGCCGTGCCAGCCTGCGAAGCATTTTCCGGTAGCGCCTCGGCTCTGGCCACAGCTCCCACGCCCGAAGAGCCAGGAGGGAAAGACGTGCCTCGTTGGAAAGCTCTTTGGCACCGCTCGCGTGGCCCCACAGCCCGTGGGGCTGCGGGCTTTGCGGCGGCCGTCAGCCTCGGCACCACCGGCGCCCACGTGGCGCTGCCGTGCCAGCCTGCGAAGCATTTTCCGGTAGGGCCGCGGCTCTGGCCACAGCTCCCACGCCCGAAGAGCGAGGATGGAAAGCCGCGCCTCGTTGGAAAGCCCTTTGGCAGCCGCTCGCGTGGCCCCACAGCCCGTGGGGCTGCGGGCTTTGCGGCGGCCGTCAGCCTCGGCGCCACCGGCGCCCACCTGGCGCCGCCGCGCCAGCCTGCGAAGCATTTTCCGGTAGGGCCGCGGCTCTGGCCACAGCTCCCACGCCCGAAGAGCCAGGAGGGAAAGCCATGCCTCGTTGGAAAGCTCTTTGGCAGCCGCTCGCGTGGCCCCACAGCCCGTGGGGCTGCGGGCTTTGCAGCGGCCGTCAGCCTCGTCTCCACCGGCGCCCACCTTGCTCCGCTGCGTCAGCCTGCGAAGCATTTTCCGGTAGGGCCGCGGCTCTGGCCACAGTTCCCACGCCCGAAGAGCGAGGATGGAAAGCCGCGCCTCGGTGGAAAGCCCTTTGGCAGCCGCTCGCGTGGCCCCACAGCCCGTGGGGCTGCAGGCTTTGCGGCGGCCGTCAGCCTCGGCGCCACCGGCGCCCACCTGGCGCCGCCGCGCCAGCCTGCGAAGCATTTTCCGGTAGGGCCGCGGCTCTCGCCACAGCTCCCACACCCGAAGAGCCAGGAGGGAAAGCCGTGCCTCGTTGGAAAGCTCTTTGGCAGCCGCTCGCGTGGCCCCACAGCCCGTGGGGCTGCGGGCTTTGCGGCGGCCGTCAGCCTCGGCGCCACCGGCGCCAATTTTGCGCCGCCGCGCCAGCCTGCGAAGCATTTTCCGGTAGGGCCGCGGCTCTGGCCACAGCTCCCACACCCGAAGAGCCAGGAGGGAAAGCCGTGCCTCGTTGGAAAGCTCTTTGGCAGCCGCTCGCGTGGCCCCACAGCCCGTGGGGCTGCGGGCTTTGCGGCGTCCGTCAGCCTCGGCGTCACCGGCGCCCACGTTGCTCCGCTGCGTCAGCCTGCGAAGCATTTTCCGGTAGGGCCGCGGCTCTGGCCACAGCTCCCACGCCCGAAGAGCCAGGAGGGAAAGCCGTGCCTCGTTGGAAAGCTCTTTGGCAGCCGCTCGCGTGGCCCCACAGCCCGTGGGGCTGCGGACTTTGCGGCGGCCGTCAGCCTCGGCGACACCAGCGGCCACGTGGCGCTGCCGCGCCAGCCTGCGAAGCATTTTCCTGTAGGGCCGCGGCTCTGGCCACAGCTCCCACACCCGAAGAGCGAGGATGGAAAGCCGCGCCTCGTTGGAAAACCCTTTGGCAGCCGCTCGCGTGGCCCCACAGCCCGTGGGGCTGCGGGCTTTGCGGCGGCCGTCAGCCTCGGCGCCACTGGCGCCCACCTGGCGCCGCCGCGCCAGCCTGCGAAGCATTTTCCGGTAGGGCCGCGGCTCTGGCCACAGCTCCCACGCCCGAAGACCAAGGAGGGAAAGCCGTGCCTCGTTGGAAAGCTCTTTGGCAGGCGCTCACGTGGCCCCACAGCCCGTGGGGCTGCGGGCTTTGTGGCGGCCGTCAGCCTCGGCACCACCGGCGCCCACCTGGCGCCGCCGCGCCAGCCTGCGAAGCATTTTCCGGTAGGGCCGTGGCTCTGGCCACAGCTCCCACGCCCGAAGAGCCAGGAGGGAAAGCCGTGCCTCGTTGGAAAGCTCTTTGGCAGCCGCTCGCGTGGCCCCACAGCCCGTGGGGCTGCAAACTTTGCGGCGGCCGTCAGCCTCGGCGCCACCGGCGCCCACGTGGCGCCGCCGTGCCAGCCTGCGAAGTATTTTCCGGTAGGGCCGCGGCTCTGGCCACAGCTCCCACGCCCGAAGAGCCAGGAGGGAAAGCCGTGCCTCGTTGGAAAGCTCTTTGGCAGCCGCTCGCGTGGCCCCACAGCCTGTGGGGCTGCGGGCTTTGCAGCGGCCGTCAGCCTCGGCTCCACCGGCGCCCACCTTGCTCCTCTGTGTCAGCCTGCGAAGCATTTTCCGGTAGGGCCGCGGCTCTGGCCACACCTCCCACGCCCGAAGACCAAGGAGGGAAAGCCGTGCCTCGTTGGAAAGCTCTTTGGCAGCCGCTCAGGTGGCCCCAAAAGCCGTGGGGCTGCGGGCTTTGCGGCGGCCGTCAGCCTCGGCGACACCAGCGCCCACGTGGCACCGCCGCGCCAGCCTGCGAAGCATTTTCTGGTAGGGCCGCGGCTCTGGCCACAGCTCCCACGCCCGAAGAGCCAGGAGGGAAAGCTGTGCCTCGTTAGAAAGCTCTTTGGTAGCCGCTCGCGTGGCCCCACAGCCCGTGGGGCTGCGGGCTTTGCGGCGGCCGTCAGCCTCGGCGCCACTGGCGCCCACCTTGCTCCGCTGCGTCAGCCTGCGAAGCATTTTCCGGTAGGGCCGCGGCTCTGGCCACACCTCCCAGGCCCGAAGACCAAGGAGGGAAAGCCGTGCCTCGTTGGAAAGCTCTTTGGCAGCCGCTCAGGTGGCCCCAAAAGCCGTGGGGCTGCGGGCTTTGCGGCGGCCGTCAGCCTCGGCGACACCAGCGCCCACCTGGGGCCGCCGCGCCAGCCTGCGAAGCATTTTCTGGTAGGGCCGCGGCTCTCGCCACAGCTCCCACGCCCGAAGAGCCAGGAGGGAAAGCTGTGCCTCGTTAGAAAGCTCTTTGGTAGCCGCTCGCGTGGCCCCACAGCCCGTGGGGCTGCGGGCTTTGCGGCGGCCGTCAGCCTCGGCGACACCGGCGCCCACGTGGCGCCGCCGCGCCAGCCTGTGAAGCACTTTCGGGTAGGGCCGCGGCTCTGACCACATCTCCCACGCCCAAAGAGCCAGGAGGGAAAGCCGTGCCTCGTTGGAAAGCTCTTTGGCAGCCGCTCGCGTGGCCCCAAAGCCGTGGGGCTGCGGGCTTTGCGGCGGCCGTCAGCCTCGGCGCCATTGGCGCCCACGTGGCGCCGCCGCGCCAGCCTGCGAAGCATTTTCGGGTAGGGCCGCGGCTCTGGCCACAGCTCCCACGCCCGAAGACCAAGGAGGGAAAGCCGTGCCTCGTTGGAAAGCTCTTTTGCAGCCGCTCGCGTGGCCCCACAGCCCGTGGGGCTGCGGGCTTTGCGGCGGCCGTCAGCCTCGGCGCCTCCGGCACCCACGTGTTGCCGCCGCGCCAGCCTGCGAAGCATTTTCCGGTAGGGCCGCGGCTCTGGCCACAGCTCCCACGCCCGAAGACCAAGGAGGGAAAGCCGTGCCTCGTTGGAAAGCTCTTTGGCAGCCTCTCGCGTGGCCCCACAGCCCGTGGGGCTGCGGGCTTTGCGGCGGCCGTCAGCTTCGGACACACCGGCGCCCACGTGTCTCCGCCGCGCTAGCCTGCGAAGCATTTTCCGGTAGGGCCACGGCTCTGGCGATAGCTCCCACGCCCGAAGAGCCAGGAGGGAAAGCCGTGCCTCGTTGGAAAGCTCTTTGGCAGCCGCTCGCGTGGCCCCACAGCCCGTGGGGCTGCGGGCTTTACGGCGGCTCTCAGCCTCGGAGCCACCAGCGCCCACGTGACGCCGCCGCACCAGCCTGCGAAGCATTTTCCGGTAGGGCGGCGGCTCTGGCCACAGCTCCTACGCCCGAAGAGCCAGGAGGGAAAGCCGTGCCTCGTTGGAAATCTCTTTGGCAGCCGCTCGCGTGGCCCCACAGCCCGTGGGGCTGCGGGCTTTGCAGCGGCCGTCAGCCTCGGCGACACCTGCGCCTACGTGGCGCCGCCGCGCCAGCCTGCGAAGCATTTTCCGGTAGGGCCGCGGCTCTGGCCACAGCTCCCACACCCGAAGAGCCAGGAGGGAAAGCCGTGCCTCGTTGGAAAGCTCTTTGGCAGCCGCTCGCGTGGCCCCACAGCCCGTGGGGCTGCGGGCTTTGCGGCGGCCGTCAGCCTCGGCGCCACCGGCGCCCACATGGCGCCACCGCGCCAACCTACGAAGCATTTTCCGGTAGGGCCGCGGCTCTAGCCACAGCTCCCACGCCCGAAGACCAAGGAGGGAAAGCCGTGCCTCGTTGGAAAGCTCTTTGGCAGCCGCTCGCGTGGCCCCACAGCCTGTGGGGCTACAGGCTTTGCGGCGGCCGTCAGACTCGGCGCCACCTGCGCCCACGTGGCGCCGCCGCGCCAGCCTGCGAAGCATTTTCGGGTAGGGCCGCGGCTCTGGCCACAGCTCCCACGCCCGAAGACCAAGGAGGGAAAGCCGTGCCTCGTTGGAAAGCTCTTTTGCAGCCGCTCGCGTGGCCCCACAGCCCGTGGGGCTGCGGGCTTTGCGGCGGCCGTCAGCCTCGGCGCCTCCGGCACCCACGTGTTGCCGCCGCGCCAGCCTGCGAAGCATTTTCCGGTAGGGCCGCGGCTCTGGCCACAGCTCCCACGCCCGAAGACCAAGGAGGGAAAGCCGTGCCTCGTTGGAAAGCTCTTTGGCAGCCTCTCGCGTGGCCCCACAGCCCGTGGGGCTGCGGGCTTTGCGGCGGCCGTCAGCTTCGGACACACCGGCGCCCACGTGTCTCCGCCGCGCTAGCCTGCGAAGCATTTTCCGGTAGGGCCACGGCTCTGGCGATAGCTCCCACGCCCGAAGAGCCAGGAGGGAAAGCCGTGCCTCGTTGGAAAGCTCTTTGGCAGCCGCTCGCGTGGCCCCACAGCCCGTGGGGCTGCGGGCTTTACGGCGGCTCTCAGCCTCGGAGCCACCAGCGCCCACGTGACGCCGCCGCACCAGCCTGCGAAGCATTTTCCGGTAGGGCGGCGGCTCTGGCCACAGCTCCTACGCCCGAAGAGCCAGGAGGGAAAGCCGTGCCTCGTTGGAAATCTCTTTGGCAGCCGCTCGCGTGGCCCCACAGCCCGTGGGGCTGCGGGCTTTGCAGCGGCCGTCAGCCTCGGCGACACCTGCGCCTACGTGGCGCCGCCGCGCCAGCCTGCGAAGCATTTTCCGGTAGGGCCGCGGCTCTGGCCACAGCTCCCACACCCGAAGAGCCAGGAGGGAAAGCCGTGCCTCGTTGGAAAGCTCTTTGGCAGCCGCTCGCGTGGCCCCACAGCCCGTGGGGCTGCGGGCTTTGCGGCGTCCGTCAGCCTCGGCGTCACCGGCGCCCACGTTGCTCCGCTGCGTCAGCCTGCGAAGCATTTTCCGGTAGGGCCGCGGCTCTGGCCACAGCTCCCACGCCCGAAGAGCCAGGAGGGAAAGCCGTGCCTCGTTGGAAAGCTCTTTGGCAGCCGCTCGCGTGGCCCCACAGCCCGTGGGGCTGCGGACTTTGCGGCGGCCGTCAGCCTCGGCGACACCAGCGGCCACGTGGCGCTGCCGCGCCAGCCTGCGAAGCATTTTCCTGTAGGGCCGCGGCTCTGGCCACAGCTCCCACACCCGAAGAGCGAGGATGGAAAGCCGCGCCTCGTTGGAAAACCCTTTGGCAGCCGCTCGCGTGGCCCCACAGCCCGTGGGGCTGCGGGCTTTGCGGCGGCCGTCAGCCTCGGCGCCACTGGCGCCCACCTGGCGCCGCCGCGCCAGCCTGCGAAGCATTTTCCGGTAGGGCCGCGGCTCTGGCCACAGCTCCCACGCCCGAAGACCAAGGAGGGAAAGCCGTGCCTCGTTGGAAAGCTCTTTGGCAGGCGCTCACGTGGCCCCACAGCCCGTGGGGCTGCGGGCTTTGTGGCGGCCGTCAGCCTCGGCACCACCGGCGCCCACCTGGCGCCGCCGCGCCAGCCTGCGAAGCATTTTCCGGTAGGGCCGTGGCTCTGGCCACAGCTCCCACGCCCGAAGAGCCAGGAGGGAAAGCCGTGCCTCGTTGGAAAGCTCTTTGGCAGCCGCTCGCGTGGCCCCACAGCCCGTGGGGCTGCAAACTTTGCGGCGGCCGTCAGCCTCGGCGCCACCGGCGCCCACGTGGCGCCGCCGTGCCAGCCTGCGAAGTATTTTCCGGTAGGGCCGCGGCTCTGGCCACAGCTCCCACGCCCGAAGAGCCAGGAGGGAAAGCCGTGCCTCGTTGGAAAGCTCTTTGGCAGCCGCTCGCGTGGCCCCACAGCCTGTGGGGCTGCGGGCTTTGCAGCGGCCGTCAGCCTCGGCTCCACCGGCGCCCACCTTGCTCCTCTGTGTCAGCCTGCGAAGCATTTTCCGGTAGGGCCGCGGCTCTGGCCACACCTCCCACGCCCGAAGACCAAGGAGGGAAAGCCGTGCCTCGTTGGAAAGCTCTTTGGCAGCCGCTCAGGTGGCCCCAAAAGCCGTGGGGCTGCGGGCTTTGCGGCGGCCGTCAGCCTCGGCGACACCAGCGCCCACGTGGCACCGCCGCGCCAGCCTGCGAAGCATTTTCTGGTAGGGCCGCGGCTCTGGCCACAGCTCCCACGCCCGAAGAGCCAGGAGGGAAAGCTGTGCCTCGTTAGAAAGCTCTTTGGTAGCCGCTCGCGTGGCCCCACAGCCCGTGGGGCTGCGGGCTTTGCGGCGGCCGTCAGCCTCGGCGCCACTGGCGCCCACCTTGCTCCGCTGCGTCAGCCTGCGAAGCATTTTCCGGTAGGGCCGCGGCTCTGGCCACACCTCCCAGGCCCGAAGACCAAGGAGGGAAAGCCGTGCCTCGTTGGAAAGCTCTTTGGCAGCCGCTCAGGTGGCCCCAAAAGCCGTGGGGCTGCGGGCTTTGCGGCGGCCGTCAGCCTCGGCGACACCAGCGCCCACCTGGGGCCGCCGCGCCAGCCTGCGAAGCATTTTCTGGTAGGGCCGCGGCTCTCGCCACAGCTCCCACGCCCGAAGAGCCAGGAGGGAAAGCTGTGCCTCGTTAGAAAGCTCTTTGGTAGCCGCTCGCGTGGCCCCACAGCCCGTGGGGCTGCGGGCTTTGCGGCGGCCGTCAGCCTCGGCGACACCGGCGCCCACGTGGCGCCGCCGCGCCAGCCTGTGAAGCACTTTCGGGTAGGGCCGCGGCTCTGACCACATCTCCCACGCCCAAAGAGCCAGGAGGGAAAGCCGTGCCTCGTTGGAAAGCTCTTTGGCAGCCGCTCGCGTGGCCCCAAAGCCGTGGGGCTGCGGGCTTTGCGGCGGCCGTCAGCCTCGGCGCCATTGGCGCCCACGTGGCGCCGCCGCGCCAGCCTGCGAAGCATTTTCGGGTAGGGCCGCGGCTCTGGCCACAGCTCCCACGCCCGAAGACCAAGGAGGGAAAGCCGTGCCTCGTTGGAAAGCTCTTTTGCAGCCGCTCGCGTGGCCCCACAGCCCGTGGGGCTGCGGGCTTTGCGGCGGCCGTCAGCCTCGGCGCCTCCGGCACCCACGTGTTGCCGCCGCGCCAGCCTGCGAAGCATTTTCCGGTAGGGCCGCGGCTCTGGCCACAGCTCCCACGCCCGAAGACCAAGGAGGGAAAGCCGTGCCTCGTTGGAAAGCTCTTTGGCAGCCTCTCGCGTGGCCCCACAGCCCGTGGGGCTGCGGGCTTTGCGGCGGCCGTCAGCTTCGGACACACCGGCGCCCACGTGTCTCCGCCGCGCTAGCCTGCGAAGCATTTTCCGGTAGGGCCACGGCTCTGGCGATAGCTCCCACGCCCGAAGAGCCAGGAGGGAAAGCCGTGCCTCGTTGGAAAGCTCTTTGGCAGCCGCTCGCGTGGCCCCACAGCCCGTGGGGCTGCGGGCTTTACGGCGGCTCTCAGCCTCGGAGCCACCAGCGCCCACGTGACGCCGCCGCACCAGCCTGCGAAGCATTTTCCGGTAGGGCGGCGGCTCTGGCCACAGCTCCTACGCCCGAAGAGCCAGGAGGGAAAGCCGTGCCTCGTTGGAAATCTCTTTGGCAGCCGCTCGCGTGGCCCCACAGCCCGTGGGGCTGCGGGCTTTGCAGCGGCCGTCAGCCTCGGCGACACCTGCGCCTACGTGGCGCCGCCGCGCCAGCCTGCGAAGCATTTTCCGGTAGGGCCGCGGCTCTGGCCACAGCTCCCACACCCGAAGAGCCAGGAGGGAAAGCCGTGCCTCGTTGGAAAGCTCTTTGGCAGCCGCTCGCGTGGCCCCACAGCCCGTGGGGCTGCGGGCTTTGCGGCGGCCGTCAGCCTCGGCGCCACCGGCGCCCACATGGCGCCACCGCGCCAACCTACGAAGCATTTTCCGGTAGGGCCGCGGCTCTAGCCACAGCTCCCACGCCCGAAGACCAAGGAGGGAAAGCCGTGCCTCGTTGGAAAGCTCTTTGGCAGCCGCTCGCGTGGCCCCACAGCCTGTGGGGCTACAGGCTTTGCGGCGGCCGTCAGACTCGGCGCCACCTGCGCCCACGTGGCGCCGCCGCGCCAGCCTGCAAAGCATTTTCCGGTAGGGCCGCGGCTCTGGCCACAGCTCCCACGCCCGAAGACCAAGGAGGGAAAGCCGTGCCTCGTTGGAAAGCTCTTTGGCAGCCGCTCGCGTGGCCCCACAGCCCGTGGGGCTGCGGGCTTTGCGGCGGCCGTCAGCCTCGGCGTCACCGGGACCCACGTGGCGCCGCCGCGCCAGCCTGCGAAGCATTTTCCGGTAGGGCCGCGGCTCTCGCCACAGCTCCCACGCCCGAAGAGCCAGGAGGGAAAGCCGTGCCTCGTTGGAAAGCTCTTTGGCAGCCGCTCGCGTGGCCCCACAGCCCATGGGGCTGCGGGCTTTGCGGCGGCCATCAGCCTCGGCGACACCGGCGCCCACGTGACGCCGCCGCGCCAGCCTGCGAAGCATTTTCCGGTAGGGCCGCGGCTCTCGCCACAGCTCCCACGCCCGAAGAGCCAGGAGGGAAAGCCGTGCCTCGTTGGAAAGCTCTTTGGCAGCCGCTCGCGTGGCCCCACAGCCCGTGGGGCTGCGGGCTTTGCGGCGGCCGTCAGCCTCGGCGTCACCGGGACCCACGTGGCGCCGCCGCGCCAGCCTGCGAAGCATTTTCGGGTAGGGCCGCGTCTCTGACCACAGCTCCCACGCCCAAAGAGCCAAGAGGGAAAGCCGTGCCTCGTTGGAAAGCTCTTTGGCAGCCGCTCGCGTGGCCCCACAGCTCGTGGGGCTGCGGGCTTTGCGGCGGCCGTCAGCCTCGGCGACACCGGCGGCCACGTGGCGCCGCTGCGCCAGCCTGCGAAGCATTTTCGGGTAGGGCCGCGGCTCTGGCCACAGCTCCCACGCCCGAAGAGCCAGGAGGGAAAGCCATGCCTCATTGGAAAGCTCTTTGGCAGCCGCTCAGGTGGCCCCAAAAGCCGTGGGGCTGCGGGCTTTGCGGCGGCCGTCAGCCTCGGCGACACCAGCGCCCACCTGGGGCCGCCGCGCCAGCCTGCGAAGCATTTTCTGGTAGGGCCGCGGCTCTGGCCACAGCTCCCACGCCCGAAGAGCCAGGAGGGAAAGCTGTGCCTCGTTAGAAAGCTCTTTGGTAGCCGCTCGCGTGGCCCCACAGCCCGTGGGGCTGCGGGCTTTGCGGCGGCCGTCAGCCTCGGCGACACCGGCGCCCACCTGGCGCCGCCGCGCCAGCCTGTGAAGCACTTTCGGGTAGGGCCGCGGCTCTGACCACATCTCCCACGCCCAAAGAGCCAGGAGGGAAAGCCGTGCCTCGTTGGAAAGCTCTTTGGCAGCCGATCGCGTGGCCCCACAGACCGTGGGGCTGCGGGCTTTGCGGCGGCCGTCAGCCTCGGCGCCATTGGCGCCCACGTGGCGCAGCCGCGCCAGCCTGCGAAGCATTTTCCGGTAGGGCCACGGCTCTGGCCACAGCTCCCACGCCCGAAGACCAAGGAGGGAAAGCCGTGCCTCGTTGGAAAGCTCTTTGGCAGCCGCTCGCGTGGCCCCACAGCCCGTGGGGCTGCGGGCTTTGCGGCGGCCGTCAGCCTGGGCGCCACCGGCGCCCACCTGGCGCCGCCGCGCCAGCCTGCGAAGCATTTTCCGGTAGGACCGCGGCTCTGGCCACAGCTCCCACGCCCGAAGACCAAGGAGGGAAAGCCGTGCCTCGTTGGAAAGCTCTTTGGCAGCCGCTCGCGTGGCCCCACAGCCCGTGGGACTGCGGGCTTTGCGGCGGCCGTCAGCCTCGGCGCCACCGGCGCCCACCTTGCTCTGCTGCTTCAGCCTGCGAAGCATTTTCCGGTAGGGCCACAGCTCTGGCCACAGCTCCCACACCCGAAGAGCCAGGAGGGAAAGCCATGCCTCGTTGGAAAGCTCTTTGGCAGCCGCTCGCGTGGCCCCACAGCCCGTGGGGCTGCGGGCTTTGCGGCGGCCGTCAGCCTCGGCGACACCAGCGCCCACGTGGCACCGCCGCGCCAGCCTGCGAAGCATTTTTTGGTAGGGCCGCGGCTCTGGCCACAGCTCCCACGCCCGAAGACCAAGGAGGGAAAGCCATGCCTCGTTGGAAAGCTCTTTGGCAGCCGCTCGCGTGGCCCCACAGCCCGTGGGGCCGCGGTCTTTGCGGCGGCCGTCAGCCTCGGCGCCACCGGCGCTCAATTTGCTCTGCTGCGTCAGCCTGCGAAGCATTTTCCGGTAGGGCCACGGCTCTGGCCACAGCTCCCACGCCCGAAGAGCCAGGAGGGAAAGACGTGCCTCGTTGGAAAGCTCTTTGGCATCTGCTCACGTGGCCCCACAGCCCGTGGGGCTGCGGGCTTTGCGTCGGCCGTCAGCCTCAGCGACACCAGCGCCCACGTAGCAGCGTCGCGCCAGCCTGCGAAGCATTTTCCGGTAGGGCCGCGGCTCTGGCCACAGCTCCCACGCCCGAAGACCAAGGAGGGAAAGCCGTGCCTCGTTGGAAAGCTCTTTGGCAGCCGCTCGCGTGGCCCCACAGTCCGTGGGGCTGCGGGCTTTGCGGCGGCCGTCAGCCTCGGCGCCACCGGCACCAACGTGGCGCCGCCGCGCCAGCCTGTGAAGCATTTTCCGGTAGGGCCGCGGCTCTGACCACATCTCCCACGCCCAAAGAGCCAGGAGGGAAAGCCGTGCCTCATTGGAAAGCTCTTTGGCAGCCTCTCGCGTGGCCCCACAGCCCGTGGGGCTGCGGGCTTTGCGGCGGCTGTCAGCTTCGGACACACCGGCGCCCACGTGTCGCCGCCGCGCTAGCCTGCGAAGCATTTTCCGGTAGGGCCACGGCTCTGGCGATAGCTCCCACGCCCGAAGAGCCAGGAGGGAAAGCCGTGCCTCGTTGGAAAGCTCTTTGGCAGCCGCTCGCGTGGCCCCACAGCCCGTGGGGCTGCGGGCTTTACGGCGGCTCTCAGCTTCGGAGCCACCAGCGCCCACGTGACGCCGCCGCACCAGCCTGCGAAGCATTTTCCGGTAGGGCCGCGGCTCTGGCCACAGCTCCTACGCCCGAAGAGCCAGGAGGGAAAGCCGTGCCTCGTTGGAAATCTCTTTGGCAGCCGCTCGCGTGGCCCCACAGCCCGTGGGGCTGCGGGCTTTGCGGCGGCCGTCAGCCTCGGCGACACCTGCGCCTACGTGGCGCCGCCGCGCCAGCCTGCGAAGCATTTTCCGGTAGGGCCGCGGCTCTGGCCACAGCTCCCACACCCGAAGAGCCAGGAGGGAAAGCCGTGCCTCGTTGGAAAGCTCTTTGGCAGCCGCTCGCGTGGCCCCACAGCCCGTGGGGCTGCGGGCTTTGCGGCGGCCGTCAGCCTCGGCGCCACCGGCGCCCACATGGCGCCACCGCCCCACCCTACGAAGCATTTTCCGGTAGGGCCGCGGCTCTAGCCACAGCTCCCACGCCCGAAGACCAAGGAGGGAAAGCCGTGCCTCGTTGGAAAGCTCTTTGGCAGCCGCTCGCGTGGCCCCACAGCCCGTGGGGCTGCGGGCTTTGCGGCGGCCGTCAGCCTGGGCGCCACCGGCGCCCACCTGGCGCCGCCGCGCCAGCCTGCGAAGCATTTTCCTGTAGGACCGCGGCTCTGGCCACAGCTCCCACGCCCGAAGACCAAGGAGGGAAAGCCGTGCCTCGTTGGAAAGCTCTTTGGCAGCCGCTCGCGTGGCCCCACAGTCCGTGGGGCTGCGGGCTTTGCGGCGGCCGTCAGCCTCGGCGCCACCGGCACCAACGTGGCGCCGCCGCGCCAGCCTGTGAAGCATTTTCCGGTAGGGCCGCGGCTCTGACCACATCTCCCACGCCCAAAGAGCCAGGAGGGAAAGCCGTGCCTCATTGGAAAGCTCTTTGGCAGCCTCTCGCGTGGCCCCACAGCCCGTGGGGCTGCGGGCTTTGCGGCGGCCGTCAGCTTCGGACACACCGGCGCCCACGTGTCGCCGCCGCGCTAGCCTGCGAAGCATTTTCCGGTAGGGCCACGGCTCTGGCGATAGCTCCCACGCCCGAAGAGCCAGGAGGGAAAGCCGTGCCTCGTTGGAAAGCTCTTTGGCAGCCGCTCGCGTGGCCCCACAGCCCGTGGGGCTGCGGGCTTTACGGCGGCTCTCAGCTTCGGAGCCACCAGCGCCCACGTGACGCCGCCGCACCAGCCTGCGAAGCATTTTCCGGTAGGGCCGCGGCTCTGGCCACAGCTCCTACGCCCGAAGAGCCAGGAGGGAAAGCCGTGCCTCGTTGGAAAGCTCTTTGGCAGCCGCTCGCGTGGCCCCACAGCCCGTGGGGCTGCGGGCTTTGCGGCGGCCGTCAGCCTCGGCGCCACCGGCGCCCACATGGCGCCACCGCGCCACCCTACGAAGCATTTTCCGGTAGGGCCGCGGCTCTAGCCACAGCTCCCACGCCCGAAGACCAAGGAGGGAAAGCCGTGCCTCGTTGGAAAGCTCTTTGGCAGCCGCTCGCGTGGCCCCACAGCCCGTGGGGCTGCGGGCTTTGCGGCGGCCGTCAGCCTCGGCGTCACCGGGACCCACGTGGCGCCGCCGCGCCAGCCTGCGAAGCATTTTCTGGTAGGGCAGCGTCTCTGACCACAGCTCCCACGCCCAAAGAGCCAAGAGGGAAAGCCGTGCCTCGTTGGAAAGCTCTTTGGCAGCCGCTCGCGTGGCCCCACAGTCCGTGGGGCTGCGGGCTTTGCGGCGGCCGTCAGCCTCGGCGCCACCGGCACCAACGTGGCGCCGCCGCGCCAGCCTGTGAAGCATTTTCCGGTAGGGCCGCGGCTCTGACCACATCTCCCACGCCCAAAGAGCCAGGAGGGAAAGCCGTGCCTCATTGGAAAGCTCTTTGGCAGCCTCTCGCGTGGCCCCACAGCCCGTGGGGCTGCGGGCTTTGCGGCGGCCGTCAGCTTCGGACACACCGGCGCCCACGTGTCGCCGCCGCGCTAGCCTGCGAAGCATTTTCCGGTAGGGCCACGGCTCTGGCGATAGCTCCCACGCCCGAAGAGCCAGGAGGGAAAGCCGTGCCTCGTTGGAAAGCTCTTTGGCAGCCGCTCGCGTGGCCCCACAGCCCGTGGGGCTGCGGGCTTTACGGCGGCTCTCAGCTTCGGAGCCACCAGCGCCCACGTGACGCCGCCGCACCAGCCTGCGAAGCATTTTCCGGTAGGGCCGCGGCTCTGGCCACAGCTCCTACGCCCGAAGAGCCAGGAGGGAAAGCCGTGCCTCGTTGGAAATCTCTTTGGCAGCCGCTCGCGTGGCCCCACAGCCCGTGGGGCTGCGGGCTTTGCGGCGGCCGTCAGCCTCGGCGACACCTGCGCCTACGTGGCGCCGCCGCGCCAGCCTGCGAAGCATTTTCCGGTAGGGCCGCGGCTCTGGCCACAGCTCCCACACCCGAAGAGCCAGGAGGGAAAGCCGTGCCTCGTTGGAAAGCTCTTTGGCAGCCGCTCGCGTGGCCCCACAGCCCGTGGGGCTGCGGGCTTTGCGGCGGCCGTCAGCCTCGGCGCCACCGGCGCCCACATGGCGCCACCGCCCCACCCTACGAAGCATTTTCCGGTAGGGCCGCGGCTCTAGCCACAGCTCCCACGCCCGAAGACCAAGGAGGGAAAGCCGTGCCTCGTTGGAAAGCTCTTTTTGCAGCCGCTCGCGTGGCCCCACAGCCCGTGGGGCTGCGGGCTTTGCGGCGGCCGTCAGCCTGGGCGCCACCGGCGCCCACCTGGCGCCGCCGCGCCAGCCTGCGAAGCATTTTCCGGTAGGACCGCGGCTCTGGCCACAGCTCCCACGCCCGAAGACCAAGGAGGGAAAGCCGTGCCTCGTTGGAAAGCTCTTTGGCAGCCGCTCGCGTGGCCCCACAGCCCGTGGGGCTGCGGGCTTTGCGGCGGCCGTCAGCCTCGGCGCCACCGGCCCCCACCTTGCTCTGCTGCTTCAGCCTGCGAAGCATTTTCCGGTAGGGCCACAGCTCTGGCCACAGCTCCCACACCCGAAGAGCCAGGAGGGAAAGCCATGCCTCGTTGGAAAGCTCTTTGGCAGCCGCTCGCGTGGCCCCACAGCCCGTGGGGCTGCGGGCTTTGCGGCGGCCGTCAGCCTCGGCGACACCAGCGCCCACGTGGCACCGCCGCGCCAGCCTGCGAAGCATTTTTTGGTAGGGCCGCGGCTCTGGCCACAGCTCCCACGCCCGAAGACCAAGGAGGGAAAGCCATGCCTCGTTGGAAAGCTCTTTGGCAGCCGCTCGCGTGGCCCCACAGCCCGTGGGGCCGCGGTCTTTGCGGCGGCCGTCAGCCTCGGCGCCACCGGCGCTCAATTTGCTCTGCTGCGTCAGCCTGCGAAGCATTTTCCGGTAGGGCCACGGCTCTGGCCACAGCTCCCACGCCCGAAGAGCCAGGAGGGAAAGACGTGCCTCGTTGGAAAGCTCTTTGGCATCTGCTCACGTGGCCCCACAGCCCGTGGGGCTGCGGGCTTTGCGTCGGCCGTCAGCCTCAGCGACACCAGCGCCCACGTAGCAGCGTCGCGCCAGCCTGCGAAGCATTTTCGGGTAGGGCCGCGGCTCTGGCCACAGCTCCCACGCCCGAAGACCAAGGAGGGAAAGCCGTGCCTCGTTGGAAAGCTCTTTGGCAGCCGCTCGCGTGGCCCCACAGTCCGTGGGGCTGCGGGCTTTGCGGCGGCCGTCAGCCTCGGCGCCACCGGCACCAACGTGGCGCCGCCGCGCCAGCCTGCGAAGCATTTTCCGGTAGGGCCGCGGCTCTGACCACATCTCCCACGCCCAAAGAGCCAGGAGGGAAAGCCGTGCCTCATTGGAAAGCTCTTTGGCAGCCTCTCGCGTGGCCCCACAGCCCGTGGGGCTGCGGGCTTTGCGGCGGCCGTCAGCTTCGGACACACCGGCGCCCACGTGTCGCCGCCGCGCTAGCCTGCGAAGCATTTTCCGGTAGGGCCACGGCTCTGGCGATAGCTCCCACGCCCGAAGACCAAGGAGGGAAAGCCGTGCCTCGTTGGAAAGCTCTTTGGCAGCCGCTCGCGTGGCCCCACAGCCCGTGGGGCTGCGGGCTTTACGGCGGCTCTCAGCTTCGGAGCCACCAGCGCCCACGTGACGCCGCCGCACCACCCTGCGAAGCATTTTCCGGTAGGGCCGCGGCTCTGGCCACAGCTCCCACGCCCGAAGAGCCAGGAGGGAAAGCCGTGCCTCGTTGGAAAGCTCTTTGGCAGCCGCTCGCGTGGCCCCACAGCCCGTGGGGCTGCGGGCTTTGCGGCGGCCGTCAGCCTCGGCGCCACCGGCGCCCACATGGCGCCACCGCGCCACCCTACGAAGCATTTTCCGGTAGGGCCGCGGCTCTAGCCACAGCTCCCACGCCCGAAGACCAAGGAGGGAAAGCCGTGCCTCGTTGGAAAGCTCTTTGGCAGCCGCTCGCGTGGCCCCACAGCCCGTGGGGCTGCGGGCTTTGCGGCGGCCGTCAGCCTCGGCGTCACCGGGACCCACGTGGCGCCGCCGCGCCAGCCTGCGAAGCATTTTCTGGTAGGGCCGCGTCTCTGACCACAGCTCCCACGCCCAAAGAGCCAAGAGGGAAAGCCGTGCCTCGTTGGAAAGCTCTTTGGCAGCCGCTCGCGTGGCCCCACAGCTCGTGGGGCTGCGGGCTTTGCGGCGGCCATCAGCCTCGGCGACACCGGCGCCCACGTGGCGCCGCCGCGCCAGCCTGCGAAGCATTTTCCGGTAGGGCCGCGGCTCTGGCCACAGCTCCCACGCCCGAAAAGCCAGGAGGGAAAGCCATGCCTCGTTGGAAAGCTCTTTGGCAGCCGCTCGCGTGGCCCCACAGCCCGTGGGGCTGCGGGCTTTGCGGCGGCCATCAGCCTCGGCGACACCGGCGCCCACGTGGCGCCGCCGCGCCAGCCTGCGAAGCATTTTCCGGTAGGGCCACGGCTCTGGCCACAGCTCCCACGCCCGAAGAGCCAGGAGGGAAAGCCGTGCCTCGTTGGAAAGCTCTTTGGCAGCCGCTCGCGTGGCCCCACAGCCCGTGGGGCTGCGGGCTTTGCGGCGGCCGTCAGCCTCGCACCACCGGCGCCCACGTGGCGCTGCCGTGCCAGTTTGCGAAGCATTTTCCGGTAGGGCCGCGGCTCTGGACACAGCTCCCACGCCCGAAGAGCGAGGATGGAAAGCCGCGCCTCGTTGGAAAGCCCTTTGGCAGCCGCTCGCGTGGCCCCACAGCCCGTGGGGCTGCGGGCTTTGCGGCGGCTGTCAGCCTCGGCGCCACCGGCGCCCACCTGGCGCCGCTGCACCAGCCTGCGAAGCATTTTCCGGTAGGGCCGCGGCTCTGTCCACAGCTCCCTCGCCCGAAGAGCCAGGAGGGAAAACCGTGCCTCGTTGGAAAGCTCTTTGGCAGCCGCTCGCGTGGCCCCACAGCCCGTGGGGCTGCGGGCTTTGCGGCGGCCGTCAGCCTCGGCGCCACCGGCGCCCACGTGGCGCCGCCGCGCCAGCCTGTGAAGCATTTTCCGGTAGGGCCGTGGCTCTGGCGACAGCTCCCATGCCCGAAGAGCCAGGAGGGAAAGCCGTGCCTCGTTGGAAAGCTCTTTGGCAGCCGCTCGCGTGGCCCCACAGCCCGTGGGGCTGCGGGCTTTGCGGCGTCCGTCAGCCTCGGCACCACCGGCGCCCACGTGGCGCTGCCGCACCAGCCTGCGAAGCATTTTCGGGTAGGGTCGCGGCTCTGGCCACAGCTCCCACTCCCGAAGAGCCAGGAGGGAAAGCCGTGCCTCGTTGGAAAGCTCTTTGGCAGCCGCTCGCGTGGCCCCACAGCCCGTGGGGCTGCGGGCTTTGTGGCGGCCGTCAGCTTAGGCGCCACCGGCGCCCACCTGGCGCCGCCGCGCCAGCCTGCGAAGCATTTTCCGGTAGGGCCGTGGCTCTGGCCACAGCTCCCACGCCCGAAGAGCCAGGAGGGAAAGCCGTGCCTCGTTGGAAAGCTCTTTGGCAGCCGCTCGCGTGGCCCCACAGCCCATGGGGCTGCGGGCTTTGCGGCGGCCGTCAGCCTCGGCGCCACCGGCGCCCACCTGGCGCCGCCGCGCCAGCCTGCGAAGCATTTTCCTGTAGGGCTGCGGCTCTGGCCACAGCTCCCACGCCCGAAGAGCCAGGAGGGAAAGCCGTGCCTCGTTGGAAAGCTCTTTGGCAGCCGCTCGCGTGGCCCCACAGCCCGTGGGGCTGCGGGCTTTGCGGCGGCCATCAGCCTCGGCGACACCGGCGCCCACGTGACGCCGCCGCGCCAGCCTGCGAAGCATTTTCCGGTAGGGCCGCGGCTCTCGCCACAGCTCCCACGCCCGAAGAGCCAGGAGGGAAAGCCGTGCCTCGTTGGAAAGCTCTTTGGCAGCCGCTCGCGTGGCCCCACAGCCCGTGGGGCTGCGGGCTTTGCGGCGGCCGTCAGCCTCGGCGTCACCGGGACCCACGTGGCGCCGCCGCGCCAGCCTGCGAAGCATTTTCGGGTAGGGCCGCGTCTCTGACCACAGCTCCCACGCCCAAAGAGCCAAGAGGGAAAGCCGTGCCTCGTTGGAAAGCTCTTTGGCAGCCGCTCGCGTGGCCCCACAGCTCGTGGGGCTGCGGGCTTTGCGGCGGCCGTCAGCCTCGGCGACACCGGCGCCCACGTGGCGCCGCCACGCCAGCCTGCGAAGCATTTTCCGGTAGCGCCTCGTCTCTGGCCACAGCTCCCACGCCCGAAGAGCCAGGAGGGAAAGCCGTGCCTCGTTGGAAATCTCTTTGGCAGCCGCTCGCGTGGCCCCACAGCCCGTGGGGCTGCGGGCTTTGCGGCGGCCATCAGCCTCGGCGACACCGGCGCCCACGTGGCGCCGCCGCGCCAGCCTGCGAAGCATTTTCCGGTAGCGCCTCGGCTCTGGCCACAGCTCCCACACCCGAAGTGCCAGGAGGGAAAGCCGTGCCTCGTTTGAAAGCTCTTTGGCAGCCGCTCGCGTGGCCCCACAGACCATGTGGCTGCGGGCTTTGCGGCGGCCGTCAGCCTCGGCGACACCGGCGCCCACCTTGCTCTGCTGCGTCAGCCTGCGAAGTATTTTCTGGTAGGGCCACAGCTCTGGCCACAGCTCCCACGCCCGAAGAGCAAGGATGGAAAGCCGTGCCTCGTTGGAAAGCTCTTTGGCAGCCGCTCGCGTGGCCCCACAGCCCGTGGGGCTGCGGGCTTTGCGGCGGCTCTCAGCCTCGGAGCCACCAGCGCCCACGTGACGCCGCCGCACCAGCCTGCGAAGCATTTTCCGGTAGGGCCGCGGCTCTGGCCACAGCTCCCACGCCCGAAGAGCCAGGAGAGAAAGCCGTGCCTCGTTGGAAAGCTCTTTGGCAGCCGCTCGCGTGGCCCCACAGCCCGTGGGGCTGCGGGCTTTGCGGCGGCCGTCAGCCTCGGCACCACCGGCGCCCACGTGGCGCTGCCGTGCCAGCCTGCGAAGCATTTTCCGGTAGGGCCGCGGCTCTGGCCACAGCTCCCACGCCCGAAGAGCGAGGATGGAAAGCCGCGCCTCGTTGGAAAGCCCTTTGGCAGCCGCTCGCGTGGCCCCACAGCCCGTGGGGCTGCGGGCTTTGCGGCGGCCGTCAGCCTCGGCGCCACCGGCGCCCACCTGGCGCCGCCGCGCCAGCCTGCGAAGCATTTTCCGGTAGGGCCGCGGCTCTGGCCACAGCTCCCACGCCCGAAGAGCCAGGAGGAAAAGCCATGCCTCGTTGGAAAGCTCTTTGGCAGCCGCTCGCGTGGCCCCACAGCCCGTGGGGCTGCGGGCTTTGCAGCGGCCGTCAGCCTCGTCTCCACCGGCGCCCACCTTGCTCCGCTGCGTCAGCCTGCGAAGCATTTTCCGGTAGGGCCGCGGCTCTGGCCACAGCTCCCACGCCCGAAGAGCGAGGATGGAAAGCCGCGCCTCGGTGGAAAGCCCTTTGGCAGCCGCTCGCGTGGCCCCACAGCCCGTGGGGCTGCGGGCTTTGCGGCGGCCGTCAGCCTCGGCACCACCGGCGCCCACGTGGCGCTGCCGCGCCAGCCTGCGAAGCATTTTCCGGTAGGGCCGCGGCTCTGGCCACAGCTCCCACGCCCGAAGAGCGAGGATGGAAAGCCGCGCCTCGTTGGAAAACCCTTTGGCAGCCGCTCGCGTGGCCCCACAGCCCGTGGGGCTGCGGGCTTTGCGGCGGCCGTCAGCCTCGGCGCCACCGGCGCCCACCTGGCGCCGCCGCGCCAGCCTGCGAAGCATTTTCCGGTAGGGCCGCGGCTCTGGCCACAGCTCCCACGCCCGAAGAGCCAGGAGGGAAAGCCATGCCTCGTTGGAAAGCTCTTTGGCAGCCGCTCGCGTGGCCCCACAGCCCGTGGGGCTGCGGGCTTTGCGGCGGCCGTCAGCCTCGGCGCCACCGGCGCCCACCTTGCTCCGCTGCGTCAGCCTGCGAAGCATTTTCTGGTAGGGCCGCGGCTCTGGCCACAGCTCCCACGCCTGAAGAGCGAGGATGGAAAGCCGTGCCTCATTGGAAAGCTCTTTGGCAGCCGCTCGCATGGCCCCACAGCCCGTGGGGCTGCGGGCTTTGCGGCGGCCATCAGCCTCGGCGACACCGGCGCCCACGTGGCGCCGCCGCGCCAGCCTTCGAAGCATTTTCCGGTAGCGCCTCGGCTCTGGCCACAGCTCCCACACCCGAAGAGCCAGGAGGGAAAGCCGTGCCTCGTTGGAAAGCTCTTTGGCAGCCGCTCGCGTGGCCCCACAGACCATGGGGCTGTGGCTTTGCGGCGGCCATCAGCCTCGGCGACACCAGCGCCCACGTGGCGCCGCCGCGCCAGCCTGCGAAGCATTTCCCGGTAGCGCCTCGTCTCTGGCCACAGCTCCCACGCCCGAAGAGCGAGGATGGAAAGCCGCGCCTCGTTGGAAAGCCCTTTGGCAGCCGCTCGCGTGGCCCCACAGCCCGTGGGGCTGCGGGCTTTGCGGCGGCCGTCAGCCTCGGCGCCACCGGCTCCCACCTGGCGCCGCCGCGCCAGCCTGCGAAGCATTTTCCGGTAGGGCCGCGGCTCTGGCCACAGCTCCCACGCCCGAAGAGCCAGGAGGGAAAGCCATGCCTCGTTGGAAAGCTCTTTGGCAGCCGCTCGCGTGGCCCCACAGCCCGTGGGGCTGCGGGCTTTGCGGCGGCCGTCAGCCTCGGCGACACCGGCGCCCACCTTGCTCCGCTGCGTCAGCCTGCGAAGCATTTTCCGGTAGGGCCGCGGCTCTGGCCACAGCTCCCACGCCCGAAGAGCGAGGATGGAAAGCCGCGCCTCGGTGGAAAGCCCTTTGGCAGCCGCTCGCGTGGCCCCACAGCCCGTGGGGCTGCGGGCTTTGCGGCGGCCGTCAGCCTCGGCGCCACCGGCGCCCACCTGGCGCCGCCGCGCCAGCCTGCGAAGCATTTTACGGTAGGGCCGCGGCTCTCGCCACAGCTCCCACACCCGAAGAGCCAGGAGGGAAAGCCGTGCCTCGTTGGAAAGCTCTTTGGCAGCCGCTCGCGTGGCCCCACAGACCATGGGGCTGCGGGCTTTGCGGCGGCCGTCAGCCTCGGCGCCACCGGCGCCAATTTTGCGCCGCCGCGCCAGCCTGCGAAGCATTTTCCGGTAGGGCCGCGGCTCTGGCCACAGCTCCCACACCCGAAGAGCCAGGAGGGAAAGCCGTGCCTCGTTGGAAAGCTCTTTGGCAGCCGCTCGCGTGGCCCCACAGCCCGTGGGGCTGCGGGCTTTGCGGCGGCCGTCAGCCTCGGCGCCACCGGCGCCCACGTTGCTCCGCTGCGCCAGCCTGCGAAGCATTTTCCGGTAGGGCCGCGGCTCTGGCCACAGCTCCCACGCCCGAAGAGCCAGGAGGGAAAGCCGCGCCTCGGTGGAAAGCCCTTTGGCAGCTGCTCGCGTGGCCCCACAGCCCGTGGGGCTGCGGGCTTTGCGGCGGCCGTCAGCCTCGGCGCCACCGGCGCCCACCTGGCGCCGCCGCGCCAGCCTGCGAAGCATTTTCCGGTAGGGCCGCGGCTCTCGCCACAGCTCCCACACCCGAAGAGCCAGGAGGGAAAGCCGTGCCTCGTTGGAAAGCTCTTTGGCAGCCGCTCGCGTGGCCCCACAGACCATGGGGCTGCGGGCTTTGCGGCGGCCGTCAGCCTCGGCGCCACCGGCGCCAATTTTGCGCCGCCGCGCCAGCCTGCGAAGCATTTTCCGGTAGGGCCGCGGCTCTCGCCACAGCTCCCACACCCGAAGAGCCAGGAGGGAAAGCCGTGCCTCATTGGAAAGCTCTTTGGCAGGCGCTCGCGTGGCCCCACAGCCCGTGGGGCTGCGGGCTTTGCGGCGGCTCTCAGCCTCGGAGCCACCAGCGCCCACGTGACGCCGCCGCACCAGCCTGCGAAGCATTTTCCGGTAGGGCCGCGGCTCTGGCCACAGCTCCCACGCCCGAAGAGCCAGGAGAGAAAGCCGTGCCTCGTTGGAAAGCTCTTTGGCAGCCGCTCGCGTGGCCCCACAGCCCGTGGGGCTGCGGGCTTTGCGGCGGCCGTCAGCCTCGGCACCACCGGCGCCCACGTGGCGCTGCCGTGCCAGCCTGCGAAGCATTTTCCGGTAGGGCCGCGGCTCTGGCCACAGCTCCCACGCCCGAAGAGCGAGGATGGAAAGCCGCGCCTCGTTGGAAAGCCCTTTGGCAGCCGCTCGCGTGGCCCCACAGCCCGTGGGGCTGCGGGCTTTGCGGCGGCCGTCAGCCTCGGCGCCACCGGCGCCCACCTGGCGCCGCCGCGCCAGCCTGCGAAGCATTTTCCGGTAGGGCCGCGGCTCTGGCCACAGCTCCCACGCCCGAAGAGCCAGGAGGAAAAGCCATGCCTCGTTGGAAAGCTCTTTGGCAGCCGCTCGCGTGGCCCCACAGCCCGTGGGGCTGCGGGCTTTGCAGCGGCCGTCAGCCTCGTCTCCACCGGCGCCCACCTTGCTCCGCTGCGTCAGCCTGCGAAGCATTTTCCGGTAGGGCCGCGGCTCTGGCCACAGCTCCCACGCCCGAAGAGCGAGGATGGAAAGCCGCGCCTCGGTGGAAAGCCCTTTGGCAGCCGCTCGCGTGGCCCCACAGCCCGTGGGGCTGCGGGCTTTGCGGCGGCCGTCAGCCTCGGCACCACCGGCGCCCACGTGGCGCTGCCGCGCCAGCCTGCGAAGCATTTTCCGGTAGGGCCGCGGCTCTGGCCACAGCTCCCACGCCCGAAGAGCGAGGATGGAAAGCCGCGCCTCGTTGGAAAACCCTTTGGCAGCCGCTCGCGTGGCCCCACAGCCCGTGGGGCTGCGGGCTTTGCGGCGGCCGTCAGCCTCGGCGCCACCGGCGCCCACCTGGCGCCGCCGCGCCAGCCTGCGAAGCATTTTCCGGTAGGGCCGCGGCTCTGGCCACAGCTCCCACGCCCGAAGAGCCAGGAGGGAAAGCCATGCCTCGTTGGAAAGCTCTTTGGCAGCCGCTCGCGTGGCCCCACAGCCCGTGGGGCTGCGGGCTTTGCGGCGGCCGTCAGCCTCGGCGCCACCGGCGCCCACCTTGCTCCGCTGCGTCAGCCTGCGAAGCATTTTCTGGTAGGGCCGCGGCTCTGGCCACAGCTCCCACGCCTGAAGAGCGAGGATGGAAAGCCGTGCCTCATTGGAAAGCTCTTTGGCAGCCGCTCGCATGGCCCCACAGCCCGTGGGGCTGCGGGCTTTGCGGCGGCCATCAGCCTCGGCGACACCGGCGCCCACGTGGCGCCGCCGCGCCAGCCTTCGAAGCATTTTCCGGTAGCGCCTCGGCTCTGGCCACAGCTCCCACACCCGAAGAGCCAGGAGGGAAAGCCGTGCCTCGTTGGAAAGCTCTTTGGCAGCCGCTCGCGTGGCCCCACAGACCATGGGGCTGTGGCTTTGCGGCGGCCATCAGCCTCGGCGACACCAGCGCCCACGTGGCGCCGCCGCGCCAGCCTGCGAAGCATTTCCCGGTAGCGCCTCGTCTCTGGCCACAGCTCCCACGCCCGAAGAGCGAGGATGGAAAGCCGCGCCTCGTTGGAAAGCCCTTTGGCAGCCGCTCGCGTGGCCCCACAGCCCGTGGGGCTGCGGGCTTTGCGGCGGCCGTCAGCCTCGGCGCCACCGGCTCCCACCTGGCGCCGCCGCGCCAGCCTGCGAAGCATTTTCCGGTAGGGCCGCGGCTCTGGCCACAGCTCCCACGCCCGAAGAGCCAGGAGGGAAAGCCATGCCTCGTTGGAAAGCTCTTTGGCAGCCGCTCGCGTGGCCCCACAGCCCGTGGGGCTGCGGGCTTTGCAGCGGCCGTCAGCCTCGTCTCCACCGGCGCCCACCTTGCTCCGCTGCGTCAGCCTGCGAAGCATTTTCCGGTAGGGCCGCGGCTCTGGCCACAGCTCCCACGCCCGAAGAGCGAGGATGGAAAGCCGCGCCTCGGTGGAAAGCCCTTTGGCAGCCGCTCGCGTGGCCCCACAGCCCGTGGGGCTGCGGGCTTTGCGGCGGCCGTCAGCCTCGGCGCCACCGGCGCCCACCTGGCGCCGCCGCGCCAGCCTGCGAAGCATTTTACGGTAGGGCCGCGGCTCTCGCCACAGCTCCCACACCCGAAGAGCCAGGAGGGAAAGCCGTGCCTCGTTGGAAAGCTCTTTGGCAGCCGCTCGCGTGGCCCCACAGACCATGGGGCTGCGGGCTTTGCGGCGGCCGTCAGCCTCGGCGCCACCGGCGCCAATTTTGCGCCGCCGCGCCAGCCTGCGAAGCATTTTCCGGTAGGGCCGCGGCTCTGGCCACAGCTCCCACACCCGAAGAGCCAGGAGGGAAAGCCGTGCCTCGTTGGAAAGCTCTTTGGCAGCCGCTCGCGTGGCCCCACAGCCCGTGGGGCTGCGGGCTTTGCGGCGGCCGTCAGCCTCGGCGCCACCGGCGCCCACGTTGCTCCGCTGCGCCAGCCTGCGAAGCATTTTCCGGTAGGGCCGCGGCTCTGGCCACAGCTCCCACGCCCGAAGAGCCAGGAGGGAAAGCCGCGCCTCGGTGGAAAGCCCTTTGGCAGCTGCTCGCGTGGCCCCACAGCCCGTGGGGCTGCGGGCTTTGCGGCGGCCGTCAGCCTCGGCGCCACCGGCGCCCACCTGGCGCCGCCGCGCCAGCCTGCGAAGCATTTTCCGGTAGGGCCGCGGCTCTCGCCACAGCTCCCACACCCGAAGAGCCAGGAGGGAAAGCCGTGCCTCGTTGGAAAGCTCTTTGGCAGCCGCTCGCGTGGCCCCACAGACCATGGGGCTGCGGGCTTTGCGGCGGCCGTCAGCCTCGGCGCCACCGGCGCCAATTTTGCGCCGCCGCGCCAGCCTGCGAAGCATTTTCCGGTAGGGCCGCGGCTCTCGCCACAGCTCCCACACCCGAAGAGCCAGGAGGGAAAGCCGTGCCTCGTTGGAAAGCTCTTTGGCAGGCGCTCGCGTGGCCCCACAGCCCGTGGGGCTGCGGGCTTTGCGGCGGCCGTCAGCCTCGGCGCCACCGGCGCCCACGTTGCTCCGCTGCGTCAGCCTGCGAAGCATTTTCCGGTAGGGCCGCGGCTCTGGCCACAGCTCCCACGCCCGAAGAGCCAGGAGGGAAAGCCGTGCCTCGTTGGAAAGCTCTTTGGCAGCCGCTCGCGTGGCCCCACAGCCCGTGGGGCTGCGGGCTTTGCGGCGGCCGTCAGCCTCGGCGTCACCGGGACCCACGTGGCGCCGCCGCGCCAGCCTGCGAAGCATTTTCGGGTAGGGCCGCGTCTCTGACCACAGCTCCCACGCCCAAAGAGCCAAGAGGGAAAGCCGTGCCTCGTTGGAAAGCTCTTTGGCAGCCGCTCGCGTGGCCCCACAGCTCGTGGGGCTGCGGGCTTTGCGGCGGCCGTCAGCCTCGGCGACACCGGCGCCCACGTGGCGCCGCCACGCCAGCCTGCGAAGCATTTTCCGGTAGCGCCTCGTCTCTGGCCACAGCTCCCACGCCCGAAGAGCCAGGAGGGAAAGCCGTGCCTCGTTGGAAATCTCTTTGGCAGCCGCTCGCGTGGCCCCACAGCCCGTGGGGCTGCGGGCTTTGCGGCGGCCATCAGCCTCGGCGACACCGGCGCCCACGTGGCGCCGCCGCGCCAGCCTGCGAAGCATTTTCCGGTAGCGCCTCGGCTCTGGCCACAGCTCCCACACCCGAAGTGCCAGGAGGGAAAGCCGTGCCTCGTTTGAAAGCTCTTTGGCAGCCGCTCGCGTGGCCCCACAGACCATGTGGCTGCGGGCTTTGCGGCGGCCGTCAGCCTCGGCGACACCGGCGCCCACCTTGCTCTGCTGCGTCAGCCTGCGAAGTATTTTCTGGTAGGGCCACAGCTCTGGCCACAGCTCCCTCGCCCGAAGTGCAAGGATGGAAAGCCGTGCCTCGTTGGAAAGCTCTTTGGCAGCCGCTCGCGTGGCCCCACAGCCCGTGGGGCTGCGGGCTTTGCGGCGGCTCTCAGCCTCGGAGCCACCAGCGCCCACGTGACGCCGCCGCACCAGCCTGCGAAGCATTTTCCGGTAGGGCCGCGGCTCTGGCCACAGCTCCCACGCCCGAAGAGCCAGGAGAGAAAGCCGTGCCTCGTTGGAAAGCTCTTTGGCAGCCGCTCGCGTGGCCCCACAGCCCGTGGGGCTGCGGGCTTTGCGGCGGCCGTCAGCCTCGGCACCACCGGCGCCCACGTGGCGCTGCCGTGCCAGCCTGCGAAGCATTTTCCGGTAGGGCCGCGGCTCTGGCCACAGCTCCCACGCCCGAAGAGCGAGGATGGAAAGCCGCGCCTCGTTGGAAAGCCCTTTGGCAGCCGCTCGCGTGGCCCCACAGCCCGTGGGGCTGCGGGCTTTGCGGCGGCCGTCAGCCTCGGCGCCACCGGCGCCCACCTGGCGCCGCCGCGCCAGCCTGCGAAGCATTTTCCGGTAGGGCCGCGGCTCTGGCCACAGCTCCCACGCCCGAAGAGCCAGGAGGAAAAGCCATGCCTCGTTGGAAAGCTCTTTGGCAGCCGCTCGCGTGGCCCCACAGCCCGTGGGGCTGCGGGCTTTGCAGCGGCCGTCAGCCTCGTCTCCACCGGCGCCCACCTTGCTCCGCTGCGTCAGCCTGCGAAGCATTTTCCGGTAGGGCCGCGGCTCTGGCCACAGCTCCCACGCCCGAAGAGCGAGGATGGAAAGCCGCGCCTCGGTGGAAAGCCCTTTGGCAGCCGCTCGCGTGGCCCCACAGCCCGTGGGGCTGCGGGCTTTGCGGCGGCCGTCAGCCTCGGCACCACCGGCGCCCACGTGGCGCTGCCGCGCCAGCCTGCGAAGCATTTTCCGGTAGGGCCGCGGCTCTGGCCACAGCTCCCACGCCCGAAGAGCGAGGATGGAAAGCCGCGCCTCGTTGGAAAACCCTTTGGCAGCCGCTCGCGTGGCCCCACAGCCCGTGGGGCTGCGGGCTTTGCGGCGGCCGTCAGCCTCGGCGCCACCGGCGCCCACCTGGCGCCGCCGCGCCAGCCTGCGAAGCATTTTCCGGTAGGGCCGCGGCTCTGGCCACAGCTCCCACGCCCGAAGAGCCAGGAGGGAAAGCCATGCCTCGTTGGAAAGCTCTTTGGCAGCCGCTCGCGTGGCCCCACAGCCCGTGGGGCTGCGGGCTTTGCGGCGGCCGTCAGCCTCGGCGCCACCGGCGCCCACCTTGCTCCGCTGCGTCAGCCTGCGAAGCATTTTCTGGTAGGGCCGCGGCTCTGGCCACAGCTCCCACGCCTGAAGAGCGAGGATGGAAAGCCGTGCCTCATTGGAAAGCTCTTTGGCAGCCGCTCGCATGGCCCCACAGCCCGTGGGGCTGCGGGCTTTGCGGCGGCCATCAGCCTCGGCGACACCGGCGCCCACGTGGCGCCGCCGCGCCAGCCTTCGAAGCATTTTCCGGTAGCGCCTCGGCTCTGGCCACAGCTCCCACACCCGAAGAGCCAGGAGGGAAAGCCGTGCCTCGTTGGAAAGCTCTTTGGCAGCCGCTCGCGTGGCCCCACAGACCATGGGGCTGTGGCTTTGCGGCGGCCATCAGCCTCGGCGACACCAGCGCCCACGTGGCGCCGCCGCGCCAGCCTGCGAAGCATTTCCCGGTAGCGCCTCGTCTCTGGCCACAGCTCCCACGCCCGAAGAGCGAGGATGGAAAGCCGCGCCTCGTTGGAAAGCCCTTTGGCAGCCGCTCGCGTGGCCCCACAGCCCGTGGGGCTGCGGGCTTTGCGGCGGCCGTCAGCCTCGGCGCCACCGGCTCCCACCTGGCGCCGCCGCGCCAGCCTGCGAAGCATTTTCCGGTAGGGCCGCGGCTCTGGCCACAGCTCCCACGCCCGAAGAGCCAGGAGGGAAAGCCATGCCTCGTTGGAAAGCTCTTTGGCAGCCGCTCGCGTGGCCCCACAGCCCGTGGGGCTGCGGGCTTTGCAGCGGCCGTCAGCCTCGTCTCCACCGGCGCCCACCTTGCTCCGCTGCGTCAGCCTGCGAAGCATTTTCCGGTAGGGCCGCGGCTCTGGCCACAGCTCCCACGCCCGAAGAGCGAGGATGGAAAGCCGCGCCTCGGTGGAAAGCCCTTTGGCAGCCGCTCGCGTGGCCCCACAGCCCGTGGGGCTGCGGGCTTTGCGGCGGCCGTCAGCCTCGGCGCCACCGGCGCCCACCTGGCGCCGCCGCGCCAGCCTGCGAAGCATTTTACGGTAGGGCCACGGCTCTCGCCACAGCTCCCACACCCGAAGAGCCAGGAGGGAAAGCCGTGCCTCGTTGGAAAGCTCTTTGGCAGCCGCTCGCGTGGCCCCACAGACCATGGGGCTGCGGGCTTTGCGGCGGCCGTCAGCCTCGGCGCCACCGGCGCCAATTTTGCGCCGCCGCGCCAGCCTGCGAAGCATTTTCCGGTAGGGCCGCGGCTCTGGCCACAGCTCCCACACCCGAAGAGCCAGGAGGGAAAGCCGTGCCTCGTTGGAAAGCTCTTTGGCAGGCGCTCGCGTGGCCCCACAGCCCGTGGGGCTGCGGGCTTTGCGGCGGCCGTCAGCCTCGGCGCCACCGGCGCCCACGTTGCTCCGCTGCGCCAGCCTGCGAAGCATTTTCCGGTAGGGCCGCGGCTCTGGCCACAGCTCCCACGCCCGAAGAGCCAGGAGGGAAAGCCGCGCCTCGGTGGAAAGCCCTTTGGCAGCTGCTCGCGTGGCCCCACAGCCCGTGGGGCTGCGGGCTTTGCGGCGGCCGTCAGCCTCGGCGCCACCGGCGCCCACCTGGCGCCGCCGCGCCAGCCTGCGAAGCATTTTCCGGTAGGGCCGCGGCTCTCGCCACAGCTCCCACACCCGAAGAGCCAGGAGGGAAAGCCGTGCCTCGTTGGAAAGCTCTTTGGCAGCCGCTCGCGTGGCCCCACAGACCATGGGGCTGCGGGCTTTGCGGCGGCCGTCAGCCTCGGCGCCACCGGCGCCAATTTTGCGCCGCCGCGCCAGCCTGCGAAGCATTTTCCGGTAGGGCCGCGGCTCTCGCCACAGCTCCCACACCCGAAGAGCCAGGAGGGAAAGCCGTGCCTCGTTGGAAAGCTCTTTGGCAGGCGCTCGCGTGGCCCCACAGCCCGTGGGGCTGCGGGCTTTGCGGCGGCCGTCAGCCTCGGCGCCACCGGCGCCCACGTTGCTCCGCTGCGTCAGCCTGCGAAGCATTTTCCGGTAGGGCCGCGGCTCTGGCCACAGCTCCCACGCCCGAAGGGCCAGGAGGGAAAGCCGTGCCTCGTTGGAAAGCTCTTTGGCAGCCGCTCGCGTGGCCCCACAGCCCGTGGGGCTGCGGGCTTTGCGGCGGCCGTCAGCCTCGGCACCACCGGCGCCCACGTGGCGCTGCCGCGCCAGCCTGCGAAGCATTTTCGGGTAGGGCCGCGGCTCTGGCCACAGCTCCCACGCCCGAAGAGCGAGGATGGAAAGCCGTGCCTCATTGGAAAGCTCTTTGGCTGCCGCTCGCATGGCCCCACAGCCCGTGGGGCTGCGGGCTTTGCGGCGGCCATCAGCCTCGGCGACACCGGCGCCCACGTGGCGCCGCCGCGCCAGCCTTCGAAGCATTTTCCGGTAGCGCCTCGGCTCTGGCCACAGCTCCCACACCCGAAGAGCCAGGAGGGAAAGCCGTGCCTCGTTGGAAAGCTCTTTGGCAGCCGCTCGCGTGGCCCCACAGACCATGGGGCTGCGGCTTTGCGGCGGCCATCAGCCTCGGCGACACCAGCGCCCACGTGGCGCCGCCGCGCCAGCCTGCGAAGCATTTCCCGGTAGCGCCTCGTCTCTGGCCACAGCTCCCACGCCCGAAGAGCGAGGATGGAAAGCCGCGCCTCGTTGGAAAGCCCTTTGGCAGCCGCTCGCGTGGCCCCAAAGCCCGTGGGGCTGCGGGCTTTGCAGCGGCCGTCAGCCTCGTCTCCACCGGCGCCCACCTTGCTCCGCTGCGTCAGCCTGCGAAGCATTTTCCGGTAGGGCCGCGGCTCTGGCCACAGCTCCCACGCCCGAAGAGCGAGGATGGAAAGCCGTGCCTCGGTGGAAAGCCCTTTGGCAGCCGCTCGCGTGGCCCCACAGCCCGTGGGGCTGCGGGCTTTGCGGCGGCCGTCAGCCTCGGCACCACCGGCGCCCACGTGGCGCTGCCGCGCCAGCCTGCGAAGCATTTTCCGGTAGGGCCGCGGCTCTGGCCACAGCTCCCACGCCCGAAGAGCGAGGATGGAAAGCCGCGCCTCGTTGGAAAACCCTTTGGCAGCCGCTCGCGTGGCCCCACAGCCCGTGGGGCTGCGGGCTTTGCGGCGGCCGTCAGCCTCGGCGCCACCGGCGCCCACCTGGCGCCGCCGCGCCAGCCTGCGAAGCATTTTCCGGTAGGGCCGCGGCTCTGGCCACAGCTCCCACGCCCGAAGAGCCAGGAGGGAAAGCCATGCCTCGTTGGAAAGCTCTTTGGCAGCCGCTCGCGTGGCCCCACAGCCCGTGGGGCTGCGGGCTTTGCGGCGGCCGTCAGCCTCGGCGCCACCGGCGCCCACCTTGCTCCGCTGCGTCAGCCTGCGAAGCATTTTCTGGTAGGGCCGCGGCTCTGGCCACAGCTCCCACGCCTGAAGAGCGAGGATGGAAAGCCGTGCCTCATTGGAAAGCTCTTTGGCAGCCGCTCGCATGGCCCCACAGCCCGTGGGGCTGCGGGCTTTGCGGCGGCCATCAGCCTCGGCGACACCGGCGCCCACGTGGCGCCGCCGCGCCAGCCTTCGAAGCATTTTCCGGTAGCGCCTCGGCTCTGGCCACAGCTCCCACACCCGAAGAGCCAGGAGGGAAAGCCGTGCCTCGTTGGAAAGCTCTTTGGCAGCCGCTCGCGTGGCCCCACAGACCATGGGGCTGTGGCTTTGCGGCGGCCATCAGCCTCGGCGACACCAGCGCCCACGTGGCGCCGCCGCGCCAGCCTGCGAAGCATTTCCCGGTAGCGCCTCGTCTCTGGCCACAGCTCCCACGCCCGAAGAGCGAGGATGGAAAGCCGCGCCTCGTTGGAAAGCCCTTTGGCAGCCGCTCGCGTGGCCCCACAGCCCGTGGGGCTGCGGGCTTTGCGGCGGCCGTCAGCCTCGGCGCCACCGGCTCCCACCTGGCGCCGCCGCGCCAGCCTGCGAAGCATTTTCCGGTAGGGCCGCGGCTCTGGCCACAGCTCCCACGCCCGAAGAGCCAGGAGGGAAAGCCATGCCTCGTTGGAAAGCTCTTTGGCAGCCGCTCGCGTGGCCCCACAGCCCGTGGGGCTGCGGGCTTTGCAGCGGCCGTCAGCCTCGTCTCCACCGGCGCCCACCTTGCTCCGCTGCGTCAGCCTGCGAAGCATTTTCCGGTAGGGCCGCGGCTCTGGCCACAGCTCCCACGCCCGAAGAGCGAGGATGGAAAGCCGCGCCTCGGTGGAAAGCCCTTTGGCAGCCGCTCGCGTGGCCCCACAGCCCGTGGGGCTGCGGGCTTTGCGGCGGCCGTCAGCCTCGGCGCCACCGGCGCCCACCTGGCGCCGCCGCGCCAGCCTGCGAAGCATTTTACGGTAGGGCCGCGGCTCTCGCCACAGCTCCCACACCCGAAGAGCCAGGAGGGAAAGCCGTGCCTCGTTGGAAAGCTCTTTGGCAGCCGCTCGCGTGGCCCCACAGACCATGGGGCTGCGGGCTTTGCGGCGGCCGTCAGCCTCGGCGCCACCGGCGCCAATTTTGCGCCGCCGCGCCAGCCTGCGAAGCATTTTCCGGTAGGGCCGCGGCTCTGGCCACAGCTCCCACACCCGAAGAGCCAGGAGGGAAAGCCGTGCCTCGTTGGAAAGCTCTTTGGCAGGCGCTCGCGTGGCCCCACAGCCCGTGGGGCTGCGGGCTTTGCGGCGGCCGTCAGCCTCGGCGCCACCGGCGCCCACGTTGCTCCGCTGCGCCAGCCTGCGAAGCATTTTCCGGTAGGGCCGCGGCTCTGGCCACAGCTCCCACGCCCGAAGAGCCAGGAGGGAAAGCCGCGCCTCGGTGGAAAGCCCTTTGGCAGCCGCTCGCGTGGCCCCACAGCCCGTGGGGCTGCGGGCTTTGCTGCGGCCGTCAGCCTCGGCGCCACCGGCGCCCACCTGGCGCCGCCGCGCCAGCCTGCGAAGCATTTTCCGGTAGGGCCGCGGCTCTCGCCACAGCTCCCACACCCGAAGAGCCAGGAGGGAAAGCCGTGCCTCGTTGGAAAGCTCTTTGGCAGCCGCTCGCGTGGCCCCACAGACCATGGGGCTGCGGGCTTTGCGGCGGCCGTCAGCCTCGGCGCCACCGGCGCCAATTTTGCGCCGCCGCGCCAGCCTGCGAAGCATTTTCCGGTAGGGCCGCGGCTCTCGCCACAGCTCCCACACCCGAAGAGCCAGGAGGGAAAGCCGTGCCTCGTTGGAAAGCTCTTTGGCAGGCGCTCGCGTGGCCCCACAGCCCGTGGGGCTGCGGGCTTTGCGGCGGCCGTCAGCCTCGGCGCCACCGGCGCCCACGTTGCTCCGCTGCGTCAGCCTGCGAAGCATTTTCCGGTAGGGCCGCGGCTCTGGCCACAGCTCCCACGCCCGAAGAGCCAGGAGGGAAAGCCGTGCCTCGTTGGAAAGCTCTTTGGCAGCCGCTCGCGTGGCCCCACAGCCCGTGGGGCTGCGGGCTTTGCGGCGGCCGTCAGCCTCGGCACCACCGGCGCCCACGTGGCGCTGCCGCGCCAGCCTGCGAAGCATTTTCGGGTAGGGCCGCGGCTCTGGCCACAGCTCCCACGCCCGAAGAGCGAGGATGGAAAGCCGTGCCTCATTGGAAAGCTCTTTGGCTGCCGCTCGCATGGCCCCACAGCCCGTGGGGCTGCGGGCTTTGCGGCGGCCATCAGCCTCGGCGACACCGGCGCCCACGTGGCGCCGCCGCGCCAGCCTTCGAAGCATTTTCCGGTAGCGCCTCGGCTCTGGCCACAGCTCCCACACCCGAAGAGCCAGGAGGGAAAGCCGTGCCTCGTTGGAAAGCTCTTTGGCAGCCGCTCGCGTGGCCCCACAGACCATGGGGCTGCGGCTTTGCGGCGGCCATCAGCCTCGGCGATACCAGCGCCCACGTGGCGCCGCCGCGCCAGCCTGCGAAGCATTTCCCGGTAGCGCCTCGTCTCTGGCCACAGCTCCCACGCCCGAAGAGCGAGGATGGAAAGCCGCGCCTCGTTGGAAAGCCCTTTGGCAGCCGCTCGCGTGGCCCCACAGCTCGTGGCGCTGCGGGCTTTGCGGCGGCCGTCAGCCTCGGCGCCACCGGCTCCCACCTGGCGCCGCCGCGCCAGCCTGCGAAGCATTTTCCGGTAGGGCCGCGGCTCTGGCCACAGCTCCCACGCCCGAAGAGCCAGGAGGGAAAGCCATGCCTCGTTGGAAAGCTCTTTGGCAGCCGCTCGCGTGGCCCCACAGCCCGTGGGGCTGCGGGCTTTGCGGCGGCCGTCAGCCTCGGCGCCACCGGCGCCCACGTTACTCCGCTGCGTCAGCCTGCGAAGCATTTTCCGGTAGGGCCGCGGCTCTGGCCACAGCTCCCACGCCCGAAGAGCCAGAAGGGAAAGCCGTGCCTCGTTGGAAAGCTCTTTGGCAGCCGCTCGCGTGGCCCCACAGCCCGTGGGGCTGCGGGCTTTGCGGCGGCCGTCAGCCTCGGCACCACCGGCGCCCACGTGGCGCTGCCGCGCCAGCCTGCGAAGCATTTTCGGGTAGGGCCGCGGCTCTGGCCACAGCTCCCACACCCGAAGAGCGAGGATGGAAAGCCGCGCCTCGTTGGAAAACCCTTTGGCAGCCGCTCGCGTGGCCCCACAGCTCGTGGGGCTGCGGGCTTTGCGGCGGCCGTCAGCCTCGGCGCCACTGGCGCCCACGTGGCGCCGCCGCGCCAGCCTGCGAAGCATTTTCCGGTAGGGCCGCGGCTCTGGCCACAGGTCCCACGCCCGAAGAGCCAGGAGGGAAAGCCGTGCCTCGTTGGAAAGCTCTTTGGCAGGCGCTCGCGTGGCCCCACAGCCCATGGGGCTGCGGGATTTGCGGCGACCGTCAGCCTCGGCACCACCGGCGCCCACCTGGTGCCGCCGCGCCAGCCTGTGAAGCATTTTCCGGTAGGGCCGCGGCTCTCGCCACAGCTCCCACACCCGAAGAGCCAGGAGGGAAAGCCGTGCCTCGTTGGAAAGCTCTTTGGCAGCCGCTCGCGTGGCATCACAGACCATGGGGCTGCGGGCTTTGCGGCGGCCGTCAGCCTCGGCGCCACCGGCGCCAATTTTGCGCCGCCGCGCCAGCCTGCGAAGCATTTTCCGGTAGGGCCGCGGCTCTGGCCACAGCTCCCACACCCGAAGAGCCAGGAGGGAAAGCCGTGCCTCGTTGGAAAGCTCTTTGGCAGGCGCTCGCGTGGCCCCACAGCCCGTGGGGCTGCGGGCTTTGCGGCGGCCGTCAGCCTCGGCGCCACCGGCGCCCACGTTGCTCCGCTGCGTCAGCCTGCGAAGCATTTTCCGGTAGGGCCGCGGCTCTGGCCACAGCTCCCACGCCCGAAGAGCCAGGAGGGAAAGGCGTGCCTCGTTGGAAAGCTCTTTGGCAGCCGCTCACGTGGCCCCACAGCCCGTGGGGCTGCGGGCTTTGCGGCGGCCGTCAGCCTCGGCACCACCGGCGCCCACGTGGCGCTGCCGCGCCAGCCTGCGAAGCATTTTCGGGTAGGGCCGCGGCTCTGGCCACAGCTCCCACACCCGAAGAGCGAGGATGGAAAGCCGCGCCTCGTTGGAAAACCCTTTGGCAGCCGCTCGCGTGGCCCCACAGCTCGTGGGGCTGCGGGCTTTGCGGCGGCCGTCAGCCTCGGCGCCACTGGCGCCCACGTGGCGCCGCCACGCCAGCCTGCGAAGCATTTTCCGGTACGGCCGCGGCTCTGGCCACAGGTCCCACGCCCGAAGAGCCAGGAGGGAAAGCCGTGCCTAGTTGGAAAGCTCTTTGGCAGCCGCTCGCGTGGCCCCACAGCCCGTGGGGCTGCGGGCTTTGCGGCGGCCGTCAGCCTCGGCGCCACCGGCGCCCACGTGGCGCCGCCGTGCCAGCCTGCGAAGCATTTTCCGGTAGGGCCGCGGCTCTGGCCACAGCTCCCACGCCCGAAGAGCCAGGAGGGAAAGCCGTGCCTCGTTGGAAAGCTCTTTGGCAGCCGCTCGCGTGGCCCCACAGCCCGTGGGGCTGCGGGCTTTGCAGCGGCCGTCAGCCTCGGCTCCACCGGCGCCCGCCTTGCTCCGCTGCTTCAGCCTGCGAAGCATTTTCCGGTAGGGCCGCGGCTCTGGCCACAGCTCCCACGCCCGAAGAGCGAGGATGGAAAACCGCGCCTCGTTGGAAAGCCCTTTGGCAGCCGCTCGCGTGGCCCCACAGCCCGTGGGGCTGCGGGCTTTGCGGCGGCCGTCAGCCTTGGCGCCACCGGCGCCCACGTGGCGCCGCCGTGCCAGCCTGCAAAGCATTTTCCGGTAGGGCCGTGGCTCTGGCCACAGCTCCCACACCCGAAGAGCCAGGAGGGAAAGCCGTGCCTCGTTGGAAAGCTCTTTGGCAGCCGCTCGCGTGGCCCCACAGACCATGGGGCTGCGGGCTTTGCGGCATCCGTCAGCCTCGGCGCCACCGGCGCCCACCTTGCTCCGCTGCGTCAGCCTGCGAAGCATTTTCCGGTAGGGCCGCGGCTCTGGCCACAGCTCCCACGCCCGAAGAGCGAGGATGGAAAGCCGCGCCTCGTTGGAAAACTCTTTGGCAGCCGCTCGCGTGGCCCCACAGCCCGTGGGGCTGCGGGCTTTGCGGCGGCCGTCAGCCTCGGCACCACCGGCGCCCACGTGGCACTGCCGCGCCAGCCTGCGAAGCATTTTCCGGTAGGGCCGCGGCTCTGGCCACAGCTCCCACGCCCGAAGAGCGAGGATGGAAAGCCGCGCCTCGTTGGAAAACCCTTTGGCAGCCGCTCGCGTGGCCCCACAGCCCGTGGGGCTGCGGGCTTTGCGGCGGCCGTCAGCCTCGGCGCCACCGGCGCCCCCGAGGCGCCGCCGCGCCAGCCTGCGAAGCATTTTCCGGTAGGGCCGCGGCTCTGGCCACAGCTCCCACGCCCGAAGAGCCAGGAGGGAAAGCCATGCCTCGTTGGAAAGCTCTTTGGCAGCCGCTCGCGTGGCCCCACAGCCCGTGGGGCTGCGGGCTTTGCGGCGGCCGTCAGCCTCGGCGCCACCGGCGCCCACCTTGCTCCGCTGCGTCAGCCTGCGAAGCATTTTCTGGTAGGGCCGCGGCTCTGGCCACAGCTCCCACGCCTGAAGAGCGAGGATGGAAATCCGTGCCTCATTGGAAAGCTCTTTGGCAGCCGCTCGCATGGCCCCACAGCCCGTGGGGCTGCGGGCTTTGCGGCGGCCATCAGCCTCGGCGACACCGGCTCCCACGTGGCGCTGCCGCGCCAGCCTTCGAATCATTTTCCGGTAGCGCCTCGTCTCTGGCCACAGCTCCCACGCCCGAAGAGCGAGGATGGAAAGCCGCGCCTCGTTGGAAAGCCCTTTGGCAGCCGCTCGCGTGGCCCCACAGCCCGTGGGGCTGCGGGCTTTGCGGCGGCCGTCAGCCTCGGCGCCACCGGCTCCCACCTGGCGCCGCCGCGCCAGCCTGCGAAGCATTTTCCGGTAGGGCCGCGGCTCTGGCCACAGCTCCCACGCCCGAAGAGCCAGGAGGGAAACCCATGCCTCGTTGGAAAGCTCTTTGGCAGCCGCTCGCGTGGCCCCACAGCCCGTGGGGCTGCGGGCTTTGCAGTGGCCGTCAGCCTCGTCTCCACCGGCGCCCACCTTGCTCCGCTGCGTCAGCCTGCGAAGCATTTTCCGGTAGGGCCGCGGCTCTGGCCACAGCTCCCACGCCCGAAGAGCGAGGATGGAAAGCCGCGCCTCGGTGGAAAGCCCTTTGGCAGCCGCTCGCGTGGCCCCACAGCCCGTGGGGCTGCGGGCTTTGCGGCGGCCGTCAGCCTCGGCGCCACCGGCGCCCACCGGGCGCCGCCGCACCAGCCTGCGAAGCATTTTCCGGTAGGGCCGCGGCTCTCGCCACAGCTCCCACACCCGAAGAGCCAGGAGGGAAAGCCGTGCCTCGTTGTAAAGCTCTTTGGCAGCCGCTCGCGTGGCCCCACAGACCATGGGGCTGCGGGCTTTGCGGCGGCCGTCAGCCTCGGCGCCACCGGCGCCAATTTTGCGCCGCCGCGCCAGCCTGCGAAGCATTTTCCGGTAGGGCCGCGGCTCTGGCCACAGCTCCCACACCCGAAGAGCCAGGAGGGAAAGCCGTGCCTCGTTGGAAAGCTCTTTGGCAGCCGCTCGCGTGGCCCCACAGCCCGTGGGGCTGCGGGCTTTGCGGCGGCCGTCAGCCTCGGCGCCACCGGCGCCCACCTGGCGCCGCCGCGTCAGCCTGCGAAGCATTTTCCGGTAGGGCCGCGGCTCTGGCCACAGCTCCCACGCCCGAAGAGCCAGGAGGGAAAGCCGTGCCTCGTTGGAAAGCTCTTTGGCAGCCGCTCGCGTGGCCCCACAGCCCGTGGGGCTGCGGGCTTTGCGGCGGCCGTCAGCCTCGGCGCCACTGGCGCCCACGTGGCGCCGCCGCGCCAGCCTGCGAAGCATTTTCCGGTAGGGCCGCGGCTCTGGCCACAGGTCCCACGCCCGAAGAGCCAGGAGGGAAAGCCGTGCCTCGTTGGAAAGCTCTTTGGCAGGCGCTCGCGTGGCCCCACAGCCCATGGGGCTGCGGGCTTTGCGGCGGCCGTCAGCCTCGGCACCACCGGCGCCCACCTAGCGCCGCCGCGCCAGCCTGCGAAGCATTTTCCGGTAGCGCCTCGGCTCTGGCCACAGCTCCCACGCCCGAAGAGCCAGGAGGGAAAGCCGTGCCTCGTTGGAAAGCTCTTTGGCAGCCGCTCGCGTGGCCCCACAGCCCGTGGGGCTGCGGGCTTTGCGGCGGCCGTCAGCCTCGGCGCCACCGGCGCCCACGTGGCGCCGCCGTGCCAGCCTGCGAAGCATTTTCCGGTAGGGCCGCGGCTCTGGCCACAGCTCCCACGCCCGAAGAGCCAGGAGGGAAAGCCGTGCCTCGTTGGAAAGCTCTTTGGCAGCCGCTCGCGTGGCCCCACAGCCCGTGGGGCTGCGGGCTTTGCAGCGGCCGTCAGCCTCGGCTCCACCGGCGCCCGCCTTGCTCCGCTGCTTCAGCCTGCGAAGCATTTTCCGGTAGGGCCGCGGCTCTGGCCACAGCTCCCACGCCCGAAGAGCGAGGATGGAAAACTGCGCCTCGTTGGAAAGCCCTTTGGCAGCCGCTCGCGTGGCCCCACAGCCCGTGGGGCTGCGGGCTTTGCGGCGGCCGTCAGCCTTGGCGCCACCGGCGCCCACGTGGCGCCGCCGTGCCAGCCTGCGAAGCATTTTCCGGTAGGGCCGTGGCTCTGGCCACAGCTCCCACACCCGAAGAGCCAGGAGGGAAAGCCGTGCCTCGTTGGAAAGCTCTTTGGCAGCCGCTCGCGTGGCCCCACAGACCATGGGGCTGCGGGCTTTGCGGCATCCGTCAGCCTCGGCGCCACCGGCGCCCACCTTGCTCCGCTGCGTCAGCCTGCGAAGCATTTTCCGGTAGGGCCGCGGCTCTGGCCACAGGTCCCACGCCCGAAGAGCCAGGAGGGAAAGCCATGCCTCGTTGGAAAGCTCTTTGGCAGCCGCTCGCGTGGCCCCACAGCCCGTGGGGCTGCGGGCTTTGCGGCGGCCGTCAGCCTCGGCACCACCGGCGCCCACGTGGCGCTGCCGCACCAGCCTGCGAAGCATTTTCCGGTAGGGCCGCGGCTCTGGCCACAGCTCCCACGCCCGAAGAGCCAGGATGGAAAGCCGCGCCTCGTTGGAAAACCCTTTGGCAGCCGCTCGCGTGGCCCCACAGCCCGTGGGGCTGCGGGCTTTGCGGCGGCCGTCAGCCTCGGCGCCACCGGCGCCCCCGAGGCGCCGCCGCGCCAGCCTGCGAAGCATTTTCCGGTAGGGCCGCGGCTCTGGCCACAGCTCCCACGCCCGAAGAGCCAGGAGGGAAAGCCATGCCTCGTTGGAAAGCTCTTTGGCAGGCGCTCGCGTGGCCCCACAGCCCGTGGGGCTGCGGGCTTTGCGGCGGCCGTCAGCCTCGGCGCCACCGGCGCCCACCTTGCTCCGCTGCGTCAGCCTGCGAAGCATTTTCTGGTAGGGCCGCGGCTCTGGCCACAGCTCCCACGCCTGAAGAGCGAGGATGGAAATCCGTGCCTCATTGGAAAGCTCTTTGGCAGCCGCTCGCATGGCCCCACACACCGTGGGGCTGCGGGCTTTGCGGCGGCCATCAGCCTCGGCGACACCGGCGCCCACGTGGCGCTGCCGCGCCAGCCTTCGAAGCATTTTCCGGTAGCGCCTCGGCTCTGGCCACAGCTCCCACACCCGAAGAGCCAGGAGGGAAAGCCGTGCCTCGTTGGAAAGCTCTTTGGCAGCCGCTCGCGTGGCCCCACAGACCATGGGGCTGCGGCTTTGCGGCGGCCATCAGCCTCGGCGACACCGGCGCCCACGTGGCGCCGCCGCGCCAGCCTGCGAAGCATTTCCCGGTAGGGCCGCGGCTCTGGCCACAGCTCCCACGACCGAAGAGCGAGGATGGAAAGCCGCGCCTCGTTGGAAAGCCCTTTGGCAGCCGCTCGCGTGGCCCCAAAGCCCGTGGGGCTGCGGGCTTTGCGGCGGCCGTCAGCCTTTGCGACACTGTCGCCCACGTAGCGCCACTGCGCCAGCCTGCGAAGCATTTTCCGGTAGGGCCGCGGCTCTGGCCACAGCTCCCACGCCCGAAGAGCCAGGAGGGAAAGCCGTGCCTCGTTGGAAAGCTCTTTGGCAGGCGCTCGCGTGGCCCCACAGCCCGTGGGGCTGCGGGCTTTGCGGCGTCCGTCAGCCTCGGCACCACCGGCGCCCACCTGGCGCCGCCGCGCCAGCCTGCGAAGCATTTTCCGGTAGGGCCGTGGCTCTGGCCACAGCTCCCACGCCCGAAGAGCCAGGAGGGAAAGCCGTGCCTCGTTGGAAAGTTCTTTGGCAGCCGCTCGCGTGGCCCCACAGCCCGTGGGGCTGCGGGCTTTGCGGCGGCCGTCAGCCTCGGCACCACCGGCGCCCACGTGGCGCTGCCGCGCCAGCCTGCGAAGCATTTTCCGGTAGGGCTGCGGCTCTGGCCACAGCTCCCACGCCCGAAGAGCGAGGATGGAAAGCCGCGCCTCGTTGGAAAGCCCTTTGGCAGCCGTTCGCGTGGCCCCACAGCCCGTGGGGCTGCGGGCTTTGCGGCGGCCGTCAGCCTCGGCGCCACCAGGACGCACCTGGCACCGCCGCGCCAGCCTGCGCAGCATTTTCCGGTAGGGCCGCAGCTCTGGCCACAGCTCCCATGCCCGAAGAGCCAGGAGGGAAAGCCGTGCCTCGTTGGAAAGCTCTTTGGCAGCCGCTCGCGTGGCCCCACAGCCCATGCGGCTGCGGGCTTTGCGGCGGCCGTCAGCCTTGGCGCCACCGGCGCCCACCTGGCGCCGCCGCGCCAGCCTGCGAAGCATTTTCCGGTAGGGCCGCGGCTCTGGCCACAGCTCCCACGTCCGAAGAGCCAGGAAGGAAAGCCGTGCCTCGTTGGAAAGCTCTTTGGCAGCCGCTCGCGTGGCCCCAAAGCCCGTGGGGCTGCGGGCTTTGCGGTGGCCGTCAGCCTTTGCGATACTGTCGGCCACCTGGCGCCGCCGTGCCAGCCTGCGAAGCATTTTCCGGTAGGGCCGTGGCTCTGGCCACAGCTCCCACACCCGAAGAGCCAGGAGGGAAAGCCGTGCCTCGTTGGAAAGCTCTTTGGCAGCCGCTCGCGTGGCCCCACAGACCATGGGGCTGCGGGCTTTGCGGCGTCCGTCAGCCTCGGCGCCACCGGCGCCCACCTTGCTCCGCTGCGTCAGCCTGCGAAGCATTTTCCGGTAGGGCCGCGGCTCTGGCCACAGCTCCCACGCCCGAAGAGCGAGGATGGAAAGCCGCGCCTCGTTGGAAAACCCTTTCGCAGCCGCTCGCGTGGCCCCACAGCCCGTGGGGCTGCGGGCTTTGCGGCGGCCGTCAGCCTCGGCGCCACCGGCGCACACCTGGCGCCGCCGCGCCAGCCTGCGAAGCATTTTCCGGTAGGGCCGCGGCTCTGGCCACAGCTCCCACGCCCGAAGAGCCAGGAGGGAAAGCCATGCCTCGTTGTAAAGCTCTTTGGCAGCCGCTCGCGTGGCCCCACAGACCATGGGGCTGCGGGCTTTGCGGCGGCCGTCAGCCTCGGCGCCACCGGCGCCAATTTTGCGCCGCCGCGCCAGCCTGCGAAGCATTTTCCGGTAGGGCCGCGGCTCTGGCCACAGCTCCCACACCCGAAGAGCCAGGAGGGAAAGCCGTGCCTCGTTGGAAAGCTCTTTGGCAGGCGCTCGCGTGGCCCCACAGCCCGTGGGGCTGCGGGCTTTGCGGCGGCCGTCAGCCTCGGCGCCACCGGCGCCCACCTGGCGCCGCCGCGTCAGCCTGCGAAGCATTTTCCGGTAGGGCCGCGGCTCTGGCCACAGCTCCCACGCCCGAAGAGCCAGGAGGGAAAGCCGTGCCTCGTTGGAAAGCTCTTTGGCAGCCGCTCGCGTGGCCCCACAGCCCGTGGGGCTGCGGGCTTTGCGGCGGCCGTCAGCCTCGGCGCCACTGGCGCCCACGTGGCGCCGCCGCGCCAGCCTGCGAAGCATTTTCCGGTAGGGCCGCGGCTCTGGCCACAGGTCCCACGCCCGAAGAGCCAGGAGGGAAAGCCGTGCCTCGTTGGAAAGCTCTTTGGCAGGCGCTCGCGTGGCCCCACAGCCCATGGGGCTGCGGGCTTTGCGGCGGCCGTCAGCCTCGGCACCACCGGCGCCCACCTAGCGCCGCCGCGCCAGCCTGCGAAGCATTTTCCGGTAGCGCCTCGGCTCTGGACACAGCTCCCACGCCCGAAGAGCCAGGAGGGAAAGTTGTGCCTCGTTGGAAAGCTCTTTGGCAGCCGCTCGCGTGGCCCCACAGCCCGTGGGGCTGCGGGCTTTGCGGCGGCCGTCAGCCTCGGCGCCACCGGCGCCCACGTGGCGCCGCCGTGCCAGCCTGCGAAGCATTTTCCGGTAGGGCCGCGGCTCTGGCCACAGCTCCCACGCCCGAAGAGCCAGGAGGGAAAGCCCTGCCTCGTTGGAAAGCTCTTTGGCAGCCGCTCGCGTGGCCCCACAGCCCGTGGGGCTGCGGGCTTTGCAGCGGCCGTCAGCCTCGGCTCCACCGGCGCCCGCCTTGCTCCGCTGCTTCAGCCTGCGAAGCATTTTCCGGTAGGGCCGCGGCTCTGGCCACAGCTCCCACGCCCGAAGAGCGAGGATGGAAAACTGCGCCTCGTTGGAAAGCCCTTTGGCAGCCGCTCGCGTGGCCCCACAGCCCGTGGGGCTGCGGGCTTTGCGGCGGCCGTCAGCCTTGGCGCCACCGGCGCCCACGTGGCGCCGCCGTGCCAGCCTGCGAAGCATTTTCCGGTAGGGCCGTGGCTCTGGCCACAGCTCCCACACCCGAAGAGCCAGGAGGGAAAGCCGTGCCTCGTTGGAAAGCTCTTTGGCAGCCGCTCGCGTGGCCCCACAGACCATGGGGCTGCGGGCTTTGCGGCATCCGTCAGCCTCGGCGCCACCGGCGCCCACCTTGCTCCGCTGCGTCAGCCTGCGAAGCATTTTCCGGTAGGGCCGCGGCTCTGGCCACAGGTCCCACGCCCGAAGAGCCAGGAGGGAAAGCCATGCCTCGTTGGAAAGCTCTTTGGCAGCCGCTCGCGTGGCCCCACAGCCCGTGGGGCTGCGGGCTTTGCGGCGGCCGTCAGCCTCGGCACCACCGGCGCCCACGTGGCGCTGCCGCACCAGCCTGCGAAGCATTTTCCGGTAGGGCCGCGGCTCTGGCCACAGCTCCCACGCCCGAAGAGCGAGGATGGAAAGCCGCGCCTCGTTGGAAAACCCTTTGGCAGCCGCTCGCGTGGCCCCACAGCCCGTGGGGCTGCGGGCTTTGCGGCGGCCGTCAGCCTCGGCGCCACCGGCGCCCCCGAGGCGCCGCCGCGCCAGCCTGCGAAGCATTTTCCGGTAGGGCCGCGGCTCTGGCCACAGCTCCCACGCCCGAAGAGCCAGGAGGGAAAGCCATGCCTCGTTGGAAAGCTCTTTGGCAGCCGCTCGCGTGGCCCCACAGCCCGTGGGGCTGCGGGCTTTGCGGCGGCCGTCAGCCTCGGCGCCACCGGCGCCCACCTTGCTCCGCTGCGTCAGCCTGCGAAGCATTTTCTGGTAGGGCCGCGGCTCTGGCCACAGCTCCCACGCCTGAAGAGCGAGGATGGAAATCCGTGCCTCATTGGAAAGCTCTTTGGCAGCCGCTCGCATGGCCCCACACACCGTGGGGCTGCGGGCTTTGCGGCGGCCATCAGCCTCGGCGACACCGGCGCTCACGTGGCGCTGCCGCGCCAGCCTTCGAAGCATTTTCCGGTAGCGCCTCGGCTCTGGCCACAGCTCCCACACCCGAAGAGCCAGGAGGGAAAGCCGTGCCTCGTTGGAAAGCTCTTTGGCAGCCGCTCGCGTGGCCCCACAGACCATGGGGCTGCGGCTTTGCGGCGGCCATCAGCCTCGGCGACACCGGCGCCCACGTGGCGCCGCCGCGCCAGCCTGCGAAGCATTTCCCGGTAGGGCCGCGGCTCTGGCCACAGCTCCCACGACCGAAGAGCGAGGATGGAAAGCCGCGCCTCGTTGGAAAGCCCTTTGGCAGCCGCTCGCGTGGCCCCAAAGCCCGTGGGGCTGCGGGCTTTGCGGCGGCCGTCAGCCTTTGCGACACTGTCGCCCACGTAGCGCCACTGCGCCAGCCTGCGAAGCATTTTCCGGTAGGGCCGCGGCTCTGGCCACAGCTCCCACGCCCGAAGAGCCAGGAGGGAAAGCCGTGCCTCGTTGGAAAGCTCTTTGGCAGGCGCTCGCGTGGCCCCACAGCCCGTGGGGCTGCGGGCTTTGCGGCGTCCGTCAGCCTCGGCACCACCGGCGCCCACCTGGCGCCGCCGCGCCAGCCTGCGAAGCATTTTCCGGTAGGGCCGTGGCTCTGGCCACAGCTCCCACGCCCGAAGAGCCAGGAGGGAAAGCCGTGCCTCGTTGGAAAGCTCTTTGGCAGCCGCTCGCGTGGCCCCACAGCCCGTGGGGCTGCGGGCTTTGCGGCGGCCGTCAGCCTCGGCACCACCGGCGCCCACGTGGCGCTGCCGCGCCAGCCTGCGAAGCATTTTCCGGTAGGGCCGCGGCTCTGGCCACAGCTCCCACGCCCGAAGAGCGAGGATGGAAAGCCGCGCCTCGTTGGAAAGCCCTTTGGCAGCCGTTCGCGTGGCCCCACAGCCCGTGGGGCTGCGGGCTTTGCGGCGGCCGTCAGCCTCGGCGCCACCAGGACGCACCTGGCACCGCCGCGCCAGCCTGCGCAGCATTTTCCGGTAGGGCCGCGGCTCTGGCCACAGCTCCCATGCCCGAAGAGCCAGGAGGGAAAGCCGTGCCTCGTTGGAAAGCTCTTTGGCAGCCGCTCGCGTGGCCCCACAGCCCATGCGGCTGCGGGCTTTGCGGCGGCCGTCAGCCTTGGCGCCACCGGCGCCCACCTGGCGCCGCCGCGCCAGCCTGCGAAGCATTTTCCGGTAGGGCCGCGGCTCTGGCCACAGCTCCCACGTCCGAAGAGCCAGGAAGGAAAGCCGTGCCTCGTTGGAAAGCTCTTTGGCAGCCGCTCGCGTGGCCCCAAAGCCCGTGGGGCTGCGGGCTTTGCGGTGGCCGTCAGCCTTTGCGATACTGTCGGCCACCTGGCGCCGCCGTGCCAGCCTGCGAAGCATTTTCCGGTAGGGCCGTGGCTCTGGCCACAGCTCCCACACCCGAAGAGCCAGGAGGGAAAGCCGTGCCTCGTTGGAAAGCTCTTTGGCAGCCGCTCGCGTGGCCCCACAGACCATGGGGCTGCGGGCTTTGCGGCGTCCGTCAGCCTCGGCGCCACCGGCGCCCACCTTGCTCCGCTGCGTCAGCCTGCGAAGCATTTTCCGGTAGGGCCGCGGCTCTGGCCACAGCTCCCACGCCCGAAGAGCGAGGATGGAAAGCCGCGCCTCGTTGGAAAACCCTTTGGCAGCCGCTCGCGTGGCCCCACAGCCCGTGGGGCTGCGGGCTTTGCGGCGGCCGTCAGCCTCGGCGCCACCGGCGCACACCTGGCGCCGCCGCGCCAGCCTGCGAAGCATTTTCCGGTAGGGCCGCGGCTCTGGCCACAGCTCCCACGCCCGAAGAGCCAGGAGGGAAAGCCATGCCTCGTTGGAAAGCTCTTTGGCAGCCGCTCGCGTGGCCCCACAGCCCGTGGGGCTGCGGGCTTTGCGGCGGCCGTCAGCCTCGGCGCCACCGGCGCCCACCTTGCTCCGCTGCGTCAGCCTGCGAAGCATTTTCTGGTAGGGCCGCGGCTCTGACCACAGCTCCCACGCCTGAAGAGCGAGGATGGAAAGCCGTGCCTCATTGGAAAGCTCTTTGGCAGCCGCTCGCATGGCCCCACAGCCCGTGGGGCTGCGGGCTTTGCGGCGGCCATCAGCCTCGGCGACACCGGCGCCCACGTGGCGCCGCCGCGCCAGCCTTCGAAGCATTTTCCGGTAGCGCCTCGGCTCTGGCCACAGCTCCCACACCCGAAGAGCCAGGAGGGAAAGCCGTGCCTCGTTGGAAAGCTCTTTGGCAGCCGCTCGCGTCGCCCCACAGACCATGGGGCTGCGGCTTTGCGGCGGCCATCAGCCTCGGCGACACCGGCGCCCACGTGGCGCCGCCGCGCCAGCCTGCGAAGCATTTTCCGGTAGCGCCTCGTCTCTGGCCACAGCTCCCACGCCCGAAGAGCGAGGATGGAAAGCCGCGCCTCGTTGGAAAGCCCTTTGGCAGCCGCTCGCGTGGCCCCAAAGCCCGTGGGGCTGCGGGCTTTGCGGCGGCCGTCAGCCTTTGCAACACTGTCGCCCACGTAGCGCCACTGCGCCAGCCTGCGAAGCATTTTCCGGTAGGGCCGCGGCTCTGGCCACAGCTCCCACGCCCGAAGAGCCAGGAGGGAAAGCCGTGCCTCGTTGGAAAGCTCTTTGGCAGGCGCTCGCGTGGCCCCACAGCCCGTGGGGCTGCGGGCTTTGCGGCGTCCGTCAGCCTCGGCACCACCGGCGCCCACGTGGCGCCACCGCGCCAGCCTGCGAAGCATTTTCCGGTAGGGCCGCGGCTCTGGCCACAGCTCCCAAACCCGAAGAGCCAGGAGGGAAAGCCGTGCCTCGTTGGAAAGCTCTTTGGCAGCCGCTCGCGTGGCCCCACAGCCCGTGGGGCTGCGGGCTTTGCGGCGGCCGTCAGCCTCGGCGCCACCGGCGCCCACGTGGCGCCGCCGCGCCAGCCTGCGAAGCATTTTCCGGTAGGGCCGCGGCTCTGGCCACAGCTCCCACGCCCGAAGAGCGAGGATGGAAAGCCGTGCCTCGTTGGAAAGCCCTTTGACAGCCGTTCGCGTGGCCCCACAGCCCGTGGGGCTGCGGGCTTTGCGGCGGCCGTCAGCCTTGGCGCCACCAGGACGCACCTGGCACCGCCGCGCCAGCCTGCGAAGCATTTTCCGGTAGGGCCGCGGCTCTGGCCACAGCTCCCACGCCCGAAGAGCCAGGAGGGAAAGCCGTGCCTCGTTGGAAAGCTCTTTGGCAGCCGCTCGTGTGGCCCCACAGCCTGTGGGGCTGCGGGCTTTGCAGCGGCCGTCAGCCTCGGCGCCACCGGCACCCACGTGGCGCTGCCGTGCCAGCCTGCGAAGCATTTTCCGGTAGGGCCGCGGCTCTGGCCACAGCTCCCACGCCCGAAGAGCCAGGAGGGAAAGCCGTGCCTCGTTGGAAAGCTCTTTGGCAGCCGCTCGCGTGGCCCCACAGACCATGGGGCTGCGGGCTTTGCGGCATCCGTCAGCCTCGGCGCCACCGGCGCCCACCTTGCTCCGCTGCGTCAGCCTGCGAAGCATTTTCCGGTAGGGCCGCGGCTCTGGCCACAGCTCCCACGCCCGAAGAGCCAGGAGGGAAAGCCATGCCTCGTTGGAAAGCTCTTTGGCAGCCGCTCGCGTGGCCCCACAGCCCGTGGGGCTGCGGGCTTTGCGGCGGCCGTCAGCCTTTGCGACACTGTCGCCCACCTGGCGCCGCTGCGCCAGCCTGCGAAGCATTTTCTGGTAGGGCCGCGGCTCTGGCCACAGCTCCCACGCCCGAAGAGCCAGGAGGGAAAGCCGTGCCTCGTTGGAAAGCTCTTTGGCAGCCGCTCGTGTGGCCCCACAGCCTGTGGGGCTGCGGGCTTTGCAGCGGCCGTCAGCCTCGGCGCCACCGGCACCCACGTGGCGCTGCCGTGCCAGCCTGCGAAGCATTTTCCGGTAGGGCCGCGGCTCTGGCCACAGCTCCCACGCCCGAAGAGCCAGGAGGGAAAGCCGTGCCTCGTTGGAAAGCTCTTTGGCAGCCGCTCGCGTGGCCCCACAGACCATGGGGCTGCGGGCTTTGCGGCATCCGTCAGCCTCGGCGCCACCGGCGCCCACCTTGCTCCGCTGCGTCAGCCTGCGAAGCATTTTCCGGTAGGGCCGCGGCTCTGGCCACAGCTCCCACGCCCGAAGAGCCAGGAGGGAAAGCCATGCCTCGTTGGAAAGCTCTTTGGCAGCCGCTCGCGTGGCCCCACAGCCCGTGGGGCTGCGGGCTTTGCGGCGGCCGTCAGCCTCGGCGCCACCGGCGCCCACGTGGCGCTGCCGCGCCAGCCTGCGAAGCATTTTCCGGTAGGGCCGCGGCTCTGGCCACAGCTCCCACGCCCGAAGAGCGAGGATGGAAAGCCGCGCCTCATTGGAAAAGCCTTTGGCAGCCGCTCGCGTGGCCCCACAGCCCGTGGGGCTGCGGGCTTTGCGGCGGCCGTCAGCCTCGGCGCCACCGGCGCCCACCTGGCGCCGCCGCGCCAGCCTGCGAAGCATTTTCCGGTAGGGCCGCGGCTCTGGCCACAGCTCCCACGCCCGAAGAGCCAGGAGGGAAAGCCATGCCTCGTTGGAAAGCTCTTTGGCAGCCGCTCGCGTGGCCCCACAGCCCGTGGGGCTGCGGGCTTTGCGGCGGCCGTCAGCCTCGGCACCACCGGCGCCCACCTGGCGCTGCCGCGCCAGCCTGCGAAGCATTTTCGGGTAGGGCCGCGGCTCTGGCCACAGCTCCCACGCCCGAAGAGCCAGGAAGGAAAGCCGTGCCTCGTTGGAAAGCTCTTTGGCAGCCGCTCGCGTGGCCCCAAAGCCTGTGGGGCTGCGGGCTTTGCGGCGGCCGTCAGCCTTTGCGACACTGTCGCCCACCTGGCGCCGCTGCGCCAGCCTGCGAAGCATTTTCCGGTAGGGCCGCGGCTCTGGCCACAGCTCCCACGCCCGAAGAGCCAGGAGGGAAAGCCGTGCCTCGTTGGAAAGCTCTTTGGCAGCCGCTCGCGTGGCCCCGCAGCCCGTGGGGCTGCGGGCTTTGTGGCGGCCGTCACCTTAGGCGCCACCGGCTCCCACCTGGTGCCGCCGCGCCAGCCTGCGAAGCATTTTCCGGTAGGGCCGCAGCTCTGGCCACAGCTCCCACGCCCGAAGAGCCAGGAGGGAAAGCCGTGCCTCGTTGGAAAGCTCTTTGGCAGCCGCTCGTGTGGCCCCACAGCCTGTGGGGCTGCAGGCTTTGCAGCGGCCGTCAGCCTCGGCGCCACCGGCGCCCACGTGGCGCCGCCGTGCCAGCCTGCGAAGCATTTTCCGGTAGGGCCGCGGCTCTGGCCACAGCTCCCACGCCCGAAGAGCCAGGAGGGAAAGCCGTGCCTCGTTGGAAAGCTCTTTGGCAGCCGCTCGCGTGGCCCCACAGCCCGTGGGGCTGCGGGCTTTGCGGCGGCCGTCAGCCTCGGCACCACCGGCACCCACGTGGCGCTGCCGCGCCAGCCTGCGAAGCATTTTCCGGTAGGGCCGCGGCTCTGGCCACAGCTCCCACACCCGAAGAGCGAGGATGGAAAGCCGCGCCTCGTTGGAAAACCCTTTGGCAGCCGCTCGCGTGGCCCCACAGCCCGTGGGTCTGCGGGCTTTGCGGCGGCCGTCAGCCTCGGCGCCACCGGCGCCCACCTTGCTCCGCTGCGTCAGCCTGCGAAGCATTTTCCGGTGGGGCCGCGTCTCTGGCCACAGCTCCCACGCCCGAAGAGCGAGGATGGAAAGCCGTGCCTCGTTGGAAAGCCCTTTGGCAGCCGCTCGCGTGGCCCCACAACCCGTGGGGCTGCAGGCTTTGCGGCGGCCGTCAGCCTCGGCGCCACCGGCGCCCACCTGGCGCCGCCGCGCCAGCCTGCGAAGCATTTTCCGGTAGGGCCGCGGCTCTGGCCACAGCTCCCACGCCCGAAGACCAAGGAGGGAAAGCCATGCCTCGTTGGAAAGCTCTTTGGCATCCGCTCGCGTGGCCCCACAGCCCGTGGGGCTGCGGGCTTTGCAGCGGCCGTCAGCCTCGGCTCCACCGGCGCCCACCTTGCTCCGCTGCGTCAGCCTGCGAAGCATTTTCCGGTAGGGCCGCGGCTCTGGCCACAGCTCCCACGCCCGAAGAGCGAGGATGGAAAACTGCGCCTCGTTGGAAAACCCTTTGGCAGCCGCTCGCGTGGCCCCACAGCCCGTGGGGCTGCGGGCTTTGCAGCGGCCGTCAGCCTCGTCTCCACCGGCGCCCACCTTGCTCCGCTGCGTCAGCCTGCGAAGCATTTTCCGGTAGGGCCGCGGCTCTGGCCACAGCTCCCACGCCCGAAGAGCCAGGAGGGAAAGCCGCGCCTCGGTGGAAAGCCCTTTGGCAGCCGCTCGCGTGGCCCCACAGCCTGTGGGGCTGCAGGCTTTGCGGCGGCCGTCAGCCTCGGCGCCACCGGCGCCCACCTGGCGCCGCCGCGCCAGCCTGCGAAGCATTTTCCGGTAGGGCCGCGGCTCTCGCCACAGCTCCCACACCCGAAGAGCCAGGAGGGAAAGCCGTGCCTCGTTGGAAAGCTCTTTGGCAGCCGCTCGCGTGGCCCCACAGACCATGGGGCTGCGGGCTTTGCGGCATCCGTCAGCCTCGGCGCCACCGGCGCCCACCTTGCTCCGCTGCGTCAGCCTGCGAAGCATTTTCCGGTAGGGCCGCGGCTCTGGCCACAGCTCCCACGCCCGAAGAGCCAGGAGGGAAAGCCATGCCTCGTTGGAAAGCTCTTTGGCAGCCGCTCGCGTGGCCCCACAGCCCGTGGGGCTGCGGGCTTTGCGGCGGCCGTCAGCCTCGACGCCACCGGCGCCAACCTGGCGCCGCCGCGCCAGCCTGCGAAGCATTTTCCGGTAGGGCCGCGGCTCTGGCCACAGCCCCCACGCCCGAAGAGCCAGGAGGGAAAGCCGTGCCTCGTTGGAAAGCTCTTTGGCAGGCGCTCGCGTGGCCCCACAGCCCGTGGGGCTGCGGGCTTTGCGGCGTCCGTCAGCCTCGGCACCACCGGCGCCCACCTGGCGCCGCCGCGCCAGCCTGCGAAGCATTTTCCGGTAGGGCCGTGGCTCTGGCCACAGCTCCCACGCCCGAAGAGCCAGGAGGGAAAGCCGTGCCACGTTGGAAAGCTCTTTGGCAGGCGCTCGCGTGGCCCCACAGCCCGTGGGGCTGCGGGCTTTGCGGCGGCCGTCAGCCTCGGCGCCACCGGCGCCCACGTGGCGCCGCCGTGCCAGCCTGCGAAGCATTTTCCGGTAGGGCCGCGGCTCTGGCCACAGCTCCCACGCCCGAAGAGCCAGGAGGGAAAGCCGTGCCTCGTTGGAAAGCTCTTTGGCAGCCGCTCGCGTGGCCCCAAAGCCCGTGGGGCTGCGGGCTTTGCGGCGGCCGTCAGCCTCGGCACCACCGGCGCCCACGTGGCGCTGCCGCGCCAGCCTACGAAGCATTTTCCGGTAGGGCCGCGGCTCTGGCCACAGCTCCCACGCCCGAAGAGCGAGGATGGAAAGCCGCGCCTCGTTGGAAAGCCCTTTGGCAGCCGCTCGCGTGGCCCCGCAGCCCGTGGGGCTGCGGGCTTTGTGGCGGCCGTCAGCTTAGGCGCCACCGGCGCCCACCTGGCGCCGCTGCGCCAGCCTGCGAAGCATTTTCCGGTAGGGCCGCAGCTCTGGCCACAGCTCCCACGCCCGAAGAGCCAGGAGGGAAAGCCGTGCCTCGTTGGAAAGCTCTTTGGCAGCCGCTCGTGTGGCCCCACAGCCTGTGGGGCTGCGGGCTTTTCAGCGGCCGTCAGCCTCGGCGCCACCGGCGCCCACGTGGCGCCGCCGTGCCAGCCTGCGAAGCATTTTCCGGTAGGGCCGCGGCTCTGGCCACAGCTCCCACGCCTGAAGAGCCAGGAGGGAAAGCCGTGCCTCGTTGGAAAGCTCTTTGGCAGGCGCTCGCGTGGCCCCACAGCCCGTGGGGCTGCGGGCTTTGCGGCGGCCGTCAGCCTTTGCGACACTGTCGCCCACGTAGCGCCACTGCGCCAGCCTGCGAAGCATTTTCCAGTAGGGCCAGGCTCTGGCCACAGCTCCCACGCCCGAAAAGCGAGGATGGAAAGCCGTGCCTCGTTGGAAAGCCCTTTGGCAGCCGCTCGCGTGGCCCCACAGCCCGTGGGGCTGCGGGCTTTGCGGCGGCCGTCAGCCTCGGCGCCACCGAGACCCACCTGGCGCCGCCGCGCCAGCCTGCGAAGCATTTTCCGGTAGGGCCGCGGCTCTGGCCACAGCTCCCACGCCCAAAGAGCCAGGAGGGAAAGCCGTGCCTCGTTGGAAAGCTTTTTGGCAGCCGCTCGCGTGGCCCCACAGCCCGTGGGGCTGCGGGCTTTGCGGCGGCCGTCAGCCTTGGCGCCACCCGCGCCCATCTTGCTCCGCTGCGTCAGCCTGCGAAGCATTTTCCGGTAGGGCCGTGGCTCTGGCCACAGCTCCCACGCCCGAAGAGCCAGGAGGGAAAGCCGTGCCTCGTTGGAAAGCTCTTTGGCAGCCGCTCACGTGGCCCCACAGCCCGTGGGGCTGCGGGCTTTGCGGCGGCCGTCAGCCTCGGCGCCACCGGGACCCACCTGGCGCCGCCGCGCCAGCCTGCGAAGAATTTTCCGGTAGGGCCGCGGCTCTGGCCACAGCTCCCACGCCCGAAGAGCCAGGAGGGAAAGCCGTGCCTCGTTGGAAAGCTCTTTGGCAGCCGCTCGCGTGGCCCCACAGCTCGTGGCGCTGCTAGCTTTGCGGCGGCCGTCAGCCTTGGCGCCACCAGCGCCCACGTGGCGCCGCTGCGCCAGCCTGCGAAGCATTTTCGGGTAGGGCCGCGGCTCTGGCCACAGCTCCCACGCCCGAAGAGCCAGGAGGGAAAGCCGTGCCTCGTTGGAAAGCTCTTTGGCAGCCTCTCGCGTGGCCCCACAGCTCGTGGCGCTGCTAGCTTTGCGGCGGCCGTCAGCCTCGGCGCCACCGGCGCCCACCTGGCGCCGCCGCGCCAGCCTGCGAAGCACTTTCCTGTAGGGCCGCGGCTCTGGCCACAGCTCCCACGCCCGAAGAGCCAGGAGGGAAAGCCGCGCCTCGTTGGAAAGCCCTTTGGCAGCCGCTCGCGTGGCCCCGCAGCCCGTGGGGCTGCGGGCTTTGTGGCGGCCGTCAGCTTAGGCGCCACCGGCGCCCACCTGGCGCCGCTGCGCCAGCCTGCGAAGCATTTTCCGGTAGGGCCGCAGCTCTGGCCACAGCTCCCACGCCCGAAGAGCCAGGAGGGAAAGCCGTGCCTCGTTGGAAAGCTCTTTGGCAGCCGCTCGTGTGGCCCCACAGCCTGTGGGGCTGCGGGCTTTTCAGCGGCCGTCAGCCTCGGCGCCACCGGCGCCCACGTGGCGCCGCCGTGCCAGCCTGCGAAGCATTTTCCGGTAGGGCCGCGGCTCTGGCCACAGCTCCCACGCCTGAAGAGCCAGGAGGGAAAGCCGTGCCTCGTTGGAAAGCTCTTTGGCAGGCGCTCGCGTGGCCCCACAGCCCGTGGGGCTGCGGGCTTTGCGGCGGCCGTCAGCCTTTGCGACACTGTCGCCCACGTAGCGCCACTGCGCCAGCCTGCGAAGCATTTTCCAGTAGGGCCAGGCTCTGGCCACAGCTCCCACGCCCGAAAAGCGAGGATGGAAAGCCGTGCCTCGTTGGAAAGCCCTTTGGCAGCCGCTCGCGTGGCCCCACAGCCCGTGGGGCTGCGGGCTTTGCGGCGGCCGTCAGCCTCGGCGCCACCGAGACCCACCTGGCGCCGCCGCGCCAGCCTGCGAAGCATTTTCCGGTAGGGCCGCGGCTCTGGCCACAGCTCCCACGCCCAAAGAGCCAGGAGGGAAAGCCGTGCCTCGTTGGAAAGCTTTTTGGCAGCCGCTCGCGTGGCCCCACAGCCCGTGGGGCTGCGGGCTTTGCGGCGGCCGTCAGCCTTGGCGCCACCCGCGCCCATCTTGCTCCGCTGCGTCAGCCTGCGAATCATTTTCCGGTAGGGCCGTGGCTCTGGCCACAGCTCCCACGCCCGAAGAGCCAGGAGGGAAAGCCGTGCCTCGTTGGAAAGCTCTTTGGCAGCCGCTCACGTGGCCCCACAGCCCGTGGGGCTGCGGGCTTTGCGGCGGCCGTCAGCCTCGGCGCCACCGGGACCCACCTGGCGCCGCCGCGCCAGCCTGCGAAGAATTTTCCGGTAGGGCCGCGGCTCTGGCCACAGCTCCCACGCCCGAAGAGCCAGGAGGGAAAGCCGTGCCTCGTTGGAAAGCTCTTTGGCAGCCGCTCGCGTGGCCCCAAAGCCCGTGGGGCTGCGGGCTTTGCGGCGGCCGTCAGTATTTGCGACACTGTCGCCCACCTGGCGCCGCTGCGCCAGCCTACGAAGCATTTTCCGGTAGGGCCGCGGCTCTGGCCACAGCTCCCACGCCCGAAGAGCCAGGAGGGAAAGCCGTGCCTCGTTGGAAAGCTCTTTGGCAGGCGCTCGCGTGGCCCAGCAGCCCGTGGGGCTGCGGGCTTTGTGGCGGCCGTCAGCTTAGGCGCCACCGGCGCCCACCTGGCGCCGCCGCGCCAGCCTGCGAAGCATTTTCCGGTAGGGCCGCAGCTCTGGCCACAGCTCCCACGCCCGAAGAGCCAGGAGGGAAAGCCGTGCCTCGTTGGAAAGCTCTTTGGCAGCCACTCGCGTTGCCCCACATCCTGTGGGGCTGCGGGCTTTGCGGCGGCCGTCAGCCTCGGCGCCACCGGCGCCCACCTGGCGCCGCCGTGCCAGCCTGCGAAGCATTTTCCGGTAGGGCCGCGGCTCTGGCCACAGCTCCCACGCCCGAAGAGCCAGGAGGGAAAGCCGTGCCTCGTTGGAAAGCTCTTTGGCAGGCGCTCGCGTGGCCCCACAGCCCGTGGGGCTGCGGGCTTTGCGGCGGCCGTCAGCCTCGGCACCACCGGCGCCCACGTGGCGCTGCCGCACCAGACTGCGAAGCATTTTCCGGTAGGGCCGCGGCTCTGGCCACAGCTCCCACGCCCGAAAAGCGAGGATGGAAAGCCGTGCCTCGTTGGAAAGCTCTTTGGCAGCCGCTCGCGTGGCCCCACAGCCCGTGGGGCTGCGGGCTTTGCGGCGGCCGTCAGCCTCGGCACCACCGGCGCCCACGTGGTGCTGCCGCACCAGCCTGCGAAGCATTTTCCGGTAGGGCCGCGGCTCTGGCCACAGCTCCCACGCCTGAAAAGCGAGGATGGAAAGCCGCGCCTCGTTGGAAAGCCCTTTGGCAGCCGCTCGCCTGGCCCCACAGCCCGTGGGGCTGCGGGCTTTGCGGCGGCCGTTAGCCTCGGCGCCACCGGCGCCCACCTGGCGCCGCCGCGCCAGCCTGCGAAGCATTTTCCGGTAGGGCCGCGGCTCTGGCCACAGCTCCCACGCCCGAAGAGCCAGGAGGGAAACCTGTGCCTCGTTGGAAAGCTCTTTGGCAGCCGCTCGCGTGGCCCCACAGCCCGTGGGGCTGCGGGCTTTGCGGCGGCCGTCAGCCTTGGCGCCACCGGCGCCCACGTGGCGCCACTGCGCCAGCCTGCGAAGCATTTTCCGGTAGGGCCGCGGCTCTGGCCACAGCTCCCACGCCCGAAGAGCCAGGAGGGAAAGCCGTGCCTCGTTGGAAAGCTCTTTGGCAGCCGCTCGCGTGGCCCCACAGCTCGTGGCGCTGCGGGCTTTGCGGCGGCCGTCAGCCTGGGCGCCACCGGCGCCCACCTGGCGCCGCCGCGCCAGCCTGCGAAGCATTTTCCTGTAGGGCCGCGGCTCTGGCCACAGCTCCCACGCCCGAAGAGCCAGGAGGGAAAGCCGTGCCTCGTTGGAAAGCTCTTTGGCAGCCGCTCGCGTGGCCCCACAGCCCATGCGGCTGGGGCTTTGCGGCGACCGTCAGCCTCGGCGCCACCGGCGCCCACCTGGCGCCGCCGCGCCAGCCTGCGAAGCATTTTCCTGTAGGGCCGCGGCTCTGGCCACAGCTCCCACGCCCGAAGAGCCAGGAAGGAAAGCCGTGCCTCGTTGGAAAGCTCTTTGGCAGCCGCTCGCGTGGCCCCAAAGCCCGTGGGGCTGCGGGCTTTGCGGCGGCCGTCAGCCTTTGCGACACTGTCGCCCACCTGGCGCCGCTGCGCCAGCCTGCGAAGCATTTTCCGGTAGGGCCGCAGCTCTGGCCACAGCTCCCACGCCCGAAGAGCCAGGAGGCAAAGCCGTGCCTCGTTGGAAAGCTCTTTGGCAGCCGCTCGCGTGGCCCCAAAGCCCGTGGGGCTGCGGGCTTTGTGGTGGCCGTCAGCTTAGGCGCCACCGGCGCCCACCTGGCGCCGCCGCGCCAGCCTGCGAAGCATTTTCCGGTAGGGCCGCAGCTCTGGCCAGAGCTCCCACGCCCGAAGAGCCAGGAGGGAAAGCCGTGCCTCGTTGGAAAGCTCTTTGGCAGCCGCTCGTGTGGCCCCACAGCCTGTGGGGCTGCGGGCTTTGCAGCGGCCGTCAGCCTCGGCGCCACCGGCGCCCACGTGGCGCCGCCGTGCCAGCCTGCGAAGCATTTTCCGGTAGGGCCGCGGCTCTGGCCACAGCTCCCACGCCCGAAGAGCCAGGAGGGAAAGCCGTGCCTCGTTGGAAAGCTCTTTGGCAGGCGCTCGCGTGGCCCCACAGCCCGTGGGGCTGCGGGCTTTGCGGCGGCCGTCAGCCTCGGCACCACCGGCGCCCACGTGGCGCTGCCGCACCAGCCTGCGAAGCATTTTCCGGTAGGGCCGCGGCTCTGGCCACAGCTCCCACGCCCGAAAAGCGAGGATGGAAAGCCGTGCCTCGTTGGAAAGCCCTTTGGCAGCCGCTCGCGTGGCCCCACAGCCCGTGGGGCTGCGGGCTTTGCAGCGGCCGTCAGCCTCGGCGCCACCGAGACCCACCTGGCGCCGCCGCGCCAGCCTGCGAAGCATTTTCCGGTAGGGCTGCGGCTCTGGCCACAGCTCCCACGCCCGAAGAGCCAGGAGGGAAAGCCGTGCCTCGTTGGAAAGCTCTTTGGCAGCCGCTCGCGTGGCCCCACAGCCCGTGGGGCTGCGGGCTTTGCGGCGGCCGTCAGCCTTGGCGCCACCAGCGCCCACGTGGCGCCGCCGCGCCAGCCTGCGAAGCATTTTCGGGTAGGGCCGCGGCTCTGGCCACAGCTCCCACGCCCGAAGAGCCAGGAGGGAAAGCCGTGCCTCGTTGGAAAGCTCTTTGGCAGCCGCTCGCGTGGCCCCACAGCTCGTGGCGCTGCTAGCTTTGCGGCGGCCGTCAGCCTCGGCGCCACCGACGCCCACCTGGCGCCGCCGCGCCAGCCTGCGAAGCATTTTCCTGTAGGGCCGCGGCTCTGGCCACAGCTCCCACGCCCGAAGAGCCAGGAGGGAAAGCCGTGCCTCGTTGGAAAGCTCTTTGGCAGCCGCTCGCGTGGGCCCACAGCCCGTGGGGCTGCGGGCTTTGCGGCGGCCGTCAGCCTCGGCGACACCGGCGCCCACGTGACGCCGCCGCGCCAGCCTGCGAAGCATTTTCCGGTAGGGCCGCGGCTCTGGCCACAGCTCCCACGCCCGAAGAGCCAGGAAGGAAAGCCGTGCCTCGTTGGAAAGCTCTTTGGCAGCCACTCGCGTTGCCCCACAGCCTGTGGGGCTGCGGGCTTTGCGGCGGCCGTCAGCCTCGGCGCCACCGGCGCCCACCTGGCGCCGCCGTGCCAGCCTGCGAAGCATTTTCCGGTAGGGCCGCGGCTCTGGCCACAGCTCCCACGCCCGAAGAGCCAGGAGGGAAAGCCGTGCCTCGTTGGAAAGCTCTTTGGCAGGCGCTCGCGTGGCCCCACAGCCCGTGGGGCTGCGGGCTTTGCGGCGGCCGTCAGCCTCGGCACCACCGGCGCCCACGTGGCGCTGCCGCACCAGCCTGTGAAGCATTTTCCGGTAGGGCCGCGGCTCTGGCCACAGCTCCCACGCCCGAAAAGCGAGGATGGAAAGCCGTGCCTCGTTGGAAAGCTCTTTGGCAGCCGCTCGCGTGGCCCCACAGCCCGTGGGGCTGCGGGCTTTGCGGCGGCCGTCAGCCTCGGCACCACCGGCGCCCACGTGGCGCTGCTGCACCAGCCTGCGAAGCATTTTCCGGTAGGGCCGCGGCTCTGGCCACAGCTCCCACGCCTGAAAAGCGAGGATGGAAAGCCGCGCCTCGTTGGAAAGCCCTTTGGCAGCCGCTCGCCTGGCCCCACAGCCCGTGGGGCTGCGGGCTTTGCGGCGGCCGTTAGCCTCGGCGCCACCGGCGCCCACCTGGCGCCGCCGCGCCAGCCTGCGAAGCATTTTCCGGTAGGGCCGCGGCTCTGGCCACAGCTCCCACGCCCGAAGAGCCAGGAGGGAAAGCCGTGCCTCGTTGGAAAGCTCTTTGGCAGCCGCTCGCGTGGCCCCACAGCCCGTGGGGCTGCGGGCTTTGCGGCGGCCGTCAGCCTTGGCGCCACCGGCGCCCACGTGGCGCCGCTGCGCCAGCCTGCGAAGCATTTTCCGGTAGGGCCGCGGCTCTGGCCACAGCTCCCACGCCCGAAGAGCCAGGAGGGAAAGCCGTGCCTCGTTGGAAAGCTCTTTGGCAGCCGCTCGCGTGGCCCCACAGCTCGTGGCGCTGCGGGCTTTGCGGCGGCCGTCAGCCTGGGCGCCACCGGCGCCCACCTGGCGCCGCCGCGCCAGCCTGCGAAGCATTTTCCTGTAGGGCCGCGGCTCTGGCCACAGCTCCCACGCCCGAAGAGCCAGGAGGGAAAGCCGTGCCTCGTTGGAAAGCTCTTTGGCAGCCGCTCGCGTGGCCCCACAGCCCGTGGGGCTGCGGGCTTTGCGGCGGCCATCAGCCTCGGCGACACCGGCGCCCACGTGACGCCGCCGCGCCAGCCTGCGAAGCATTTTCCGGTAGGGCCACGGCTCTGGCCACAGCTCCCAGGCCCGAAGAGCCAGGAGGGAAAGCCGTGCCTCGTTGGAAAGCTCTTTGGCAGCCGCTCGCGTGGCCCCACAGCCCGTGGGGCTGCGGGCTTTGCGGCGGCCGTCAGCCTCGGCTTCACCGGGACCCACCTGGCGCCGCCACGCCAGCCTGCGAAGCATTTTCGGGTAGGGCCGCGTCTCTGACCACAGCTCCCACGCCCAAAGAGCCAAGAGGGAAAGCCGTGCCTCGTTGGAAAGCTCTTTGGCAGCCGCTCGCGTGGCCCCACAGCTCGTGGGGCTGCGGGCTTTGCGGCGGCCGTCAGCCTTGGCGCCACCGGCGCCCACGTGGCGCCGCCGTGCCAGCCTGCGAAGCATTTTCCGGTAGGGCCGCGGCTCTGGCCACAGCTCCCACACCCGAAAAGCCAGGAGGGAAAGCCATGCCTCGTTGGAAAGCTCTTTGGCAGCCGCTCGCGTGGCCCCACAGCCCGTGGCGCTGGGGGCTTTGCGGCGGCCGTCAGCCTCGGCGCCACCGGCGCCCACCTTGCTCCGCTGCGCCAGCCTGCGAAGCATTTTCCGGTAGGGCCGCGGCTCTGGCCACAGCTCCCACGCCCGAAGAGCGAGGATGGAAAGCCGCGCCTCGTTGGAAAGCCCTTTGGCAGCCGCTCGCGTGGCCCCACAGCCCGTGGGGCTGCAGGCTTTGCGGCGGCCGTTAGCCTCGGCGCCACCGGCGCCCACCTGGCGCCGCCGCGCCAGCCTGCGAAGCATTTTCCGGTAGGGCCGCGGCTCTGGCCACAGCTCCCACGCCCGAAGACCAAGGAGGGAAAGCCATGCCTCGTTGGAAAGCTCTTTGGCAGCCGCTCGCGTGGCCCCACAGCCCGTGGGGCTGCGGGCTTTGCAGCGGCCGTCAGCCTCGGCGACACCGGCGCCCACCTTGCTCCGGTGCGTCAGCCTGCGAAGCATTTTCCGGTAGGGCCGCGGCTCTGGCCACAGCTCCCACGCCCGAAGAGCGAGGATGGAAAACTGCGCCTCGTTGGAAAGCCTTTTGGCAGCCGCTCGCGTGGCCCCACAGCCCGTGGGGCTGCGGGCTTTGCGGCGGCCGTCAGCCTTGGCGCCACCGGCACCCACGTGGCGCCGCCGTGCCAGCCTGCGAAGCATTTTCCGGTAGGGCCGCGGCTCTGGCCACAGCTCCCACACCCGAAGAGCCAGGAGGGAAAGACGTGCCTCGTTGGAAAGCTCTTTGGCAGCCGCTCTCGTGGCCTCACAGCCCGTGGGGCTGCGGGCTTTGCGGCGGCCGTCAGCCTCGGCGCCACCGGCGCCCACCTTGCTCCGCTGCGTCAGCCTGCGAAGCATTTTCCGGTAGGGCCGCGGCTCTGGCCACAGCTCCCACGCCTGAATAGCGAGGATGGAAAGCCGTGCCTCATTGGAAAGCTCTTTGGCAGCCGCTCGCATGGCCCCACAGCCCGTGGGGCTGCGGGCTTTGCGGCGGCCATCAGCCTCGGCGACACCGGCGCCCACGTGGCGCCGCCGCGCCAGCCTTCGAAGCATTTTCCGGTAGCGCCTCGGCTCTGGCCACAGCTCCCACACCCGAAGAGCCAGGAGGGAAAGCCGTGCCTCGTTGGAAAGCTCTTTGGCAGCCGCTCGCGTGGCCCCACAGACCATGGGGCTGCGGCTTTGCGGCGGCCGTCAGCCTTTGCGACACTGTCGCCCACGTAGCGCCACTGCGCCAGCCTGCGAAGCATTTTCCGGTAGCGCCTCGTCTCTGGCCACAGCTCCCACGCCCGAAGAGCCAGGAGGGAAAGCCGTGCCTCGTTGGAAAGCTCTTTGGCAGCCGCTCGTGTGGCCCCACAGCCTGTGGGGCTGCGGGCTTTTCAGCGGCCGTCAGCCTCGGCGCCACCGGCGCCCACGTGGCGCCGCCGTGCCAGCCTGCGAAGCATTTTCCGGTAGGGCCGCGGCTCTGGCCACAGCTCCCACGCCTGAAGAGCCAGGAGGGAAAGCCGTGCCTCGTTGGAAAGCTCTTTGGCAGGCGCTCGCGTGGCCCCACAGCCCGTGGGGCTGCGGGCTTTGCGGCGGCCGTCAGCCTTTGCGACACTGTCGCCCACGTAGCGCCACTGCGCCAGCCTGCGAAGCATTTTCCAGTAGGGCCAGGCTCTGGCCACAGCTCCCACGCCCGAAAAGCGAGGATGGAAAGCCGTGCCTCGTTGGAAAGCCCTTTGGCAGCCGCTCGCGTGGCCCCACAGCCCGTGGGGCTGCGGGCTTTGCGGCGGCCGTCAGCCTCGGCGCCACCGAGACCCACCTGGCGCCGCCGCGCCAGCCTGCGAAGCATTTTCCGGTAGGGCCGCGGCTCTGGCCACAGCTCCCACGCCCAAAGAGCCAGGAGGGAAAGCCGTGCCTCGTTGGAAAGCTTTTTGGCAGCCGCTCGCGTGGCCCCACAGCCCGTGGGGCTGCGGGCTTTGCGGCGGCCGTCAGCCTTGGCGCCACCCGCGCCCATCTTGCTCCGCTGCGTCAGCCTGCGAAGCATTTTCCGGTAGGGCCGTGGCTCTGGCCACAGCTCCCACGCCCGAAGAGCCAGGAGGGAAAGCCGTGCCTCGTTGGAAAGCTCTTTGGCAGCCGCTCACGTGGCCCCACAGCCCGTGGGGCTGCGGGCTTTGCGGCGGCCGTCAGCCTCGGCGCCACCGGGACCCACCTGGCGCCGCCGCGCCAGCCTGCGAAGAATTTTCCGGTAGGGCCGCGGCTCTGGCCACAGCTCCCACGCCCGAAGAGCCAGGAGGGAAAGCCGTGCCTCGTTGGAAAGCTCTTTGGCAGCCGCTCGCGTGGCCCCACAGCTCGTGGCGCTGCTAGCTTTGCGGCGGCCGTCAGCCTTGGCGCCACCAGCGCCCACGTGGCGCCGCTGCGCCAGCCTGCGAAGCATTTTCGGGTAGGGCCGCGGCTCTGGCCACAGCTCCCACGCCCGAAGAGCCAGGAGGGAAAGCCGTGCCTCGTTGGAAAGCTCTTTGGCAGCCGCTCGCGTGGCCCCACAGCTCGTGGCGCTGCTAGCTTTGCGGCGGCCGTCAGCCTCGGCGCCACCGGCGCCCACCTGGCGCCGCCGCGCCAGCCTGCGAAGCACTTTCCTGTAGGGCCGCGGCTCTGGCCACAGCTCCCACGCCCGAAGAGCCAGGAGGGAAAGCCGCGCCTCGTTGGAAAGCCCTTTGGCAGCCGCTCGCGTGGCCCCGCAGCCCGTGGGGCTGCGGGCTTTGTGGCGGCCGTCAGCTTAGGCGCCACCGGCGCCCACCTGGCGCCGCTGCGCCAGCCTGCGAAGCATTTTCCGGTAGGGCCGCAGCTCTGGCCACAGCTCCCACGCCCGAAGAGCCAGGAGGGAAAGCCGTGCCTCGTTGGAAAGCTCTTTGGCAGCCGCTCGTGTGGCCCCACAGCCTGTGGGGCTGCGGGCTTTTCAGCGGCCGTCAGCCTCGGCGCCACCGGCGCCCACGTGGCGCCGCCGTGCCAGCCTGCGAAGCATTTTCCGGTAGGGCCGCGGCTCTGGCCACAGCTCCCACGCCTGAAGAGCCAGGAGGGAAAGCCGTGCCTCGTTGGAAAGCTCTTTGGCAGGCGCTCGCGTGGCCCCACAGCCCGTGGGGCTGCGGGCTTTGCGGCGGCCGTCAGCCTTTGCGACACTGTCGCCCACGTAGCGCCACTGCGCCAGCCTGCGAAGCATTTTCCAGTAGGGCCAGGCTCTGGCCACAGCTCCCACGCCCGAAAAGCGAGGATGGAAAGCCGTGCCTCGTTGGAAAGCCCTTTGGCAGCCGCTCGCGTGGCCCCACAGCCCGTGGGGCTGCGGGCTTTGCGGCGGCCGTCAGCCTCGGCGCCACCGAGACCCACCTGGCGCCGCCGCGCCAGCCTGCGAAGCATTTTCCGGTAGGGCCGCGGCTCTGGCCACAGCTCCCACGCCCAAAGAGCCAGGAGGGAAAGCCGTGCCTCGTTGGAAAGCTTTTTGGCAGCCGCTCGCGTGGCCCCACAGCCCGTGGGGCTGCGGGCTTTGCGGCGGCCGTCAGCCTTGGCGCCACCCGCGCCCATCTTGCTCCGCTGCGTCAGCCTGCGAAGCATTTTCCGGTAGGGCCGTGGCTCTGGCCACAGCTCCCACGCCCGAAGAGCCAGGAGGGAAAGCCGTGCCTCGTTGGAAAGCTCTTTGGCAGCCGCTCACGTGGCCCCACAGCCCGTGGGGCTGCGGGCTTTGCGGCGGCCGTCAGCCTCGGCGCCACCGGGACCCACCTGGCGCCGCCGCGCCAGCCTGCGAAGAATTTTCCGGTAGGGCCGCGGCTCTGGCCACAGCTCCCACGCCCGAAGAGCCAGGAGGGAAAGCCGTGCCTCGTTGGAAAGCTCTTTGGCAGCCGCTCGCGTGGCCCCAAAGCCCGTGGGGCTGCGGGCTTTGCGGCGGCCGTCAGTATTTGCGACACTGTCGCCCACCTGGCGCCGCTGCGCCAGCCTACGAAGCATTTTCCGGTAGGGCCGCGGCTCTGGCCACAGCTCCCACGCCCGAAGAGCCAGGAGGGAAAGCCGTGCCTCGTTGGAAAGCTCTTTGGCAGGCGCTCGCGTGGCCCCGCAGCCCGTGGGGCTGCGGGCTTTGTGGCGGCCGTCAGCTTAGGCGCCACCGGCGCCCACCTGGCGCCGCCGCGCCAGCCTGCGAAGCATTTTCCGGTAGGGCCGCAGCTCTGGCCACAGCTCCCACGCCCGAAGAGCCAGGAGGGAAAGCCGTGCCTCGTTGGAAAGCTCTTTGGCAGCCACTCGCGTTGCCCCACATCCTGTGGGGCTGCGGGCTTTGCGGCGGCCGTCAGCCTCGGCGCCACCGGCGCCCACCTGGCGCCGCCGTGCCAGCCTGCGAAGCATTTTCCGGTAGGGCCGCGGCTCTGGCCACAGCTCCCACGCCCGAAGAGCCAGGAGGGAAAGCCGTGCCTCGTTGGAAAGCTCTTTGGCAGGCGCTCGCGTGGCCCCACAGCCCGTGGGGCTGCGGGCTTTGCGGCGGCCGTCAGCCTCGGCACCACCGGCGCCCACGTGGCGCTGCCGCACCAGACTGCGAAGCATTTTCCAGTAGGGCCGCGGCTCTGGCCACAGCTCCCACGCCCGAAAAGCGAGGATGGAAAGCCGTGCCTCGTTGGAAAGCTCTTTGGCAGCCGCTCGCGTGGCCCCACAGCCCGTGGGGCTGCGGGCTTTGCGGCGGCCGTCAGCCTCGGCACCACCGGCGCCCACGTGGTGCTGCCGCACCAGCCTGCGAAGCATTTTCCGGTAGGGCCGCGGCTCTGGCCACAGCTCCCACGCCTGAAAAGCGAGGATGGAAAGCCGCGCCTCGTTGGAAAGCCCTTTGGCAGCCGCTCGCCTGGCCCCACAGCCCGTGGGGCTGCGGGCTTTGCGGCGGCCGTTAGCCTCGGCGCCACCGGCGCCCACGTGGCGCCGCCGCGCCAGCCTGCGAAGCATTTTCCGGTAGGGCCGCGGCTCTGGCCACAGCTCCCACGCCCGAAGAGCCAGGAGGGAAACCTGTGCCTCGTTGGAAAGCTCTTTGGCAGCCGCTCGCGTGGCCCCACAGCCCGTGGGGCTGCGGGCTTTGCGGCGGCCGTCAGCCTTGGCGCCACCGGCGCCCACGTGGCGCCACTGCGCCAGCCTGCGAAGCATTTTCCGGTAGGGCCGCGGCTCTGGCCACAGCTCCCACGCCCGAAGAGCCAGGAGGGAAAGCCGTGCCTCGTTGGAAAGCTCTTTGGCAGCCGCTCGCGTGGCCCCACAGCTCGTGGCGCTGCGGGCTTTGCGGCGGCCGTCAGCCTGGGCGCCACCGGCGCCCACCTGGCGCCGCCGCGCCAGCCTGCGAAGCATTTTCCTGTAGGGCCGCGGCTCTGGCCACAGCTCCCACGCCCGAAGAGCCAGGAGGGAAAGCCGTGCCTCGTTGGAAAGCTCTTTGGCAGCCGCTCGCGTGGCCCCACAGCCCATGCGGCTGGGGCTTTGCGGCGACCGTCAGCCTCGGCGCCACCGGCGCCCACCTGGCGCCGCCGCGCCAGCCTGCGAAGCATTTTCCTGTAGGGCCGCGGCTCTGGCCACAGCTCCCACGCCCGAAGAGCCAGGAAGGAAAGCCGTGCCTCGTTGGAAAGCTCTTTGGCAGCCGCTCGCGTGGCCCCAAAGCCCGTGGGGCTGCGGGCTTTGCGGCGGCCGTCAGCCTTTGCGACACTGTCGCCCACCTGGCGCCGCTGCGCCAGCCTGCGAAGCATTTTCCGGTAGGGCCGCAGCTCTGGCCACAGCTCCCACGCCCGAAGAGCCAGGAGGCAAAGCCGTGCCTCGTTGGAAAGCTCTTTGGCAGCCGCTCGCGTGGCCCCAAAGCCCGTGGGGCTGCGGGCTTTGTGGTGGCCGTCAGCTTAGGCGCCACCGGCGCCCACCTGGCGCCGCCGCGCCAGCCTGCGAAGCATTTTCCGGTAGGGCCGCAGCTCTGGCCAGAGCTCCCACGCCCGAAGAGCCAGGAGGGAAAGCCGTGCCTCGTTGGAAAGCTCTTTGGCAGCCGCTCGTGTGGCCCCACAGCCTGTGGGGCTGCGGGCTTTGCAGCGGCCGTCAGCCTCGGCGCCACCGGCGCCCACGTGGCGCCGCCGTGCCAGCCTGCGAAGCATTTTCCGGTAGGGCCGCGGCTCTGGCCACAGCTCCCACGCCCGAAGAGCCAGGAGGGAAAGCCGTGCCTCGTTGGAAAGCTCTTTGGCAGGCGCTCGCGTGGCCCCACAGCCCGTGGGGCTGCGGGCTTTGCGGCGGCCGTCAGCCTCGGCACCACCGGCGCCCACGTGGCGCTGCCGCACCAGCCTGCGAAGCATTTTCCGGTAGGGCCGCGGCTCTGGCCACAGCTCCCACGCCCGAAAAGCGAGGATGGAAAGCCGTGCCTCGTTGGAAAGCCCTTTGGCAGCCGCTCGCGTGGCCCCACAGCCCGTGGGGCTGCGGGCTTTGCAGCGGCCGTCAGCCTCGGCGCCACCGAGACCCACCTGGCGCCGCCGCGCCAGCCTGCGAAGCATTTTCCGGTAGGGCTGCGGCTCTGGCCACAGCTCCCACGCCCGAAGAGCCAGGAGGGAAAGCCGTGCCTCGTTGGAAAGCTCTTTGGCAGCCGCTCGCGTGGCCCCACAGCCCGTGGGGCTGCGGGCTTTGCGGCGGCCGTCAGCCTTGGCGCCACCCGCGCCCATCTTGCTCCGCTGCGTCAGCCTGCGAAGCATTTTCCGGTAGGGCCGTGGCTCTGGCCACAGCTCCCACGCCCGAAGAGCCAGGAGGGAAAGCCGTGCCTCGTTGGAAAGCTCTTTGGCAGCCGCTCACGTGGCCCCACAGCCCGTGGGGCTGCGGGCTTTGCGGCGGCCGTCAGCCTCGGCGCCACCGGGACCCACCTGGCGCCGCCGCGCCAGCCTGCGAAGAATTTTCCGGTAGGGTCGCGGCTCTGGCCACAGCTCCCACGCCCGAAGAGCCAGGAGGGAAAGCCGTGCCTCGTTGGAAAGCTCTTTGGCAGCCGCTCGCGTGGCCCCACAGCCCGTGGGGCTGCGGGCTTTGCGGCGGCCATCAGCCTTGGCGCCACCAGCGCCCACGTGGCGCCGCCGCGCCAGCCTGCGAAGCATTTTCCGGTAGGGCCGCGGCTCTGGCCACAGCTCCCACGCCCGAAGAGCCAGGAGGGAAAGCCGTGCCTCGTTGGAAAGCTCTTTGGCAGCCGCTCGCGTGGCCCCACAGCTCGTGGCGCTGCTAGCTTTGCGGCGGCCGTCAGCCTCGGCGCCACCGACGCCCACCTGGCGCCGCCGCGCCAGCCTGCGAAGCATTTTCCTGTAGGGCCGCGGCTCTGGCCACAGCTCCCACGCCCGAAGAGCCAGGAGGGAAAGCCGTGCCTCGTTGGAAAGCTCTTTGGCAGCCGCTCGCGTGGGCCCACAGCCCGTGGGGCTGCAGGCTTTGCGGCGGCCGTCAGCCTCGGCGACACCGGCGCCCACGTGACGCCGCCGCGCCAGCCTGCGAAGCATTTTCCGGTAGGGCCGCGGCTCTGGCCACAGCTCCCACGCCCGAAGAGCCAGGAAGGAAAGCCGTGCCTCGTTGGAAAGCTCTTTGGCAGCCACTCGCGTTGCCCCACAGCCTGTGGGGCTGCGGGCTTTGCGGCGGCCGTCAGCCTCGGCGCCACCGGCGCCCACCTGGCGCCGCCGTGCCAGCCTGCGAAGCATTTTCCGGTAGGGCCGCGGCTCTGGCCACAGCTCCCACGCCCGAAGAGCCAGGAGGGAAAGCCGTGCCTCGTTGGAAAGCTCTTTGGCAGGCGCTCGCGTGGCCCCACAGCCCGTGGGGCTGCGGGCTTTGCGGCGGCCGTCAGCCTCGGCACCACCGGCGCCCACGTGGCGCTGCCGCACCAGCCTGTGAAGCATTTTCCGGTAGGGCCGCGGCTCTGGCCACAGCTCCCACGCCCGAAAAGCGAGGATGGAAAGCCGTGCCTCGTTGGAAAGCTCTTTGGCAGCCGCTCGCGTGGCCCCACAGCCCGTGGGGCTGCGGGCTTTGCGGCGGCCGTCAGCCTCGGCACCACCGGCGCCCACGTGGCGCTGCTGCACCAGCCTGCGAAGCATTTTCCGGTAGGGCCGCGGCTCTGGCCACAGCTCCCACGCCTGAAAAGCGAGGATGGAAAGCCGCGCCTCGTTGGAAAGCCCTTTGGCAGCCGCTCGCCTGGCCCCACAGCCCGTGGGGCTGCGGGCTTTGCGGCGGCCGTTAGCCTCGGCGCCACCGGCGCCCACCTGGCGCCGCCGCGCCAGCCTGCGAAGCATTTTCCGGTAGGGCCGCGGCTCTGGCCACAGCTCCCACGCCCGAAGAGCCAGGAGGGAAAGCCGTGCCTCGTTGGAAAGCTCTTTGGCAGCCGCTCGCGTGGCCCCACAGCCCGTGGGGCTGCGGGCTTTGCGGCGGCCGTCAGCCTTGGCGCCACCGGCGCCCACGTGGCGCCGCTGCGCCAGCCTGCGAAGCATTTTCCGGTAGGGCCGCGGCTCTGGCCACAGCTCCCACGCCCGAAGAGCCAGGAGGGAAAGCCGTGCCTCGTTGGAAAGCTCTTTGGCAGCCGCTCGCGTGGCCCCACAGCTCGTGGCGCTGCGGGCTTTGCGGCGGCCGTCAGCCTGGGCGCCACCGGCGCCCACCTGGCGCCGCCGCGCCAGCCTGCGAAGCATTTTCCTGTAGGGCCGCGGCTCTGGCCACAGCTCCCACGCCCGAAGAGCCAGGAGGGAAAGCCGTGCCTCGTTGGAAAGCTCTTTGGCAGCCGCTCGCGTGGCCCCACAGCCCGTGGGGCTGCGGGCTTTGCGGCGGCCATCAGCCTCGGCGACACCGGCGCCCACGTGACGCCGCCGCGCCAGCCTGCGAAGCATTTTCCGGTAGGGCCACGGCTCTGGCCACAGCTCCCAGGCCCGAAGAGCCAGGAGGGAAAGCCGTGCCTCGTTGGAAAGCTCTTTGGCAGCCGCTCGCGTGGCCCCACAGCCCGTGGGGCTGCGGGCTTTGCGGCGGCCGTCAGCCTCGGCTTCACCGGGACCCACCTGGCGCCGCCACGCCAGCCTGCGAAGCATTTTCGGGTAGGGCCGCGTCTCTGACCACAGCTCCCACGCCCAAAGAGCCAAGAGGGAAAGCCGTGCCTCGTTGGAAAGCTCTTTGGCAGCCGCTCGCGTGGCCCCACAGCTCGTGGGGCTGCGGGCTTTGCGGCGGCCGTCAGCCTTGGCGCCACCGGCGCCCACGTGGCGCCGCCGTGCCAGCCTGCGAAGCATTTTCCGGTAGGGCCGCGGCTCTGGCCACAGCTCCCACACCCGAAAAGCCAGGAGGGAAAGCCATGCCTCGTTGGAAAGCTCTTTGGCAGCCGCTCGCGTGGCCCCACAGCCCGTGGCGCTGGGGGCTTTGCGGCGGCCGTCAGCCTCGGCGCCACCGGCGCCCACCTTGCTCCGCTGCGCCAGCCTGCGAAGCATTTTCCGGTAGGGCCGCGGCTCTGGCCACAGCTCCCACGCCCGAAGAGCGAGGATGGAAAGCCGCGCCTCGTTGGAAAGCCCTTTGGCAGCCGCTCGCGTGGCCCCACAGCCCGTGGGGCTGCAGGCTTTGCGGCGGCCGTTAGCCTCGGCGCCACCGGCGCCCACCTGGCGCCGCCGCGCCAGCCTGCGAAGCATTTTCCGGTAGGGCCGCGGCTCTGGCCACAGCTCCCACGCCCGAAGACCAAGGAGGGAAAGCCATGCCTCGTTGGAAAGCTCTTTGGCAGCCGCTCGCGTGGCCCCACAGCCCGTGGGGCTGCGGGCTTTGCAGCGGCCGTCAGCCTCGGCGACACCGGCGCCCACCTTGCTCCGGTGCGTCAGCCTGCGAAGCATTTTCCGGTAGGGCCGCGGCTCTGGCCACAGCTCCCACGCCCGAAGAGCGAGGATGGAAAACTGCGCCTCGTTGGAAAGCCTTTTGGCAGCCGCTCGCGTGGCCCCACAGCCCGTGGGGCTGCGGGCTTTGCGGCGGCCGTCAGCCTTGGCGCCACCGGCACCCACGTGGCGCCGCCGTGCCAGCCTGCGAAGCATTTTCCGGTAGGGCCGCGGCTCTGGCCACAGCTCCCACACCCGAAGAGCCAGGAGGGAAAGACGTGCCTCGTTGGAAAGCTCTTTGGCAGCCGCTCTCGTGGCCTCACAGCCCGTGGGGCTGCGGGCTTTGCGGCGGCCGTCAGCCTCGGCGCCACCGGCGCCCACCTTGCTCCGCTGCGTCAGCCTGCGAAGCATTTTCCGGTAGGGCCGCGGCTCTGGCCACAGCTCCCACGCCTGAATAGCGAGGATGGAAAGCCGTGCCTCATTGGAAAGCTCTTTGGCAGCCGCTCGCATGGCCCCACAGCCCGTGGGGCTGCGGGCTTTGCGGCGGCCATCAGCCTCGGCGACACCGGCGCCCACGTGGCGCCGCCGCGCCAGCCTTCGAAGCATTTTCCGGTAGCGCCTCGGCTCTGGCCACAGCTCCCACACCCGAAGAGCCAGGAGGGAAAGCCGTGCCTCGTTGGAAAGCTCTTTGGCAGCCGCTCGCGTGGCCCCACAGACCATGGGGCTGCGGCTTTGCGGCGGCCGTCAGCCTTTGCGACACTGTCGCCCACGTAGCGCCACTGCGCCAGCCTGCGAAGCATTTTCCGGTAGCGCCTCGTCTCTGGCCACAGCTCCCACGCCCGAAGAGCCAGGAGGGAAAGCCGTGCCTCGTTGGAAAGCTCTTTGGCAGGCGCTCGCGTGGCCCCACAGCCCGTGGGGCTGCGGGCTTTGCGGCGTCCGTCAGCCTCGGCACCACCGGCGCCCACCTGGCGCCGCCGCGCCAGCCTGCGAAGCATTTTCCGGTAGGGCCGTGGCTCTGGCCACAGCTCCCACGCCCGAAGAGCCAGGAGGGAAAGCCGTGCCTCGTTGGAAAGCTCTTTGGCAGCCGCTCGCGTGGCCCCACAGCCCGTGGGGCTGCGGGCTTTGCGGCGGCCGTCAGCCTCGGCGCCACCGGCGCCCACGTGGCGCCGCCGTGCCAGCCTGCGAAGCATTTTCCGGTAGGGCCGCGGCTCTGGCCACAGCTCCCACGCCCGAAGAGCCAGGAGGGAAAGCCGTGCCTCGTTGGAAAGCTCTTTGGCAGCCGCTCGCGTGGCCCCACAGCCCGTGGGGCTGCGGGCTTTGCGGCGGCCGTCAGCCTCGGCACCACCGGCGCCCACGTGGCGCTGCCGCGCCAGCCTGCGAAGCATTTTCCGGTAGGGCCGCGGCTCTGGCCACAGCTCCCACGCCCGAAGAGCCAGGAGGGAAAGCCGTGCCTCGTTGGAAAGCTCTTTGGCAGCCGCTCGCGTGGCCCCACAGCCCGTGGGGCTGCGGGCTTTGCGGCGGCCGTCAGCCTCGGCGTCACCGGGACCCACCTGGCGCCGCCGCGCCAGCCTGCGAAGCATTTTCGGGTAGGGCCGCGTCTCTGACGACAGTTCCCACGCCCAAAGAGCCAAGAGGGAAAGCCGTGCCTCGTTGGAAAGCTCTTTGGTCGCCGCTCGCGTGGCCCCACAGCTCGTGGGGCTGCGGGCTTTGCGGCGGCCGTCAGCATCGGCGACACCAGCGCTCACGTGGCGCCGCCGCGCCAGCCTGCGAAGCATTTTCCGGTAGGGCCGCGGCTCTGGCCACAGCTCCCACGCCCGAAAAGCCAGGAGGGAAAGCCATGCCTCGTTGGAAAGCTCTTTGGCAGCCGCTCGCGTGGCCCCACAGCCCGTGGGGCTGGGGGCTTTGCGGCGGCCGTCAGCCTCGGCGACACCCGCGCCCATCTTGCTCCGCTGCGTCAGCCTGCGAAGCATTTTCCGGTAGGGCCGCGGCTCTGGCCACAGCTCCCACGCCCGAAGAGCCAGGAGGGAAAGCCGTGCCTCGTTGGAAAGCTCTTTGGCAGCCGCTCGCGTGGCCCCACAGCCCGTGGGGCTGCGGGCTTTGCGGCGGCTGTCAGCCTCGGCGCCACCGGCGCCCACTTGGCGCCGCTGCACCAGCCTGCGAAGCATTTTCCGGTAGGGCTGCGGCTCTGTCCACAGCTCCCTCGCCCGAAGAGCAAGGATGGAAAGCCGTGCCTCGTTGGAAAGCACTTTGGCAGCCGCTCGCATGGCCCCACAGCCCGTGGGGCTGCGGGCTTTGCGGCGGCCGTCAGCCTCGGCGACACCGGCGCCCACGTGGCGCCGCCGCGCCAGCCTACGAAGCATTTTTCGGGTAGGGCCGTGGCTCTGGCCACAGCTCCCACGCCCGAAGAGCCAGGAGGGAAAGCCGAGCCTCGTTGGAAATCTCTTTGGCAGCCGCTCGCGTGGCCCCACAGCCCGTGGGGCTGCGGGCATTGCGTCAGCCGTCAGCCTCAGCGCCACCGGCGCCCACCTTGCTCTGCTGCGTCAGCCTGCGAAGCATTTTCTGGTAGGGCCGCGGCTCTGGCCACAGCTCCCACGCCCGAAGAGCCAGGAGGGAAAGCCGAGCCTCGTTGGAAAGCTCTTTGGCAGCCGCTCGCGTGGCCCCACAGCCCGTGGGGCTGCGGGCATTGCGTCGGCCGTCAGCCTCAGCGCCACCGGCGCCCACCTTGCTCTGCTGCGTCAGCCTGCGAAGCATTTTCTGGTAGGGCCGCGGCTCTGGCCACAGCTCCCACGCCCGAAGAGCCAGGAGGGAAAGCCGTGCCTCGTTGGAAAGCACTTTGGCAGCCGCTCGCGTGGCCCCACAGCCCGTGGGGCTGCGGGCTTTGCGGCGGCCATCAGCCTCGGCGCCACCGGCGCCCACGTGACGCCGCCGCGCCAGCCTGCGAAGCATTTTCCGGTAGGGCCGCGGCTCTGGCCACAGCTCCCACGCCCGAAAAGCGAGGATGGAAAGCCGCGCCTCGTTGGAAAGCTCTTTGGCAGCCGCTCGCGTGGCCCCACAGCCCGTGGGGCTGCGGGCTTTGCGGCGGCCGTCAGCCTCGGCGCCACCGGCGCCCACCTGGCGCCGCCGCGCCAGCCTGCGAAGCATTTTCCGGTAGGGCCGCGGCTCTGGCCACAGCTCCCACGCCCGAAGAGCCAGGAGGGAAAGCCGTGCCTCGTTGGAAAGCTCTTTGGCAGCCGCTCGCGTGGCCCCACAGCCCGTGGGGCTGCGGGCTTTGCGGCGGCCGTCAGCCTCGGCGCCACCGGCGCCCACGTGGCGCCGCTGCGCCAGCCTGCGAAGCATTTTCCGGTAGGGCCGCGGCTCTGGCCACAGCTCCCACGCCCGAAGAGCCAGGAGGGAAAGCCGTGCCTCGTTGGAAAGCTCTTTGGCAGCCGCTCGCGTGGCCCCACAGCCCGTGGGGCTGCGGGCTTTGCGGCGGCCGTCAGCCTCGGCACCACCGGCGCCCACCTGGCGCTGCCGCACCAGCCTGCGAAGCATTTTCCGGTAGGGTCGCGGCTCTGGCCACAGCTCCCACGCCCGAAAAGCGAGGATGGAAAGCCGCGCCTCGTTGGAAAGCCCTTTGGCAGCCGCTCGTTTGGCCCCACAGCCCGTGGGGCTGCGGGCTTTGCGGCGGCCGTCAGCCTCGGCGCCACCGGCGCCCACCTGGCGCCGCCGCGCCAGCCTGCGAAGCATTTTCCGGTAGGGCCGCGGCTCTGGCCACAGCTCCCACGCCCGAAGAGCCAGGAGGGAAAGCCGTGCCTCGTTGGAAAGCTCTTTGGCAGCCGCTCGCGTGGCCCCACAGCCCGTGGGGCTGCGGGCTTTGCGGCGGCCGTCAGCCTCGGCGTCACCGGGACCCAACTGGCGCCGCCGCGCCAGCCTGCGAAGCATTTTCGGGTAGGGCCGCGTCTCTGGCCACAGATCCCACGCCCAAAGAGCCAAGAGGGAAAGCCGTGCCTCGTTGGAAAGCTCTTTGGCAGCCGCTCGCGTGGCCCCACAGCTCGTGGGGCTGCGGGCTTTGCGGCGGCCGTCAGCATCGGCGACACCAGCGCTCACGTGGCGCCGCCGCGCCAGCCTGCGAAGCATTTTCCGGTAGGGCCGCGGCTCTGGCCAGAGCTCCCACGCCCGAAGAGCCAGGAGGGAAAGCCGTGCCTCGTTGGAAAGCTCTTTGGCAGCCGCTCGCGTGGCCCCACAGCCCGTGGGGCTGGGGGCTTTGCGGCGGCCGTCAGCCTCGGCGACACCCGCGCCCATCTTGCTCCGCTGCGTCAGCCTGCGAAGCATTTTCCGGTAGGGCCGCGGCTCTGGCCACAGCTCCCACGCCCGAAGAGCCAGGAGGGAAAGCCGTGCCTCGTTGGAAAGCTCTTTGGCAGCCGCTCGCGTGGCCCCACAGCCCGTGGGGCTGCGGGCTTTGCGGCGGCTGTCAGCCTCGGCGTCACCGGCGCCCACTTGGCGCCGCTGCACCAGCCTGCGAAGCATTTTCCGGTAGGGCTGCGGCTCTGTCCACAGCTCCCTCGCCCGAAGAGCAAGGATGGAAAGCCATGCCTCGTTGGAAAGCACTTTGGCAGCCGCTCGCATGGCCCCACAGCCCGTGGGGCTGCGGGCTTTGCGGCGGCCGTCAGCCTCGGCGACACCGGCGCCCACGTGGCGCCGCCGCGCCAGCCTACGAAGCATTCTTCGGGTAGGGCCGTGGCTCTGGCCACAGCTCCCACGCCCGAAGAGCCAGGAGGGAAAGCCGAGCCTCGTTGGAAATCTCTTTGGCAGCCGCTCGCGTGGCCCCACAGCCCGTGGGGCTGCGGGCATTGCGTCGGCCGTCAGCCTCAGCGCCACCGGCGCCCACCTTGCTCTGCTGCGTCAGCCTGCGAAGCATTTTCTGGTAGGGCCGCGGCTCTGGCCACAGCTCCCACGCCCGAAGAGCCAGGAGGGAAAGCCGAGCCTCGTTGGAAATCTCTTTGGCAGCCGCTCGCGTGGCCCCACAGTCCGTGGGGCTGCGGGCATTGCGTCGGCCGTCAGCCTCAGCGCCACCGGCGCCCACCTTGCTCTGCTGCGTCAGCCTGCGAAGCATTTTCTGGTAGGGCCGCGGCTCTGGCCACAGCTCCCTCGCCCGAAGAGCCAGGAGGGAAAGCCGTGCCTCGTTGGAAAGCTCTTTGGCAGCCGCTCGCGTGGCCCCACAGCCCGTGGGGCTGCGGGCTTTGCGGCGGCCATCAGCCTCGGCGCCACCGGCGCCCACGTGACGCCGCCGCGCCAGCCTGCGAAGCATTTTCCGGTAGGGCCGCGGCTCTGGCCACAGCTCCCACGCCCGAAAAGCGAGGATGGAAAGCCGCGCCTCGTTGGAAAGCCCTTTGGCAGCCGCTCGCGTGGCCCCACAGCCCGTGGGGCTGCGGGCTTTGCGGCGGCCGTCAGCCTCGGCACCACCGGCGCCCACCTTGCGCTGCCGCACCAGCCTGCGAAGCATTTTCCGGTAGGGTCGCGGCTCTGGCCACAGCTCCCACGCCCGAAAAGCGAGGATGGAAAGCCGCGCCTCGTTGGAAAGCTCTTTGGCAGCCGCTCGCGTGGCCCCACAGCCCGTGGGGCTGCGGGCTTTGCGGCGGCCGTCAGCCTCGGCGCCACCGGCGCCCACCTGGCGCCGCCGCGCCAGCCTGCGAAGCATTTTCCGGTAGGGCCGCGGCTCTGGCCACAGCTCCCACGCCCGAAGAGCCAGGAGGGAAAGCCGTGCCTCGTTGGAAAGCTCTTTGGCAGCCGCTCGCGTGGCCCCACAGCCCGTGGGGCTGCGGGCTTTGCGGCGGCCGTCAGCCTTGGCGCCACCGGCGCCCACGTGGCGCCGCTGCGCCAGCCTGCGAAGCATTTTCCGGTAGGGCCGCGGCTCTGGCCACAGCTCCCACGCCCGAAGAGCCAGGAGGGAAAGCCGTGCCTCGTTGGAAAGCTCTTTGGCAGCCGCTCGCGTGGCCCCACAGCCCGTGGGGCTGCGGGCTTTGCGGCGGCCATCAGCCTCGGCGACACCGGCGCCCACGTGACGCCACCGCGCCAGCCTGCGAAGCATTTTCCGGTAGGGCCGCGGCTCTGGCCACAGCTCCCACGCCCGAAGAGCCAGGAGGGAAAGCCGTGCCTCGTTGGAAAGCTCTTTGGCAGCCGCTCGCGTGGCCCCACAGCCCGTGGGGCTGCGGGCTTTGCGGCGGCCATCAGCCTCGGCGACACCGGCGCCCACGTGACGCCACCGCGCCAGCCTGCGAAGCATTTTCCAGTAGGGCCGCGGCTCTGGCCACAGCTCCCACGCCCGAAGAGCCAGGAGGGAAAGCCGTGCCTCGTTGGAAAGCCCTTTGGCAGCCGCTCGTTTGGCCCCACAGCCCGTGGGGCTGCGGGCTTTGCGGCGGCCGTCAGCCTCGGCGCCACCGGCGCCCACCTGGCGCCGCCGCGCCAGCCTGCGAAGCATTTTCCGGTAGGGCCGCGGCTCTGGCCACAGCTCCCACGCCCGAAGAGCCAGGAGGGAAAGCCGTGCCTCGTTGGAAAGCTCTTTGGCAGCCGCTCGCGTGGCCCCACAGCCCGTGGGGCTGCGGGCTTTGCGGCGGCCGTCAGCCTTGGCGCCACCGGCGCCCACGTGGCGCCGCTGCGCCAGCCTGCGAAGCATTTTCCGGTAGGGCCGCGGCTCTGGCCACAGCTCCCACGCCCGAAGAGCCAGGAGGGAAAGCCGTGCCTCGTTGGAAAGCTCTTTGGCAGCCGCTCGCGTGGCCCCACAGCCCGTGGGGCTGCGGGCTTTGCGGCGGCCATCAGCCTCGGCGACACCGGTGCCCACGTGACGCCGCCGCGCCAGCCTGCGAAGCATTTTCCGGTAGGGCCGCGGCTCTGGCCACAGCTCCCACGCCCGAAGAGCAAGGAGGGAAAGCCGTGCCTCGTTGGAAAGCTCTTTGGCAGCCGCTCGCGTGGCCCCACAGCCCGTGGGGCTGCGGGCTTTGCGGCGGCCGTCAGCCTCGGCGTCACCGGGACCCACCTGGCGCCGCCGCGCCAGCCTGCGAAGCATTTTCGGGTAGGGCCGCGTCTCTGGCCACAGATCCCACGCCCAAAGAGCCAAGAGGTTAAGCCGTGCCTCGTTGGAAAGCTCTTTGGCAGCCGCTCGCGTGGCCCCACAGCTCGTGGGGCTGCGGGCTTTGCGGCGGCCGTCAGCATCGGCGACACCAGCGCTCACGTGGCGCCGCCGCGCCAGCCTGCGAAGCATTTTCCGGTAGGGCCGCGGCTCTGGCCACAGCTCCCACGCCCGAAGAGCCAGGAGGGAAAGCCGTGCCTCGTTGGAAAGCTCTTTGGCAGCCGCTCGCGTGGCCCCACAGCCCGTGGGGCTGCGGGCTTTGCGGCGGCTGTCAGCCTCGGCGTCACCGGCGCCCACTTGGCGCCGCTGCACCAGCCTGCGAAGCATTTTCCGGTAGGGCTGCGGCTCTGTCCACAGCTCCCTCGCCCGAAGAGCAAGGATGGAAAGCCGTGCCTCGTTGGAAAGCACTTTGGCAGCCGCTCGTATGGCCCCACAGCCCGTGGGGCTGCGGGCTTTGCGGCGGCCGTCAGCCTCGGCGACACCGGCGCCCACCTTGCTCCGCTGCGTCAGCCTGCGAAGCATTTTCCGGTAGGGCCGCGGCTCTGGCCACAGCTCCCACGCCCGAAGAGCCAGGAGGGAAAGCCATGCCTCGTTGGAAAGCTCTTTGGCAGCCGCTCGCGTGGCCCCACAGCCCGTGGGGCTGCGGGCTTTGCGGCGGCCGTCAGCCTCGGCGCCACCGGCGCCCACGTGGCGCGGCCGCGCCAGCCTGCGAAGCATTTTCCGGTAGGGCCGCGGCTCTGGCCACAGCTCCCACGCCCGAAGAGCGAGGATGGAAAGCCGCGCCTCGTTGGAAAAACCTTTGGCAGCCGCTCGCGTGGCCCCACAGCCCGTGGGGCTGCGGGCTTTGCGGCGGCCGTCAGCCTCGGCGCCACCGGCGCCCACCTGGCGCCGCCGCGCCAGCCTGCGAAGCATTTTCCGGTAGGGCCGCGGCTCTGGCCACAGCTCCCACGCCCGAAGAGCCAGGAGGGAAAGCCGTGCCTCGTTGGAAAGCCCTTTGGCAGCCGCTCGCGTGGCCCCACAGCCCGTGGGGCTGCGGGCTTTGCGGCGGCCGTCAGCCTCGGCGCCACCGGCGCCCACCTGGCGCCGCCGCGCCAGCCTGCGAAGCATTTTCCGGTAGGGCCGCGGCTCTGGCCACAGCTCCCACGCCCGAAGAGCCAGGAGGGAAAGCCGTGCCTCGTTGGAAAGCCCTTTGGCAGGCGCTCGCGTGGCCCCACAGCCCGTGGGGCTGCGGGCTTTGCGGCGGCCGTCAGCCTCGGCACCACCGGCGCCCACGTGGGGCTGCCGCACCAGCCTGTGAAGCATTTTCCGGTAGGGCCGCGGCTCTGGCCACAGCTCCCACGCCCGAAAAGCGAGGATGGAAAGCCGTGCCTCGTTGGAAAGCTCTTTGGCAGCCGCTCGCGTGGCCCCACAGCCCGTGGGGCTGCGGGCTTTGCGGCGGCCGTCAGCCTCGGCACCACCGGCGCCCACGTGGCGCTGCTGCACCAGCCTGCGAAGCATTTTCCGGTAGGGCCGCGGCTCTGGCCACAGCTCCCACGCCTGAAAAGCGAGGATGGAAAGCCGCGCCTCGTTGGAAAGCCCTTTGGCAGCCGCTCGCCTGGCCCCACAGCCCGTGGGGCTGCGGGCTTTGCGGCGGCCGTTAGCCTCGGCGCCACCGGCGCCCACCTGGCGCCGCCGCGCCAGCCTGCGAAGCATTTTCCGGTAGGGCCGCGGCTCTGGCCACAGCTCCCACGCCCGAAGAGCCAGGAGGGAAAGCCGTGCCTCGTTGGAAAGCTCTTTGGCAGCCGCTCGCGTGGCCCCACAGCCCGTGGGGCTGCGGGCTTTGCGGCGGCCGTCAGCCTTGGCGCCACCGGCGCCCACGTGGCGCCGCTGCGCCAGCCTGCGAAGCATTTTCCGGTAGGGCCGCGGCTCTGGCCACAGCTCCCACGCCCGAAGAGCCAGGAGGGAAAGCCGTGCCTCGTTGGAAAGCTCTTTGGCAGCCGCTCGCGTGGCCCCACAGCTCGTGGCGCTGCGGGCTTTGCGGCGGCCGTCAGCCTGGGCGCCACCGGCGCCCACCTGGCGCCGCCGCGCCAGCCTGCGAAGCATTTTCCTGTAGGGCCGCGGCTCTGGCCACAGCTCCCACGCCCGAAGAGCCAGGAGGGAAAGCCGTGCCTCGTTGGAAAGCTCTTTGGCAGCCGCTCGCGTGGCCCCACAGCCCGTGGGGCTGCGGGCTTTGCGGCGGCCATCAGCCTCGGCGACACCGGCGCCCACGTGACGCCGCCGCGCCAGCCTGCGAAGCATTTTCCGGTAGGGCCACGGCTCTGGCCACAGCTCCCAGGCCCGAAGAGCCAGGAGGGAAAGCCGTGCCTCGTTGGAAAGCTCTTTGGCAGCCGCTCGCGTGGCCCCACAGCCCGTGGGGCTGCGGGCTTTGCGGCGGCCGTCAGCCTCGGCTTCACCGGGACCCACCTGGCGCCGCCACGCCAGCCTGCGAAGCATTTTCGGGTAGGGCCGCGTCTCTGACCACAGCTCCCACGCCCAAAGAGCCAAGAGGGAAAGCCGTGCCTCGTTGGAAAGCTCTTTGGCAGCCGCTCGCGTGGCCCCACAGCTCGTGGGGCTGCGGGCTTTGCGGCGGCCGTCAGCCTTGGCGCCACCGGCGCCCACGTGGCGCCGCCGTGCCAGCCTGCGAAGCATTTTCCGGTAGGGCCGCGGCTCTGGCCACAGCTCCCACACCCGAAAAGCCAGGAGGGAAAGCCATGCCTCGTTGGAAAGCTCTTTGGCAGCCGCTCGCGTGGCCCCACAGCCCGTGGCGCTGGGGGCTTTGCGGCGGCCGTCAGCCTCGGCGCCACCGGCGCCCACCTTGCTCCGCTGCGCCAGCCTGCGAAGCATTTTCCGGTAGGGCCGCGGCTCTGGCCACAGCTCCCACGCCCGAAGAGCGAGGATGGAAAGCCGCGCCTCGTTGGAAAGCCCTTTGGCAGCCGCTCGCGTGGCCCCACAGCCCGTGGGGCTGCAGGCTTTGCGGCGGCCGTTAGCCTCGGCGCCACCAGCGCCCACCTGGCGCCGCCGCGCCAGCCTGCGAAGCATTTTCCGGTAGGGCCGCGGCTCTGGCCACAGCTCCCACGCCCGAAGACCAAGGAGGGAAAGCCATGCCTCGTTGGAAAGCTCTTTGGCAGCCGCTCGCGTGGCCCCACAGCCCGTGGGGCTGCGGGCTTTGCAGCGGCCGTCAGCCTCGGCGACACCGGCGCCCACCTTGCTCCGGTGCGTCAGCCTGCGAAGCATTTTCCGGTAGGGCCGCGGCTCTGGCCACAGCTCCCACGCCCGAAGAGCGAGGATGGAAAACTGCGCCTCGTTGGAAAGCCTTTTGGCAGCCGCTCGCGTGGCCCCACAGCCCGTGGGGCTGCGGGCTTTGCGGCGGCCGTCAGCCTTGGCGCCACCGGCACCCACGTGGCGCCGCCGTGCCAGCCTGCGAAGCATTTTCCGGTAGGGCCGCGGCTCTGGCCACAGCTCCCACACCCGAAGAGCCAGGAGGGAAAGACGTGCCTCGTTGGAAAGCTCTTTGGCAGCCGCTCTCGTGGCCTCACAGCCCGTGGGGCTGCGGGCTTTGCGGCGGCCGTCAGCCTCGGCGCCACCGGCGCCCACCTTGCTCCGCTGCGTCAGCCTGCGAAGCATTTTCCGGTAGGGCCGCGGCTCTGGCCACAGCTCCCACGCCTGAATAGCGAGGATGGAAAGCCGTGCCTCATTGGAAAGCTCTTTGGCAGCCGCTCGCATGGCCCCACAGCCCGTGGGGCTGCGGGCTTTGCGGCGGCCATCAGCCTCGGCGACACCGGCGCCCACGTGGCGCCGCCGCGCCAGCCTTCGAAGCATTTTCCGGTAGCGCCTCGGCTCTGGCCACAGCTCCCACACCCGAAGAGCCAGGAGGGAAAGCCGTGCCTCGTTGGAAAGCTCTTTGGCAGCCGCTCGCGTGGCCCCACAGACCATGGGGCTGCGGCTTTGCGGCGGCCATCAGCCTCGGCGACACCGGCGCCCACGTGGCGCCGCCGCGCCAGCCTGCGAAGCATTTTCCGGTAGCGCCTCGTCTCTGGCCACAGCTCCCACGCCCGAAGAGCGAGGATGGAAAGCCGCGCCTCGTTGGAAAGCCCTTTGGCAGCCGCTCGCGTGGCCCCAAAGCCCGTGGGGCTGCGGGCTTTGCGGCGGCCGTCAGCCTTTGCGACACTGTCGCCCACGTAGCGCCACTGCGCCAGCCTGCGAAGCATTTTCCGGTAGGGCCGCGGCTCTGGCCACAGCTCCCACGCCCGAAGAGCCAGGAGGGAAAGCCGTGCCTCGTTGGAAAGCTCTTTGGCAGGCGCTCGCGTGGCCCCACAGCCCGTGGGGCTGCGGGCTTTGCGGCGTCCGTCAGCCTCGGCACCACCGGCGCCCACCTGGCGCCGCCGCGCCAGCCTGCGAAGCATTTTCCGGTAGGGCCGTGGCTCTGGCCACAGCTCCCACGCCCGAAGAGCCAGGAGGGAAAGCCGTGCCTCGTTGGAAAGCTCTTTGGCAGCCGCTCGCGTGGCCCCACAGCCCGTGGGGCTGCGGGCTTTGCGGCGGCCGTCAGCCTCGGCGCCACCGGCGCCCACGTGGCGCCGCCGTGCCAGCCTGCGAAGCATTTTCCGGTAGGGCCGCGGCTCTGGCCACAGCTCCCACGCCCGAAGAGCCAGGAGGGAAAGCCGTGCCTCGTTGGAAAGCTCTTTGGCAGCCGCTCGCGTGGCCCCACAGCCCGTGGGGCTGCGGGCTTTGCGGCGGCCGTCAGCCTCGGCACCACCGGCGCCCACGTGGCGCTGCCGCGCCAGCCTGCGAAGCATTTTCCGGTAGGGCCGCGGCTCTGGCCACAGCTCCCACGCCCGAAGAGCCAGGAGGGAAAGCCGTGCCTCGTTGGAAAGCTCTTTGGCAGCCGCTCGCGTGGCCCCACAGCCCGTGGGGCTGCGGGCTTTGCGGCGGCCGTCAGCCTCGGCGTCACCGGGACCCACCTGGCGCCGCCGCGCCAGCCTGCGAAGCATTTTCGGGTAGGGCCGCGTCTCTGACGACAGTTCCCACGCCCAAAGAGCCAAGAGGGAAAGCCGTGCCTCGTTGGAAAGCTCTTTGGTCGCCGCTCGCGTGGCCCCACAGCTCGTGGGGCTGCGGGCTTTGCGGCGGCCGTCAGCATCGGCGACACCAGCGCTCACGTGGCGCCGCCGCGCCAGCCTGCGAAGCATTTTCCGGTAGGGCCGCGGCTCTGGCCACAGCTCCCACGCCCGAAAAGCCAGGAGGGAAAGCCATGCCTCGTTGGAAAGCTCTTTGGCAGCCGCTCGCGTGGCCCCACAGCCCGTGGGGCTGGGGGCTTTGCGGCGGCCGTCAGCCTCGGCGACACCCGCGCCCATCTTGCTCCGCTGCGTCAGCCTGCGAAGCATTTTCCGGTAGGGCCGCGGCTCTGGCCACAGCTCCCACGCCCGAAGAGCCAGGAGGGAAAGCCGTGCCTCGTTGGAAAGCTCTTTGGCAGCCGCTCGCGTGGCCCCACAGCCCGTGGGGCTGCGGGCTTTGCGGCGGCTGTCAGCCTCGGCGCCACCGGCGCCCACTTGGCGCCGCTGCACCAGCCTGCGAAGCATTTTCCGGTAGGGCTGCGGCTCTGTCCACAGCTCCCTCGCCCGAAGAGCAAGGATGGAAAGCCGTGCCTCGTTGGAAAGCACTTTGGCAGCCGCTCGCATGGCCCCACAGCCCGTGGGGCTGCGGGCTTTGCGGCGGCCGTCAGCCTCGGCGACACCGGCGCCCACGTGGCGCCGCCGCGCCAGCCTACGAAGCATTTTTCGGGTAGGGCCGTGGCTCTGGCCACAGCTCCCACGCCCGAAGAGCCAGGAGGGAAAGCCGAGCCTCGTTGGAAATCTCTTTGGCAGCCGCTCGCGTGGCCCCACAGCCCGTGGGGCTGCGGGCATTGCGTCAGCCGTCAGCCTCAGCGCCACCGGCGCCCACCTTGCTCTGCTGCGTCAGCCTGCGAAGCATTTTCTGGTAGGGCCGCGGCTCTGGCCACAGCTCCCACGCCCGAAGAGCCAGGAGGGAAAGCCGAGCCTCGTTGGAAAGCTCTTTGGCAGCCGCTCGCGTGGCCCCACAGCCCGTGGGGCTGCGGGCATTGCGTCGGCCGTCAGCCTCAGCGCCACCGGCGCCCACCTTGCTCTGCTGCGTCAGCCTGCGAAGCATTTTCTGGTAGGGCCGCGGCTCTGGCCACAGCTCCCACGCCCGAAGAGCCAGGAGGGAAAGCCGAGCCTCGTTGGAAATCTCTTTGGCAGCCGCTCGCGTGGCCCCACAGTCCGTGGGGCTGCGGGCATTGCGTCGGCCGTCAGCCTCAGCGCCACCGACGCCCACCTTGCTCTGCTGCGTCAGCCTGCGAAGCATTTTCTGGTAGGGCCGCGGCTCTGGCCACAGCTCCCTCGCCCGAAGAGCCAGGAGGGAAAGCCGTGCCTCGTTGGAAAGCTCTTTGGCAGCCGCTCGCGTGGCCCCACAGCCCGTGGGGCTGCGGGCTTTGCGGCGGCCATCAGCCTCGGCGCCACCGGCGCCCACGTGACGCCGCCGCGCCAGCCTGCGAAGCATTTTCCGGTAGGGCCGCGGCTCTGGCCACAGCTCCCACGCCCGAAAAGCGAGGATGGAAAGCCGCGCCTCGTTGGAAAGCCCTTTGGCAGCCGCTCGCGTGGCCCCACAGCCCGTGGGGCTGCGGGCTTTGCGGCGGCCGTCAGCCTCGGCACCACCGGCGCCCACCTTGCGCTGCCGCACCAGCCTGCGAAGCATTTTCCGGTAGGGTCGCGGCTCTGGCCACAGCTCCCACGCCCGAAAAGCGAGGATGGAAAGCCGCGCCTCGTTGGAAAGCTCTTTGGCAGCCGCTCGCGTGGCCCCACAGCCCGTGGGGCTGCGGGCTTTGCGGCGGCCGTCAGCCTCGGCGCCACCGGCGCCCACCTGGCGCCGCCGCGCCAGCCTGCGAAGCATTTTCCGGTAGGGCCGCGGCTCTGGCCACAGCTCCCACGCCCGAAGAGCCAGGAGGGAAAGCCGTGCCTCGTTGGAAAGCTCTTTGGCAGCCGCTCGCGTGGCCCCACAGCCCGTGGGGCTGCGGGCTTTGCGGCGGCCGTCAGCCTTGGCGCCACCGGCGCCCACGTGGCGCCGCTGCGCCAGCCTGCGAAGCATTTTCCGGTAGGGCCGCGGCTCTGGCCACAGCTCCCACGCCCGAAGAGCCAGGAGGGAAAGCCGTGCCTCGTTGGAAAGCTCTTTGGCAGCCGCTCGCGTGGCCCCACAGCCCGTGGGGCTGCGGGCTTTGCGGCGGCCATCAGCCTCGGCGACACCGGCGCCCACGTGACGCCACCGCGCCAGCCTGCGAAGCATTTTCCGGTAGGGCCGCGGCTCTGGCCACAGCTCCCACGCCCGAAGAGCCAGGAGGGAAAGCCGTGCCTCGTTGGAAAGCTCTTTGGCAGCCGCTCGCGTGGCCCCACAGCCCGTGGGGCTGCGGGCTTTGCGGCGGCCATCAGCCTCGGCGACACCGGCGCCCACGTGACGCCACCGCGCCAGCCTGCGAAGCATTTTCCAGTAGGGCCGCGGCTCTGGCCACAGCTCCCACGCCCGAAGAGCCAGGAGGGAAAGCCGTGCCTCGTTGGAAAGCCCTTTGGCAGCCGCTCGTTTGGCCCCACAGCCCGTGGGGCTGCGGGCTTTGCGGCGGCCGTCAGCCTCGGCGCCACCGGCGCCCACCTGGCGCCGCCGCGCCAGCCTGCGAAGCATTTTCCGGTAGGGCCGCGGCTCTGGCCACAGCTCCCACGCCCGAAAAGCCAGGAGGGAAAGCCATGCCTCGTTGGAAAGCTCTTTGGCAGCCGCTCGCGTGGCCCCACAGCCCGTGGGGCTGGGGGCTTTGCGGCGGCCGTCAGCCTCGGCGACACCCGCGCCCATCTTGCTCCGCTGCGTCAGCCTGCGAAGCATTTTCCGGTAGGGCCGCGGCTCTGGCCACAGCTCCCACGCCCGAAGAGCCAGGAGGGAAAGCCGTGCCTCGTTGGAAAGCTCTTTGGCAGCCGCTCGCGTGGCCCCACAGCCCGTGGGGCTGCGGGCTTTGCGGCGGCTGTCAGCCTCGGCGCCACCGGCGCCCACTTGGCGCCGCTGCACCAGCCTGCGAAGCATTTTCCGGTAGGGCTGCGGCTCTGTCCACAGCTCCCTCGCCCGAAGAGCAAGGATGGAAAGCCGTGCCTCGTTGGAAAGCACTTTGGCAGCCGCTCGCATGGCCCCACAGCCCGTGGGGCTGCGGGCTTTGCGGCGGCCGTCAGCCTCGGCGACACCGGCGCCCACGTGGCGCCGCCGCGCCAGCCTACGAAGCATTTTTCGGGTAGGGCCGTGGCTCTGGCCACAGCTCCCACGCCCGAAGAGCCAGGAGGGAAAGCCGAGCCTCGTTGGAAATCTCTTTGGCAGCCGCTCGCGTGGCCCCACAGCCCGTGGGGCTGCGGGCATTGCGTCAGCCGTCAGCCTCAGCGCCACCGGCGCCCACCTTGCTCTGCTGCGTCAGCCTGCGAAGCATTTTCTGGTAGGGCCGCGGCTCTGGCCACAGCTCCCACGCCCGAAGAGCCAGGAGGGAAAGCCGAGCCTCGTTGGAAAGCTCTTTGGCAGCCGCTCGCGTGGCCCCACAGCCCGTGGGGCTGCGGGCATTGCGTCGGCCGTCAGCCTCAGCGCCACCGGCGCCCACCTTGCTCTGCTGCGTCAGCCTGCGAAGCATTTTCTGGTAGGGCCGCGGCTCTGGCCACAGCTCCCACGCCCGAAGAGCCAGGAGGGAAAGCCGAGCCTCGTTGGAAATCTCTTTGGCAGCCGCTCGCGTGGCCCCACAGTCCGTGGGGCTGCGGGCATTGCGTCGGCCGTCAGCCTCAGCGCCACCGACGCCCACCTTGCTCTGCTGCGTCAGCCTGCGAAGCATTTTCTGGTAGGGCCGCGGCTCTGGCCACAGCTCCCTCGCCCGAAGAGCCAGGAGGGAAAGCCGTGCCTCGTTGGAAAGCTCTTTGGCAGCCGCTCGCGTGGCCCCACAGCCCGTGGGGCTGCGGGCTTTGCGGCGGCCATCAGCCTCGGCGCCACCGGCGCCCACGTGACGCCGCCGCGCCAGCCTGCGAAGCATTTTCCGGTAGGGCCGCGGCTCTGGCCACAGCTCCCACGCCCGAAAAGCGAGGATGGAAAGCCGCGCCTCGTTGGAAAGCCCTTTGGCAGCCGCTCGCGTGGCCCCACAGCCCGTGGGGCTGCGGGCTTTGCGGCGGCCGTCAGCCTCGGCACCACCGGCGCCCACCTTGCGCTGCCGCACCAGCCTGCGAAGCATTTTCCGGTAGGGTCGCGGCTCTGGCCACAGCTCCCACGCCCGAAAAGCGAGGATGGAAAGCCGCGCCTCGTTGGAAAGCTCTTTGGCAGCCGCTCGCGTGGCCCCACAGCCCGTGGGGCTGCGGGCTTTGCGGCGGCCGTCAGCCTCGGCGCCACCGGCGCCCACCTGGCGCCGCCGCGCCAGCCTGCGAAGCATTTTCCGGTAGGGCCGCGGCTCTGGCCACAGCTCCCACGCCCGAAGAGCCAGGAGGGAAAGCCGTGCCTCGTTGGAAAGCTCTTTGGCAGCCGCTCGCGTGGCCCCACAGCCCGTGGGGCTGCGGGCTTTGCGGCGGCCGTCAGCCTTGGCGCCACCGGCGCCCACGTGGCGCCGCTGCGCCAGCCTGCGAAGCATTTTCCGGTAGGGCCGCGGCTCTGGCCACAGCTCCCACGCCCGAAGAGCCAGGAGGGAAAGCCGTGCCTCGTTGGAAAGCTCTTTGGCAGCCGCTCGCGTGGCCCCACAGCCCGTGGGGCTGCGGGCTTTGCGGCGGCCATCAGCCTCGGCGACACCGGCGCCCACGTGACGCCACCGCGCCAGCCTGCGAAGCATTTTCCGGTAGGGCCGCGGCTCTGGCCACAGCTCCCACGCCCGAAGAGCCAGGAGGGAAAGCCGTGCCTCGTTGGAAAGCTCTTTGGCAGCCGCTCGCGTGGCCCCACAGCCCGTGGGGCTGCGGGCTTTGCGGCGGCCATCAGCCTCGGCGACACCGGCGCCCACGTGACGCCACCGCGCCAGCCTGCGAAGCATTTTCCAGTAGGGCCGCGGCTCTGGCCACAGCTCCCACGCCCGAAGAGCCAGGAGGGAAAGCCGTGCCTCGTTGGAAAGCCCTTTGGCAGCCGCTCGTTTGGCCCCACAGCCCGTGGGGCTGCGGGCTTTGCGGCGGCCGTCAGCCTCGGCGCCACCGGCGCCCACCTGGCGCCGCCGCGCCAGCCTGCGAAGCATTTTCCGGTAGGGCCGCGGCTCTGGCCACAGCTCCCACGCCCGAAGAGCCAGGAGGGAAAGCCGTGCCTCGTTGGAAAGCTCTTTGGCAGCCGCTCGCGTGGCCCCACAGCCCGTGGGGCTGCGGGCTTTGCGGCGGCCGTCAGCCTTGGCGCCACCGGCGCCCACGTGGCGCCGCTGCGCCAGCCTGCGAAGCATTTTCCGGTAGGGCCGCGGCTCTGGCCACAGCTCCCACGCCCGAAGAGCCAGGAGGGAAAGCCGTGCCTCGTTGGAAAGCTCTTTGGCAGCCGCTCGCGTGGCCCCACAGCCCGTGGGGCTGCGGGCTTTGCGGCGGCCATCAGCCTCGGCGACACCGGTGCCCACGTGACGCCGCCGCGCCAGCCTGCGAAGCATTTTCCGGTAGGGCCGCGGCTCTGGCCACAGCTCCCACGCCCGAAGAGCAAGGAGGGAAAGCCGTGCCTCGTTGGAAAGCTCTTTGGCAGCCGCTCGCGTGGCCCCACAGCCCGTGGGGCTGCGGGCTTTGCGGCGGCCGTCAGCCTCGGCGTCACCGGGACCCACCTGGCGCCGCCGCGCCAGCCTGCGAAGCATTTTCGGGTAGGGCCGCGTCTCTGGCCACAGATCCCACGCCCAAAGAGCCAAGAGGTTAAGCCGTGCCTCGTTGGAAAGCTCTTTGGCAGCCGCTCGCGTGGCCCCACAGCTCGTGGGGCTGCGGGCTTTGCGGCGGCCGTCAGCATCGGCGACACCAGCGCTCACGTGGCGCCGCCGCGCCAGCCTGCGAAGCATTTTCCGGTAGGGCCGCGGCTCTGGCCACAGCTCCCACGCCCGAAGAGCCAGGAGGGAAAGCCGTGCCTCGTTGGAAAGCTCTTTGGCAGCCGCTCGCGTGGCCCCACAGCCCGTGGGGCTGCGGGCTTTGCGGCGGCTGTCAGCCTCGGCGTCACCGGCGCCCACTTGGCGCCGCTGCACCAGCCTGCGAAGCATTTTCCGGTAGGGCTGCGGCTCTGTCCACAGCTCCCTCGCCCGAAGAGCAAGGATGGAAAGCCGTGCCTCGTTGGAAAGCACTTTGGCAGCCGCTCGTATGGCCCCACAGCCCGTGGGGCTGCGGGCTTTGCGGCGGCCGTCAGCCTCGGCGACACCGGCGCCCACCTTGCTCCGCTGCGTCAGCCTGCGAAGCATTTTCCGGTAGGGCCGCGGCTCTGGCCACAGCTCCCACGCCCGAAGAGCCAGGAGGGAAAGCCATGCCTCGTTGGAAAGCTCTTTGGCAGCCGCTCGCGTGGCCCCACAGCCCGTGGGGCTGCGGGCTTTGCGGCGGCCGTCAGCCTCGGCGCCACCGGCGCCCACGTGGTGCTGCCGCGCCAGCCTGCGAAGCATTTTCCGGTAGGGCCGCGGCTCTGGCCACAGCTCCCACGCCCGAAGAGCGAGGATGGAAAGCCGCGCCTCGTTGGAAAAACCTTTGGCAGCCGCTCGCGTGGCCCCACAGCCCGTGGGGCTGCGGGCTTTGCGGCGGCCGTCAGCCTCGGCGCCACCGGCGCCCACCTGGCGCCGCCGCGCCAGCCTGCGAAGCATTTTCCGGTAGGGCCGCGGCTCTGGCCACAGCTCCCACGCCCGAAGAGCCAGGAGGGAAAGCCGTGCCTCGTTGGAAAGCCCTTTGGCAGCCGCTCGCGTGGCCCCACAGCCCGTGGGGCTGCGGGCTTTGCGGCGGCCGTCAGCCTCGTCTCCACCGGCGCCCACCTTGCTCCGCTGCGTCAGCCTGCGAAGCATTTTCTGGTAGGGCCGCGGCTCTGGCCACAGCTCCCACGCCTGAAGAGCGAGGATGGAAAGCCGTGCCTCATTGGAAAGCTCTTTGGCAGCCGCTCGCATGGCCCCACAGCCCGTGGGGCTGCGGGCTTTGCGGCGGCCATCAGCCTCGGCGACACCGGCGCCCACGTGGCGCCGCCGCGCCAGCCTTCGAAGCATTTTCCGGTAGCGCCTCGGCTCTGGCCACAGCTCCCACACCCGAAGAGCCAGGAGGGAAAGCCGTGCCTCGTTGGAAAGCTCTTTGGCAGCCGCTCGCGTGGCCCCACAGACCATGGGGCTGCGGCTTAGCGGCGGCCATCAGCCTCGGCGACACCGGCGCCCACGTGGCGCCGCCGCGCCAGCCTGCGAAGCATTTTCCGGTAGCGCCTCGTCTCTGGCCACGGCTCCCACGCCCGAAGAGCGAGGATGGAAAGCCGCGCCTCGTTGGAAAGCCCTTTGGCAGCCGCTCGCGTGGCCCCAAAGCCCGTGGGGCTGCGGGCTTTGCGGCGGCCGTCAGCCTTTGCGACACTGTCGCCCACGTAGCGCCACTGCGCCAGCCTGCGAAGCATTTTCCTGTAAGGCCGCGGCTCTGGCCACAGCTCCCACGCCCGAAGAGCCAGGAGGGAAAGCCGTGCCTCGTTGGAAAGCTCTTTGGCAGGCGCTCGCGTGGCCCAACAGCCCGTGGGGCTGCGGGCTTTGCGGCGTCCGTCAGCCTCGGCACCACCGGCGCCCACCTGGCGCCGCCGCGCCAGCCTGCGAAGCATTTTCCGGTAGGGCCGTGGCTCTGGCCACAGCTCCCACGCCCGAAGAGCCAGGAGGGAAAGCCGTGCCTCGTTGGAAAGCTCTTTGGCAGCCGCTCGCGTGGCCCCACAGCCCGTGGGGCTGCGGGCTTTGCGGCGGCCGTCAGCCTCGGCGCCACCGGCGCCCACGTGGCGCCGCCGTGCCAGCCTGCGAAGCATTTTCCGGTAGGGCCGCGGCTCTGGCCACAGCTCCCACGCCCGAAGAGCCAGGAGGGAAAGCCGTGCCTCGTTGGAAAGCTCTTTGGCAGCCGCTCGCGTGGCCCCACAGCCCGTGGGGCTGCGGGCTTTGCGGCGGCCGTCAGCCTCGGCACCACCGGCGCCCACGTGGCGCTGCCGCGCCAGCCTGCGAAGCATTTTCCGGTAGGGCCGCGGCTCTGGCCACAGCTCCCACGCCCGAAGAGCGAGGATGGAAAGCCGCGCCTCGTTGGAAAGCCCTTTGGCAGCCGTTCGCGTGGCCCCACAGCCCGTCGGTCTGCGGGCTTTGCGGCGGCCGTCAGCCTCGGCGCGACCAGGACGCACCTGGCACCGCCGCGCCAGCCTGCGAAGCATTTTCCGGTAGGGCCGCGGCTCTGGCCACAGCTCCCACGCCCGAAGAGCCAGGAGGGAAAGCCATGCCTCGTTGGAAAGCTCTTTGGCAGCCGCTCGCGTGGCCCCACAGCCCATGCGGCTGCGGGCTTTGCGGCGACCGTCAGCCTCGGCGCCACCGGCGCCCACCTGGCGCCGCCGCGCCAGCCTGCGAAGCATTTTCCGGTAGGGCCGCGGCTCTGGCCACAGCTCCCACACCCGAAGAGCCAGGAGGGAAAGCCGTGCCTCGTTGGAAAGCTCTTTGGCAGGCGCTCGCGTGGCCCCACAGCCCGTGGGGCTGCGGGCTTTGCGGCGTCCGTCAGCCTCGGCACCACCGGCGCCCACCTGGCGCCGCCGCGCCAGCCTGCGAAGCATTTTCCGGTAGGGCCGTGGCTCTGGCCACAGCTCCCACGCCCGAAGAGCCAGGAGGGAAAGCCGTGCCTCGTTGGAAAGCTCTTTGGCAGCCGCTCGCGTGGCCCCACAGCCCGTGGGGCTGCGGGCTTTGCGGCGGCCGTCAGCCTCGGCGCCACCGGCGCCCACGTGGCGCCGCCGTGCCAGCCTGCGAAGCATTTTCCGGTAGGGCCGCGGCTCTGGCCACAGCTCCCACGCCCGAAGAGCCAGGAGGGAAAGCCGTGCCTCGTTGGAAAGCTCTTTGGCAGCCGCTCGCGTGGCCCCACAGCCCGTGGGGCTGCGGGCTTTGCGGCGTCCGTCAGCCTCGGCACCACCGGCGCCCACCTGGCGCCGCCGCGCCAGCCTGCGAAGCATTTTCCGGTAGGGCCGTGGCTCTGGCCACAGCTCCCACGCCCGAAGAGCCAGGAGGGAAAGCCGTGCCTCGTTGGAAAGCTCTTTGGCAGCCGCTCGCGTGGCCCCACAGCCCGTGGGGCTGCGGGCTTTGCGGCGGCCGTCAGCCTCGGCGCCACCGGCGCCCACGTGGCGCCGCCGTGCCAGCCTGCGAAGCATTTTCCGGTAGGGCCGCGGCTCTGGCCACAGCTCCCACGCCCGAAGAGCGAGGATGGAAAGCCGCGCCTCGTTGGAAAGCCCTTTGGCAGCCGTTCGCGTGGCCCCACAGCCCGTGGGTCTGCGGGCTTTGCGGCGGCCGTCAGCCTCGGCGCCACCAGGACGCACCTGGCACCGCCGCGCCAGCCTGCGAAGCATTTTCCGGTAGGGCCGCGGCTCTGGCCACAGCTCCCACGCCTGAAGAGCGAGGATGGAAAGCCGTGCCTCATTGGAAAGCTCTTTGGCAGCCGCTCGCATGGCCCCACAGCCCGTGGGGCTGCGGGCTTTGCGGCGGCCATCAGCCTCGGCGACACCGGCGCCCACGTGGCGCCGCCGCGCCAGCCTTCGAAGCATTTTCCGGTAGCGCCTCGGCTCTGGCCACAGCTCCCACACCCGAAGAGCCAGGAGGGAAAGCCGTGCCTCGTTGGAAAGCTCTTTGGCAGCCGCTCGCGTGGCCCCACAGACCATGGGGCTGCGGCTTAGCGGCGGCCATCAGCCTCGGCGACACCGGCGCCCACGTGGCGCCGCCGCGCCAGCCTGCGAAGCATTTTCCGGTAGCGCCTCGTCTCTGGCCACGGCTCCCACGCCCGAAGAGCGAGGATGGAAAGCCGCGCCTCGTTGGAAAGCCCTTTGGCAGCCGCTCGCGTGGCCCCAAAGCCCGTGGGGCTGCGGGCTTTGCGGCGGCCGTCAGCCTTTGCGACACTGTCGCCCACGTAGCGCCACTGCGCCAGCCTGCGAAGCATTTTCCTGTAAGGCCGCGGCTCTGGCCACAGCTCCCACGCCCGAAGAGCCAGGAGGGAAAGCCGTGCCTCGTTGGAAAGCTCTTTGGCAGGCGCTCGCGTGGCCCAACAGCCCGTGGGGCTGCGGGCTTTGCGGCGTCCGTCAGCCTCGGCACCACCGGCGCCCACCTGGCGCCGCCGCGCCAGCCTGCGAAGCATTTTCCGGTAGGGCCGTGGCTCTGGCCACAGCTCCCACGCCCGAAGAGCCAGGAGGGAAAGCCGTGCCTCGTTGGAAAGCTCTTTGGCAGCCGCTCGCGTGGCCCCACAGCCCGTGGGGCTGCGGGCTTTGCGGCGGCCGTCAGCCTCGGCGCCACCGGCGCCCACGTGGCGCCGCCGTGCCAGCCTGCGAAGCATTTTCCGGTAGGGCCGCGGCTCTGGCCACAGCTCCCACGCCCGAAGAGCCAGGAGGGAAAGCCGTGCCTCGTTGGAAAGCTCTTTGGCAGCCGCTCGCGTGGCCCCACAGCCCGTGGGGCTGCGGGCTTTGCGGCGGCCGTCAGCCTCGGCACCACCGGCGCCCACGTGGCGCTGCCGCGCCAGCCTGCGAAGCATTTTCCGGTAGGGCCGCGGCTCTGGCCACAGCTCCCACGCCCGAAGAGCGAGGATGGAAAGCCGCGCCTCGTTGGAAAGCCCTTTGGCAGCCGTTCGCGTGGCCCCACAGCCCGTCGGTCTGCGGGCTTTGCGGCGGCCGTCAGCCTCGGCGCGACCAGGACGCACCTGGCACCGCCGCGCCAGCCTGCGAAGCATTTTCCGGTAGGGCCGCGGCTCTGGCCACAGCTCCCACGCCCGAAGAGCCAGGAGGGAAAGCCATGCCTCGTTGGAAAGCTCTTTGGCAGCCGCTCGCGTGGCCCCACAGCCCATGCGGCTGCGGGCTTTGCGGCGACCGTCAGCCTCGGCGCCACCGGCGCCCACCTGGCGCCGCCGCGCCAGCCTGCGAAGCATTTTCCGGTAGGGCCGCGGCTCTGGCCACAGCTCCCACGCCCGAAGAGCCAGGAGGGAAAGCCGTGCCTCGTTGGAAAGCTCTTTGGCAGGCGCTCGCGTGGCCCCACAGCCCGTGGGGCTGCGGGCTTTGCGGCGTCCGTCAGCCTCGGCACCACCGGCGCCCACCTGGCGCCGCCGCGCCAGCCTGCGAAGCATTTTCCGGTAGGGCCGTGGCTCTGGCCACAGCTCCCACGCCCGAAGAGCCAGGAGGGAAAGCCGTGCCTCGTTGGAAAGCTCTTTGGCAGCCGCTCGCGTGGCCCCACAGCCCGTGGGGCTGCGGGCTTTGCGGCGGCCGTCAGCCTCGGCGCCACCGGCGCCCACGTGGCGCCGCCGTGCCAGCCTGCGAAGCATTTTCCGGTAGGGCCGCGGCTCTGGCCACAGCTCCCACGCCCGAAGAGCCAGGAGGGAAAGCCGTGCCTCGTTGGAAAGCTCTTTGGCAGCCGCTCGCGTGGCCCCACAGCCCGTGGGGCTGCGGGCTTTGCGGCGTCCGTCAGCCTCGGCACCACCGGCGCCCACCTGGCGCCGCCGCGCCAGCCTGCGAAGCATTTTCCGGTAGGGCCGTGGCTCTGGCCACAGCTCCCACGCCCGAAGAGCCAGGAGGGAAAGCCGTGCCTCGTTGGAAAGCTCTTTGGCAGCCGCTCGCGTGGCCCCACAGCCCGTGGGGCTGCGGGCTTTGCGGCGGCCGTCAGCCTCGGCGCCACCGGCGCCCACGTGGCGCCGCCGTGCCAGCCTGCGAAGCATTTTCCGGTAGGGCCGCGGCTCTGGCCACAGCTCCCACGCCCGAAGAGCGAGGATGGAAAGCCGCGCCTCGTTGGAAAGCCCTTTGGCAGCCGTTCGCGTGGCCCCACAGCCCGTGGGTCTGCGGGCTTTGCGGCGGCCGTCAGCCTCGGCGCCACCAGGACGCACCTGGCACCGCCGCGCCAGCCTGCGAAGCATTTTCCGGTAGGGCCGCGGCTCTGGCCACAGCTCCCACGCCCGAAGAGCCAGGAGGGAAAGCCGTGCCTCGTTGGAAAGCTCTTTGGCAGCCGCTCGCGTGGCCCCACAGCCCGTGGGGCTGCGGGCTTTGCGGCGTCCGTCAGCCTCGGCACCACCGGCGCCCACCTGGCGCCGCCGCGCCAGCCTGCGAAGCATTTTCCGGTAGGGCCGTGGCTCTGGCCACAGCTCCCACGCCCGAAGAGCCAGGAGGGAAAGCCGTGCCTCGTTGGAAAGTTCTTTCGCAGGCGCTCGCGTGGCCCCGCAGCCCGTGGGGCTGCGGGCTTTGTGGCGGCCGTCAGCTTAGGCGCCACCGGCGCCCACCTGGCGCCGCCGCGCCAGCCTGCGAAGCATTTTTTGGTAGGGCCGCAGCTCTGGCCACAGCTCCCACGCCCGAAGAGCCAGGAGGGAAAGCCGTGCCTCGTTGGAAAGCTCTTTGGCAGCCGCTCGCGTGGCCCCACAGCCTGTGGGGCTGCGGGCTTTGCGGCGGCCGTCAGCCTCGGCGACACCGGCGCCCACCTGGCGCCGCCGTGCCAGCCTGCGAAGCATTTTCCGGTAGGGCCGCGGCTCTGGCCACAGCTCCCACGCCCGAAGAGCCAGGAGGGAAAGCCGTGCCTCGTTGGAAAGCTCTTTGGCAGGCGCTCGCGTGGCCCCACAGCCCGTGGGGCTGCGGGCTTTGCGGCGGCCGTCAGCCTCGGCGCCACCGGCGCCCACGTGGCGCTGCCGCACCAGCCTGCGAAGCATTTTCCGTTAGGGCCGCGGCTCTGGCCACAGCTCCCACGCCCGAAAAGCGAGGATGGAAAGCCGCGCCTCGTTGGAAAGCTCTTTGGCAGCCGCTCGCGTGGCCCCACAGCCCGTGGGGCTGCGGGCTTTGCGGCGGCCGTCAGCCTCGGCACCACCGGCGCCCACGTGGCGCTGCCGCAGCAGCCTGCGAAGCATTTTCCGGTAGGGCCGCGGCTCTGGCCACAGCTCCCACGCCTGAAAAGCAAGGATGGAAAGCCGCGCCTCGTTGGAAAGCCCTTTGGCAGCCGCTCGCGTGGCCCCACAGCCCGTGGGGCTGCGGGCTTTGCGGCGGCCGTCAGCCTCGTCTCCACCGGCGCCCACCTTGCTCCGCTGCGTCAGCCTGCGAAGCATTTTCTGGTAGGGCCGCGGCTCTGGCCACAGCTCCCACGCCTGAAGAGCGAGGATGGAAAGCCGTGCCTCATTGGAAAGCTCTTTGGCAGCCGCTCGCATGGCCCCACAGCCCGTGGGGCTGCGGGCTTTGCGGCGGCCATCAGCCTCGGCGACACCGGCGCCCACGTGGCGCCGCCGCGCCAGCCTTCGAAGCATTTTCCGGTAGCGCCTCGGCTCTGGCCACAGCTCCCACACCCGAAGAGCCAGGAGGGAAAGCCGTGCCTCGTTGGAAAGCTCTTTGGCAGCCGCTCGCGTGGCCCCACAGACCATGGGGCTGCGGCTTTGCGGCGGCCATCAGCCTCGGCGACACCGGCGCCCACGTGGCGCCGCCGCGCCAGCCTGCGAAGCATTTTCCGGTAGGGCCGCGGCTCTGGCCACAGCTCCCACGCCCGAAGAGCGAGGATGGAAAGCCGCGCCTCGTTGGAAAGCCCTTTGGCAGCCGCTCGCGTGGCCCCACAGCCCGTGGGGCTGCGGGCTTTGCGGCGGCCGTCAGCCTCGGCGCGACCAGGACGCACCTGGCACCGCCGCGCCAGCCTGCGAAGCATTTTCCGGTAGGGCCGCGGCTCTGGCCACAGCTCCCACGCCCGAAGAGCCAGGAGGGAAAGCCATGCCTCGTTGGAAAGCTCTTTGGCAGCCGCTCGCGTGGCCCCACAGCCCATGCGGCTGCGGGCATTGCGGCGACCGTCAGCCTCGGCGCCACCGGCGCCCACCTGGCGCCGCCGCGCCAGCCTGCGAAGCATTTTCCGGTAGGGCCGCGGCTCTGGCCACAGCTCCCACGCCCGAAGAGCCAGGAGGGAAAGCCGCGCCTCGTTGGAAAGCTCTTTGGCAGGCGCTCGCGTGGCCCCACAGCCCGTGGGGCTGCGGGCTTTGCGGCGGCCGTCAGCCTCGGCGCCACCGGCGCCCACCTGGCGCCGCCGCGCCAGCCTGCGAAGCATTTTCCGGTAGGGCCGTGGCTCTGGCCACAGCTCCCACGCCCGAAGAGCCAGGAGGGAAAGCCGTGCCTCGTTGGAAAGCTCTTTGGCAGCCGCTCGCGTGGCCCCACAGCCCGTGGGGCTGCGGGCTTTGCGGCGGCCGTCAGCCTCGGCGCCACCGGCGCCCACGTGGCGCCGCCGTGCCAGCCTGCGAAGCATTTTCCGGTAGGGCCGCGGCTCTGGCCACAGCTCCCACGCCCGAAGAGCCAGGAGGGAAAGCCGTGCCTCGTTGGAAAGCTCTTTGGCAGCCGCTCGCGTGGCCCCACAGCCCGTGGGGCTGCGGGCTTTGCGGCGGCTGTCAGCCTCGGTACCACCGGCGCCCACGTGGCGCTGCCGCGCCAGCCTGCGAAGCATTTTCCGGTAGGGCCGCGGCTCTGGCCACAGCTCCCACGCCCGAAGAGCGAGGATGGAAAGCCGCGCCTCGTTGGAAAGCCCTTTGGCAGCCGTTCGCGTGGCCCCACAGCCCGTGGGTCTGCGGGCTTTGCGGCGGCCGTCAGCCTCGGCGCCACCAGGACGCACCTGGCACCGCCGCGCCAGCCTGCGAAGCATTTTCCGGTAGGGCCGCGGCTCTGGCCACAGCTCCCACGCCCGAAGAGCCAGGAGGGAAAGCCGTGCCTCGTTGGAAAGCTCTTTGGCAGCCGCTCGCGTGGCCCCAAAGCCCGTGGGGCTGCGGGCTTTGCGGCGGCCGTCAGCCTTTGCGACACTGTCGCCCACCTGGCGCCGCTGCGCCAGCCTGCGAAGCATTTTCCGGTAGGGCCGCGGCTCTGGCCACAGCTCCCACGCCCGAAGAGCCAGGAGGGAAAGCCGTGCCTCGTTGGAAAGCTCTTTGGCAGCCGCTCGCGTGGCCCTACAGCCTGTGGGGCTGCGGGCTTTGCAGCGGCCGTCAGCCTCGGCGCCACCGGCGCCCACGTGGCGCCGCCGTGCCAGCCTGCGAAGCATTATCCGGTAGGGCCGCGGCTCTGGCCACAGCTCCCTCGCCCGAAGAGCCAGGAGGGAAAGCCGTGCCTCGTTGGAAAGCTCTTTAGCAGGCGCTCGCGTGGCCCCACAGCCCGTGGGGCTGCGGGCTTTGCTGCGGCCGTCAGCCTCGGCACCACCGGCGCCCACGTGGCGCTGCCGCACCAGACTGCGAAGCATTTTCCGGTAGGGCCACGGCTCTGGCCACAGCTCCCACGCCCGAAAAGCGAGGATGGAAAGCCGCGCCTCGTTGGAAAGCCCTTTGGCAGCCGCTCGCGTGGCCCCACAGCCCGTGGGGCTGCGGGCTTTGCGGCGGCCGTCAGCCTTGGCGCCACCCGCGCCCATCTTGCTCCGCTGCGTCAGCCTGCGAAGCATTTTCCGGTAGGGCCGTGGCTCTGGCCACAGCTCCCACGCCCGAAGAGCCAGGAGGGAAAGCCGTGCCTCATTGGAAAGCTCTTTGGCAGCCGCTCGCGTGGCCCCACAGCCCGTGGGGCTGCGGGCTTTGCGGCGGCCGTCAGCCTCGGCGCCACCGGGACCCACCTGGCGCCGCCGCGCCAGCCTGCGAAGCATTTTCCGGTAGGGCCGCGGCTCTGGCCACAGCTCCCACGCCCGAAGAGCCAGGAGGGAAAGCCGTGCCTCGTTGGAAAGCTCTTTGGCAGCCGCTCGCGTGGCCCCACAGCCCGTGGGGCTGCAGGCTTTGCGGCGGCCGTCAGCCTTGGCGCCGCCGGCGCCCACGTGGCGCCGCCGCGCCAGCCTGCGAAGCATTTTCCGGTAGGGCCGCGGCTCTGGCCACAGCTCCCACGCCCGAAGAGCCAGGAGGGAAAGCCGTGCCTCGTTGGAAAGCTCTTTGGCAGGCGCTCGCGTGGCCCCACAGCCCGTGGGGCTGCGGGCTTTGCGGCGGCCGTCAGCCTCGGTACCACCGGCGCCCACGTGGCGCTGCCGCGCCAGCCTGCGAAGCATTTTCCGGTAGGGCCGCGGCTCTGGCCACAGCTCCCACGCCCGAAGAGCGAGGATGGAAAGCCGCGCCTCGTTGGAAAGCCCTTTGGCAGCCGTTCGCGTGGCCCCACAGCCCGTGGGTCTGCGGGCTTTGCGGCGGCCGTCAGCCTCGGCGCCACCAGGACGCACCTGGCACCGCCGCGCCAGCCTGCGAAGCATTTTCCGGTAGGGCCGCGGCTCTGGCCACAGCTCCCACGCCCGAAGAGCCAGGAGGGAAAGCCGTGCCTCGTTGGAAAGCTCTTTGGCAGCCGCTCGCGTGGCCCCAAAGCCCGTGGGGCTGCGGGCTTTGCGGCGGCCGTCAGCCTTTGCGACACTGTCGCCCACCTGGCGCCGCTGCGCCAGCCTGCGAAGCATTTTCCGGTAGGGCCGCGGCTCTGGCCACAGCTCCCACGCCCGAAGAGCCAGGAGGGAAAGCCGTGCCTCGTTGGAAAGCTCTTTGGCAGCCGCTCGCGTGGCCCTACAGCCTGTGGGGCTGCGGGCTTTGCAGCGGCCGTCAGCCTCGGCGCCACCGGCGCCCACGTGGCGCCGCCGTGCCAGCCTGCGAAGCATTATCCGGTAGGGCCGCGGCTCTGGCCACAGCTCCCTCGCCCGAAGAGCCAGGAGGGAAAGCCGTGCCTCGTTGGAAAGCTCTTTAGCAGGCGCTCGCGTGGCCCCACAGCCCGTGGGGCTGCGGGCTTTGCTGCGGCCGTCAGCCTCGGCACCACCGGCGCCCACGTGGCGCTGCCGCACCAGACTGCGAAGCATTTTCCGGTAGGGCCACGGCTCTGGCCACAGCTCCCACGCCCGAAAAGCGAGGATGGAAAGCCGCGCCTCGTTGGAAAGCCCTTTGGCAGCCGCTCGCGTGGCCCCACAGCCCGTGGGGCTGCGGGCTTTGCGGCGGCCGTCAGCCTTGGCGCCACCCGCGCCCATCTTGCTCCGCTGCGTCAGCCTGCGAAGCATTTTCCGGTAGGGCCGTGGCTCTGGCCACAGCTCCCACGCCCGAAGAGCCAGGAGGGAAAGCCGTGCCTCATTGGAAAGCTCTTTGGCAGCCGCTCGCGTGGCCCCACAGCCCGTGGGGCTGCGGGCTTTGCGGCGGCCGTCAGCCTCGGCGCCACCGGGACCCACCTGGCGCCGCCGCGCCAGCCTGCGAAGCATTTTCCGGTAGGGCCGCGGCTCTGGCCACAGCTCCCACGCCCGAAGAGCCAGGAGGGAAAGCCGTGCCTCGTTGGAAAGCTCTTTGGCAGGCGCTCGCGTGGCCCCACAGCCCGTGGGGCTGCGGGCTTTGCGGCGTCCGTCAGCCTCGGCACCACCGGCGCCCACCTGGCGCCGCCGCGCCAGCCTGCGAAGCATTTTCCGGTAGGGCCGTGGCTCTGGCCACAGCTCCCACGCCCGAAGAGCCAGGAGGGAAAGCCGTGCCTCGTTGGAAAGCTCTTTGGCAGCCGCTCGCGTGGCCCCACAGCCCGTGGGGCTGCAGGCTTTGCGGCGGCCGTCAGCCTTGGCGCCACCGGCGCCCACGTGGCGCCGCCGCGCCAGCCTGCGAAGCATTTTCCGGTAGGGCCGCGGCTCTGGCCACAGCTCCCACGCCCGAAGAGCCAGGAGGGAAAGCCGTGCCTCGTTGGAAAGCTCTTTGGCAGCCGCTCGCGTGGCCCCACAGCTCGTGGCGCTGCTAGCTTTGCGGCGGCCGTCAGCCTCGGCGCCACCGGCGCCCACATGGCGCCGCCGCGCCAGCCTGCGAAGCATTTTCCTGTAGGGCCGCGGCTCTGGCCACAGCTCCCACGCCCGAAGAGCCAGGAGGGAAAGCCGTGCCTCCTTGGAAAGCTCTTTGGCAGCCGCTCGCGTGGCCCCACAGCCCGTGGGGCTGCGGGCTTTGCGGCGGCCATCAGCCTCGGCGACACCGGCGCCCACGTGACGCCGCCGCGCCAGCCTGCGAAGCATTTTCCGGTAGGGCCGCGGCTCTGGCCACAGCTCCCACGCCCGAAGAGCCAGGAAGGAAAGCCGTGCCTCGTTGGAAAGCTCTTTGGCAGCCGCTCGCGTGGCCCCAAAGCCCGTGGGGCTGCGGGCTTTGCGGCGGCCGTCAGCCTTTGCGACACTGTCGCCCACCTGGCGCCGCTGCGCCAGCCTACGAAGCATTTTCCGGTAGGGCCGCGGCTCTGGCCACAGCTCCCACGCCCGAAGAGCCAGGAGGGAAAGCCGTGCCTCGTTGGAAAGTTCTTTCGCAGGCGCTCGCGTGGCCCCGCAGCCCGTGGGGCTGCGGGCTTTGCGGCGGCCGTCAGCTTAGGCGCCACCGGCGCCCACCTGGCGCCGCCGCGCCAGCCTGCGAAGCATTTTCCGGTAGGGCCGCGGCTCTGGCCACAGCTCCCACGCCCGAAGAGCGAGGATGGAAAGCCGCGCCTCGTTGGAAAGCCCTTTGGCAGCCGCTCGCGTGGCCCCACAGCCCGTGGGGCTGCGGGCTTTGCGGCGGCCGTCAGCCTCGGCGCGGCCAGGACGCACCTGGCACCGCCGCGCCAGCCTGCAAAGCATTTTCCGGTAGGGCCGCGGCTCTGGCCACAGCTCCCACGCCCGAAGAGCCAGGAGGGAAAGCCATGCCTCGTTGGAAAGCTCTTTGGCAGCCGCTCGCGTGGCCCCACAGCCCATGCGGCTGCGGGCTTTGCGGCGACCGTCAGCCTCGGCGCCACCGGCGCCCACCTGGCGCCGCCGCGCCAGCCTGCGAAGCATTTTCCGGTAGGGCCGCGGCTCTGGCCACAGCTCCCACGCCCGAAGAGCCAGGAGGGAAAGCCGTGCCTCGTTGGAAAGCTCTTTGGCAGGCGCTCGCGTGGCCCCACAGCCCGTGGGGCTGCGGGCTTTGCGGCGTCCGTCAGCCTCGGCACCACCGGCGCCCACCTGGCGCCGCCGCGCCAGCCTGCGAAGCATTTTCCGGTAGGGCAGTGGCTCTGGCCACAGCTCCCACGCCCGAAGAGCCAGGAGGGAAAGCCGTGCCTCGTTGGAAAGCTCTTTGGCAGCCGCTCGCGTGGCCCCACAGCCCGTGGGGCTGCGGGCTTTGCGGCGGCCGTCAGCCTCGGCGCCACCGGCGCCCACGTGGCGCCGCCGTGCCAGCCTGCGAAGCATTTTCCGGTAGGGCCGCGGCTCTGGCCACAGCTCCCACGCCCGAAGAGCCAGGAGGGAAAGCCGTGCCTCGTTGGAAAGCTCTTTGGCAGCCGCTCGCGTGGCCCCACAGCCCGTGGGGCTGCGGGCTTTGCGGCGGCTGTCAGCCTCGGTACCACCGGCGCCCACGTGGCGCTGCCGCGCCAGCCTGCGAAGCATTTTCCGGTAGGGCCGCGGCTCTGGCCACAGCTCCCACGCCCGAAGAGCGAGGATGGAAAGCCGCGCCTCGTTGGAAAGCCCTTTGGCAGCCGTTCGCGTGGCCCCACAGCCCGTGGGTCTGCGGGCTTTGCGGCGGCCGTCAGCCTCGGCGCCACCAGGACGCACCTGGCACCGCCGCGCCAGCCTGCGAAGCATTTTCCGGTAGGGCCGCGGCTCTGGCCACAGCTCCCACGCCCGAAGAGCCAGGAGGGAAAGCCGTGCCTCGTTGGAAAGCTCTTTGGCAGCCGCTCGCGTGGCCCCAAAGCCCGTGGGGCTGCGGGCTTTGCGGCGGCCGTCAGCCTTTGCGACACTGTCGCCCACCTGGCGCCGCTGCGCCAGCCTGCGAAGCATTTTCCGGTAGGGCCGCGGCTCTGGCCACAGCTCCCACGCCCGAAGAGCCAGGAGGGAAAGCCGTGCCTCGTTGGAAAGCTCTTTGGCAGCCGCTCGTGTGGCCCCACAGCCTGTGGGGCTGCGGGCTTTGCAGCGGCCGTCAGCCTCGGCGCCACCGGCGCCCACGTGGCGCCGCCGTGCCAGCCTGCGAAGCATTATCCGGTAGGGCCGCGGCTCTGGCCACAGCTCCCTCGCCCGAAGAGCCAGGAGGGAAAGCCGTGCCTCGTTGGAAAGCTCTTTAGCAGGCGCTCGCGTGGCCCCACAGCCCGTGGGGCTGCGGGCTTTGCTGCGGCCGTCAGCCTCGGCACCACCGGCGCCCACGTGGCGCTGCCGCACCAGACTGCGAAGCATTTTCCGGTAGGGCCACGGCTCTGGCCACAGCTCCCACGCCCGAAAAGCGAGGATGGAAAGCCGCGCCTCGTTGGAAAGCCCTTTGGCAGCCGCTCGCGTGGCCCCACAGCCCGTGGGGCTGCGGGCTTTGCGGCGGCCGTCAGCCTCGGCGCGACCAGGACGCACCTGGCACCGCCGCGCCAGCCTGCGAAGCATTTTCCGGTAGGGCCGCGGCTCTGGCCACAGCTCCCACGCCCGAAGAGCCAGGAGGGAAAGCCATGCCTGTTTGGAAAGCTCTTTGGCAGCCGCTCGCGTGGCCCCACAGCCCATTCGGCTGCGGGCTTTGCGGCGACCGTCAGCCTCGGCGCCACCGGCGCCCACCTGGCGCCGCCGCGCCAGCCTGCGAAGCATTTTCCGGTAGCGCCTCGTCTCTGGCCACAGCTCCCACGCCCGAAGAGCGAGGATGGAAAGCCGCGCCTCGTTGGAAAGCCCTTTGGCAGCCGCTCGCGTGGCCCCAAAGCCCGTGGGGCTGCGGGCTTTGCGGCGGCCGTCAGCCTTTGCGACACTGTCGCCCACGTAGTGCCACTGCGCAAGCCTGCGAAGCATTTTCCGGTAGGGCCGCGGCTCTGGCCACAGCTCCCACGCCCGAAGAGCCAGGAGGGAAAGCCGTGCCTCGTTGGAAAGCTCTTTGGCAGGCGCTCGCGTGGCCCCACAGCCCGTGGGGCTGCGGGCTTTGCGGCGGCCGTCAGCCTCGGCACCACCGGCGCCCACCTGGCGCCGCCGCGCCAGCCTGCGAAGCATTTTCCGGTAGGGCCGTGGCTCTGGCCACAGCTCCCACGCCAGAAGAGCCAGGAGGGAAAGCCGTGCCTCGTTGGAAAGCTCTTTGGCAGCCGCTCGCGTGGCCCCACAGCCCGTGGGGCTGCGGGCTTTGCGGCGGCCGTCAGCCTCGGCACCACCGGCGCCCACGTGGCGCTGCCGCGCCAGCCTGCGAAGCATTTTCCGGTAGGGCCGCGGCTCTGGCCACAGCTCCCACGCCCGAAGAGCGAGGATGGAAAGCCGCGCCTCGTTGGAAAGCCCTTTGGCAGCCGTTCGCGTGGCCCCACAGCCCGTGGGTCTGCGGGCTTTGCGGCGGCCGTCAGCCTCGGCGCGACCAGGACGCACCTGGCACCGCCGCGCCAGCCTGCGAAGCATTTTCCGGTAGGGCCGCGGCTCTGGCCACAGCTCCCACGCCCGAAGAGCCAGGAGGGAAAGCCGTGCCTCGTTGGAAAGCTCTTTGGCAGCCGCTCGCGTGGCCCCACAGCCCATGCGGCTGCGGGCTTTGCGGCGACCGTCAGCCTCGGCGCCACCGGCGCCCACCTGGCGCCGCCGCGCCAGCCTGCGAAGCATTTTCCGGTAGGGCCGCGGCTCTGGCCACAGCTCCCACGCCCGAAGAGCCAGGAGGGAAAGCCGTGCCTCGTTGGAAAGCTCTTTGGCAGCCGCTCGCGTGGCCCCACAGCCCGTGGGGCTGCGGGCTTTGCGGCGTCCGTCAGCCTCGGCACCACCGGCGCCCACCTGGCGCCGCCGCGCCAGCCTGCGAAGCATTTTCCGGTAGGGCCGTGGCTCTGGCCACAGCTCCCACGCCCGAAGAGCCAGGAGGGAAAGCCGTGCCTCGTTGGAAAGCTCTTTGGCAGCCGCTCGCGTGGCCCCACAGCCCGTGGGGCTGCGGGCTTTGCGGCGGCCGTCAGCCTCGGCGCCACCGGCGCCCACGTGGCGCCGCCGTGCCAGCCTGCGAAGCATTTTCCGGTAGGGCCGCGGCTCTGGCCACAGCTCCCACGCCCGAAGAGCCAGGAGGGAAAGCCGTGCCTCGTTGGAAAGCTCTTTGGCAGGCGTTCGCGTGGCCCCACAGCCCGTGGGGCTGCGGGCTTTGCGGCGGCTGTCAGCCTCGGCACCACCGGCGCCCACGTGGCGCTGCCGCGCCAGCCTGCGAAGCATTTTCCGGTAGGGCCGCGGCTCTGGCCACAGCTCCCACGCCCGAAGAGCGAGGATGGAAAGCCGCGCCTCGTTGGAAAGCCCTTTGGCAGCCGTTCGCGTGGCCCCACAGCCCGTGGGTCTGCGGGCTTTGCGGCGGCCGTCAGCCTCGGCGCCACCAGGACGCACCTGGCACCGCCGCGCCAGCCTGCGAAGCATTTTCCGGTAGGGCCGCGGCTCTGGCCACAGCTCCCACGCCCGAAGAGCCAGGAGGGAAAGCCGTGCCTCGTTGGAAAGCTCTTTGGCAGCCGCTCGCGTGGCCCCAAAGCCCGTGGGGCTGCGGGCTTTGCGGCGGCCGTCAGCCTTTGCGACACTGTCGCCCACCTGGCGCCGCTGCGCCAGCCTGCGAAGCATTTTCCGGTAGGGCCGCGGCTCTGGCCACAGCTCCCACGCCCGAAGAGCCAGGAGGGAAAGCCGTGCCTCGTTGGAAAGCTCTTTGGCAGCCGCTCGTGTGGCCCCACAGCCTGTGGGGCTGCGGGCTTTGCAGCGGCCGTCAGCCTCGGCGCCACCGGCGCCCACGTGGCGCCGCCGTGCCAGCCTGCGAAGCATTTTCCGGTAGGGCCGCGGCTCTGGCCACAGCTCCCACGCCCGAAGAGCCAGGAGGGAAAGCCGTGCCTCGTTGGAAAGCTCTTTGGCAGGCGCTCGCGTGGCCCCACAGCCCGTGGGGCTGCGGGCTTTGCGGCGGCCGTCAGCCTCGGCACCACCGGCGCCCACGTGGCGCTGCCGCACCAGACTGCGAAGCATTTTCCGGTAGGGCCGCGGCTCTGGCCACAGCTCCCACGCCCGAAAAGCGAGGATGGAAAGCCGCGCCTCGTTGGAAAGCCCTTTGGCAGGCGCTCGCGTGGCCCCACAGCCCGTGGGGCTGCGGGCTTTGTGGCGGCCGTCAGCCTCGGCGCCATCGAGACCCACCTGGCGCCGCCGCGCCAGCCTGCGAAGCATTTTCCGGTAGGGCCGCGGCTCTGGCCACAGCTCCCACGCCCGAAGAGCCAGGAGGGAAAGCCGTGCCTCGTTGGAAAGCTCTTTGGCAGCCGCTCGCGTGGCCCCACAGCCCGTGGGGCTGCGGGCTTTGCGGCGGCCGTCAGCCTTGGCGCCACCCGCGCCCATCTTGCTCCGCTGCGTCAGCCTGCGAAGCATTTTCCGGTAGGGCCGTGGCTCTGGCCACAGCTCCCACGCCCGAAGAGCCAGGAGGGAAAGCCGTGCCTCGTTGGAAAGCTCTTTGGCAGCCGCTCGCGTGGCCCCACAGCCCGTGGGGCTGCGGGCTTTGCGGCGGCCGTCAGCCTCGGCGCCACCGGGACCCACCTGGCGCCGCCGCGCCAGCCTGCGAAGCATTTTCCGGTAGGGCCGCGGCTCTGGCCACAGCTCCCACGCCCGAAGAGCCAGGAGGGAAAGCCGTGCCTCGTTGGAAAGCTCTTTGGCAGCCGCTCGCGTGGCCCCACAGCTCGTGGCGCTGCTAGCTTTGCGGCGGCCGTCAGCCTCGGCGCCACCGGCGCCCACCTGGCGCCGCCGCGCCAGCCTGCGAAGCATTTTCCTGTAGGGCCGCGGCTCTGGCCACAGCTCCCACGCCCGAAGAGCCAGGAGGGAAAGCCGTGCCTCGTTGGAAAGCTCTTTGGCAGCCGCTCGCGTGGCCCCACAGCCCGTGGGGCTGCGGGCTTTGCGGCGGCCATCAGCCTCGGCGAAACCGGCGCCCACGTGGCGCCGCCGCGCCAGCCTGTGAAGCATTTTCCGGTAGGGCCGCGGCTCTGGCCACAGCTCCCACGCCCGAAGAGCCAGGAGGGAAAGCCGTGCCTCGTTGGAAAGCTCTTTGGCAGTCGCTCGCGTGGCCCCACAGCCCGTGGGGCTGCGGGCTTTGCGGCGGCCGTCAGCCTTTGCGACACTGTCGCCCACCTGGCGCCGCTGCGCCAGCCTACGAAGCATTTTCCGGTAGGGCCGCGGCTCTGGCCACAGCTCCCACGCCCGAAGAGCCAGGAGGGAAAGCCGTGCCTCGTTGGAAAGCTCTTTGGCAGCCGCTCGCGTGGCCCCACAGCCCGTGGGGCTGCGGGCTTTGCGGCGGCCATCAGCCTCGGCGAAACCGGCGCCCACGTGACGCCGCCGCGCCAGCCTGTGAAGCATTTTCCGGTAGGGCCGCGGCTCTGGCCACAGCTCCCACGCCCGAAGAGCCAGGATGGAAAGCCGTGCCTCGTTGGAAAGCTCTTTGGCAGCCGCTCGCGTGGCCCCAAAGCCCGTGGGGCTGCGGGCTTTGCGGCGGCCGTCAGCCTTTGCGACACTGTCGCCCACCTGGCGCCGCTGCGCCAGCCTACGAAGCATTTTCCGGTAGGGCCGCGGCTCTGGCCACAGCTCCCACGCCCGAAGAGCCAGGAGGGAAAGCCGTGCCTCGTTGGAAAGCTCTTTGGCAGCCGCTCGCGTGGCCCCGCAGCCCGTGGGTCTGCGGGCTTTGCGGCGGCCGTCAGCCTCGGCGCCACCAGGACGCACCTGGCACCGCCGCGCCAGCCTGCGAAGCATTTTCCGGTAGGGCCGCGGCTCTGGCCACAGCTCCCACGCCCGAAGAGCCAGGAGGGAAAGCCGTGCCTCGTTGGAAAGCTCTTTGGCAGCCGCTCGCGTGGCCCCAAAGCCCGTGGGGCTGCGGGCTTTGCGGCGGCCGTCAGCCTTTGCGACACTGTCGCCCACCTGGCGCCGCTGCGCCAGCCTGCGAAGCATTTTCCGGTAGGGCCGCGGCTCTGGCCACAGCTCCCACGCCCGAAGAGCCAGGAGGGAAAGCCGTGCCTCGTTGGAAAGCTCTTTGGCAGCCGCTCGCGTGGCCCCACAGCCCGTGGGGCTGCGGGCTTTGCGGCGGCCGTCAGCCTTGGCGCCACCCGCGCCCATCTTGCTCCGCTGCGTCAGCCTGCGAAGCATTTTCCGGTAGGGCCGTGGCTCTGGCCACAGCTCCCACGCCCGAAGAGCCAGGAGGGAAAGCCGTGCCTCGTTGGAAAGCTCTTTGGCAGCCGCTCGCGTGGCCCCACAGCCCGTGGGGCTGCGGGCTTTGCGGCGGCCGTCAGCCTCGGCGCCACCGGGACCCACCTGGCGCCGCCGCGCCAGCCTGCGAAGCATTTTCCGGTAGGGCCGCTGCTCTGGCCACAGCTCCCACGCCCGAAGAGCCAGGAGGGAAAGCCGTGCCTCGTTGGAAAGCTCTTTGGCAGCCGCTCGCGTGGCCCCACAGCCCGTGGGGCTGCGGGCTTTGCGGCGGCCGTCAGCCTTGGCGCCACCGGCGCCCACGTGGCGCCGCCGCGCCAGACTGCGAAGCATTTTCCGGTAGGGCCGCGGCTCTGGCCACAGATCCCACGCCCGAAGAGCCAGGAGGGAAAGCCGTGCCTCGTTGGAAAGCTCTTTGGCAGCCGCTCGCGTGGCCCCACAGCTCGTGGCGCTGCTAGCTTTGCGGCGGCCGTCAGCCTCGGCGCCACCGGCGCCCACCTGGCGCCGCCGCGCCAGCCTGCGAAGCATTTTCCTGTAGGGCCGCGGCTCTGGCCACAGCTCCCACGCCCGAAGAGCCAGGAGGGAAAGCCGTGCCTCGTTGGAAAGCTCTTTGGCAGCCGCTCGCGTGGCCCCACAGCCCGTGGGGCTGTGGGCTTTGCGGCGGCCATCAGCCTCGGCGACACCGGCGCCCACGTGACGCCGCCGCGCCAGCCTGTGAAGCATTTTCCGGTAGGGCCGCGGCTCTGGCCACAGCTCCCACGCCCGAAGAGCCAGGAAGGAAAGCCGTGCCTCGTTGGAAAGCTCTTTGGCAGCCGCTCGCGTGGCCCCAAAGCCCGTGGGGCTGCGGGCTTTGCGGCGGCCGTCAGCCTTTGCGACACTGTCGCCCACCTGGCGCCGCTGCGCCAGCCTACGAAGCATTTTCCGGTAGGGCCGCGGCTCTGGCCACAGCTCCCACGCCCGAAGAGCCAGGAGGGAAAGCCGTGCCTCGTTGGAAAGCTCTTTCGCAGGCGCTCGCGTGGCCCCGCAGCCCGTGGGGCTACGGGCTTTGTGGCGGCCGTCAGCTTAGGCACCACCGGCGCCCACCTGGCGCCGCCGCGCCAGCCTGCGAAGCATTTTCCGGTAGGGCCGCAGCTCTGGCCACAGCTCCCACGCCCGAAGAGCCAGGAGGGAAAGCCGTGCCTCGTTGGAAAGCTCTTTGGCAGCCGCTCGCGTGGCCCCACAGCCTGTGGGGCTGCGGGCTTTGCGGCGGCCGTCAGCCTCGGCGACACCGGCGCCCACCTGGCGCTGCCGTGCCAGCCTGCGAAGCATTTTCCGGTAGGGCCGCGGCTCTGGCCACAGCTCCCACGCCCGAAGAGCCAGGAGGGAAAGCCGTGCCTCGTTGGAAAGCTCTTTGGCAGGCGCTCGCGTGGCCCCACAGCCCGTGGGGCTGCGGGCTTTGCGGCGGCCGTCAGCCTCGGCACCACCGGCGCCCACGTGGCGCTGCCGCACCAGCCTGCGAACTATTTTCTGGTAGGGCCGCGGCTCTGGCCACAGCTCCCACGCCCGAAAAGCGAGGATGGAAAGCCGCGCCTCGTTGGAAAGCTCTTTGGCAGCCGCTCGCGTGGCCCCACAGCCCGTGGGGCTGCGGGCTTTGCGGCGGCCGTCAGCCTCGGCGCCACCGGCGCCCACGTGGCGCCGCCGTGCCAGCCTGCGAAGAATTTTCCGGTAGGGCCGCGGCTCTGGCCACAGCTCCCACGCCCGAAGAGCCAGGAGGGAAAGCCGTGCCTCGTTGGAAAGCTCTTTGGCAGGCGCTCGCGTGGCCCCACAGCCCGTGGGGCTGCGGGCTTTGCGGCGGCCGTCAGCCTCGGCACCACCGGCGCCCACGTGGCGCTGCCGCGCCAGCCTGCGAAGCATTTTCCGGTAGGGCCGCGGCTCTGGCCACAGCTCCCACGCCCGAAGAGCCAGGAGGGAAAGCCGTGCCTCGTTGGAAAGCCCTTTGGCAGCCGTTCGCGTGGCCCCACAGCCCGTGGGGCTGCGGGCTTTGCGGCGGCCGTCAGCCTCGGCGCCACCAGGACGCACCTGGCACCGCCGCGCCAGCCTGCGAAGCATTTTCCGGTAGGGCCACGGCTCTGGCCACAGCTCCCACGCCCGAAGAGCCAGGAGGGAAAGCCGTGCCTCGTTGGAAAGCTCTTTGGCAGCCGCTCGCGTGGCCCCACAGCCCGTGGGGCTGCGGGCTTTGCGGCGGCCGTCAGCCTCGGCACCACCGGCGCCCACGTGGCGCTGCCGCACCAGCCTGCGAACTATTTTCTGGTAGGGCCGCGGCTCTGGCCACAGCTCCCACGCCCGAAGAGCCAGGAGGGAAAGCCGTGCCTCGTTGGAAAGCTCTTTGGCAGGCGCTCGCGTGGCCCCACAGCCCGTGGGGCTGCGGGCTTTGCGGCGGCCGTCAGCCTCGGCACCACCGGCGGCCACGTGGCGCTGCCGCGCCAGCCTGCGAAGCATTTTCCGGTAGGGCCGCGGCTCTGGCCACAGCTCCCACGCCCGAAGAGCGAGGATGTAAAGCTGTGCCTCGTTGGAAAGCCCTTTGGCAGCCGTTCGCGTGGCCCCACAGCCCGTGGGGCTGCGGGCTTTGCGGCGGCCGTCAGCCTCGGCGCCACCAGGACGCACCTGGCACCGCCGCGCCAGCCTGCGAAGCATTTTCCGGTAGGGCCGCGGCTCTGGCCACAGCTCCCACGCCCGAAGAGCCAGGAGGGAAAGCCGTGCCTCGTTGGAAAGCTCTTTGGCAGCCGCTCGCGTGGCCCCACAGCCCATGCGGCTGCGGGCTTTGCGGCGTCCGTCAGCCTCGGCGCCACCGGCGCCCACCTGGCGCCGCCGCGCCAGCCTGCGAAGCATTTTCCGGTAGGGCCGCGGCTCTGGCCACAGCTCCCACGCCCGAAGAGCCAGGAAGGAAAGCCGTGCCTTGTTGGAAAGCTCTTTGGCAGCCGCTCGTGTGGCCCCACCGCCTGTGGGGCTGCGGGCTTTGCAGCGGCCGTCAGCCTCGGCGCCACCGGCGCCCACGTGTCGCCGCCGTGCCAGCCTGCGAAGCATTTTCCGGTAGGGCCGCGGCTCTGGCCACAGCTCCCACGCCCGAAGAGCCAGGAGGGAAAGCCGTGCCTCGTTGGAAAGCTCTTTGGCAGGCGCTCGCGTGGCCCCACAGCCCGTGGGGCTGCGGGCTTTGTGGCGGCCGTCAGCCTCGGCACCACCGGCGCCCACGTGGCGCTGCCGCACCAGCCTGCGAAGCATTTTCCGGTAGGGCCGCGGCTCTGGCCACAGCTCCCACGCCCGAAAAGCGAGGATGGAAAGCCGCGCCTCGTTGGAAAGCCCTTTGGCAGCCGCTCGCGTGGCCCCACAGCCCGTGGGGCTGCGGGCTTTGCGGCGGCCGTCAGCCTCGGCGCCACCAGGTCGCACCTGGCACCGCCGCGCCAGCGTGCGAAGCATTTTCCGGTAGGGCCGCGGCTCTGGCCACAGCTCCCACGCCCGAAGAGCCAGGAGGGAAAGCCATGCCTCGTTGGAAAGCTCTTTGGCAGCCGCTCGCGTGGCCCCACAGCCCGTGGGGCTGCGGGCTTTGCGGCGGCCATCAGCCTCGGCGCCACCGGCGCCCACCTTGCTCCGCTGCGTCAGCCTGCGAAGCATTTTCCGGTAGGGCCGCGGCTCTGGCCACAGCTCCCACGCCCGAAGAGCAAGGATGGAAAGCCGCGCCTCGTTGGAAAGCCCTTTGGCAGCCGCTCGCGTGGCCCCACAGCCCGTGGGGCTGCAGGCTTTGCGGCGGCCGTCAGCCTCGGCGCCACCGGCGCCCACCTGGCGCCGCCGCGCCAGCCTGCGAAGCATTTTCCGGTAGGGCCGCGGCTCTGGCCACAGCTCCCACGCCCGAAGACCAAGGAGGGAAAGCCGCGCCTCGTTGGAAAGCCCTTTGGCAGCCGCTCGCGTGGCCCCACAGCCCGTGGGGCTGCGGGCTTTGCAGCGGCCGTCAGCCTCGGCTCCACCGGCGCCCACCTTGCTCCGCTGCGTCAGCCTGCGAAGCATTTTCCGGTAGGGCCGCGGCTCTGGCCACAGCTCCCACGCCCGAAGAGCGAGGATGGAAAACTGCGCCTCGTTGGAAAACCCTTTGGCAGCCGCTCGCGTGGCCCCACAGCCCGTGGGGCTGCGGGCTTTGCGGCGGCCGTCAGCCTCGGCGCCACCGGCGCCCACGTGTCGCCGCCGTGCCAGCCTGCGAAGCATTTTCCGGTAGGGCCGCGGCTCTGGCCACAGCTCCCACGCCCGAAGAGCCAGGAGGGAAAGCCGTGCCTCGTTGGAAAGCTCTTTGGCAGCCGCTCGCTTGGCCCCACAGCCCGTGGGGCTGCGGGCTTTGCGGCGGCCGTCAGCCTCGGCACCACCGGCGCCCACGTGGCGCTGCCGCGCCAGCCTGCGAAGCATTTTCCGGTAGGGCCGCGGCTCTGGCCACAGCTCCCACGCCCGAAGAGCGAGGATGGAAAGCCGTGCCTCGTTGGAAAGCCATTTGGCAGCCGTTCGCGTGGCCCCACAGCCCGTGGGGCTGCGGGCTTTGCGGCGGCCGTCAGCCTCGGCGCCACCAGGACGCACCTGGCACCGCCGCGCCAGCCTGCGAAGCATTTTCCGGTAGGGCCGCGGCTCTGGCCACAGCTCCCACGCCCGAAGAGCCAGGAGGGAAAGCCGTGCCTTGTTGGAAAGCTCTTTGGCAGCCGCTCGCGTGGCCCCACAGCCCATGCGGCTGCGGGCTTTGCGGCGACCGTCAGCCTCGGCGCCACCGGCGCCCACCTGGGGCCGCCGCGCCAGCCTGCGAAGCATTTTCCGGTAGGGCCGCGGCTCTGGCCACAGCTCCCACGCCCGAAGAGCCAGGAAGGAAAGCCGTGCCTCGTTGGAAAGCTCTTTGGCAGCCGCTCGCGTGGCCCCACAGCCCATGCGGCTGCGGGCTTTGCGGCGACCGTCAGCCTCGGCGCCACCGGCGCCCACCTGGCGCCGCCGCGCCAGCCTGCGAAGCATTTTCCGGTAGGGCCGTGGCTCTGGCCACAGCTCCCACGCCCGAAGAGCCAGGAAGGAAAGCCGTGCCTCGTTGGAAAGCTCTTTGGCAGCCGCTCGCGTGGCCCCAAAGCCCGTGGGGCTGCGGGCTTTGCGGCGGCCGTCAGCCTTTGCGACACTGTCGCCCACCTGGCGCCGCTGCGCCAGCCTGCGAAGCATTTTCCGGTAGGGCCGCAGCTCTGGCCACAGCTCCCACGCCCGAAGAGCCAGGAGGGAAAGCCGTGCCTCGTTGGAAAGCTCTTTGGCAGGCGCTCGCGTGGCCCCACAGCCCGTGGGGCTGCGGGCTTTGCGGCGGCCGTCAGCCTCGGCACCACCGGCGCCCACGTGGCGCTGCCGCACCAGCCTGCGAAGCATTTTCCGGTAGGGCCGCGGCTCTGGCCACAGCTCCCACGCCCGAAGACCAAGGAGGGAAAGCCGTGCCTCGTTGGAAAGCCCTTTGGCAGCCGCTCGCGTGGCCCCACAGCCCGTGGGGCTGCGGGCTTTGCGGCGGCCGTCAGCCTCGGCGCCACCGAGACCCACCTGGCGCCGCCGCGCCAGCCTGCGAAGCATTTTCCGGTAGGGCCGCGGCTCTGGCCACAGCTCCCACGCCCAAAGAGCCAGGAGGGAAAGCCGTGCCTCGTTGGAAAGCTTTTTGGCAGCCGCTCGCGTGGCCCCACAGCCCGTGGGGCTGCGGGCTTTGCGGCGGCCGTCAGCCTTGGCGCCACCCGCGCCCATCTTGCTCCGCTGCGTCAGCCTGCGAAGCATTTTCCGGTAGGGCCGTGGCTCTGGCCACAGCTCCCACGCCCGAAGAGCCAGGAGGGAAAGCCGTGCCTCGTTGGAAAGCTCTTTGGCAGCCGCTCACGTGGCCCCACAGCCCGTGGGGCTGCGGGCTTTGCGGCGGCCGTCAGCCTCGGCGCCACCGGGACCCACCTGGCGCCGCCGCGCCAGCCTGCGAAGAATTTTCCGGTAGGGCCGCGGCTCTGGCCACAGCTCCCACGCCCGAAGAGCCAGGAGGGAAAGCCGTGCCTCGTTGGAAAGCTCTTTGGCAGCCGCTCGCGTGGCCCCACAGCCCGTGGGGCTGCGGGCTTTACGGCGGCCGTCAGCCTTGGCGCCACCAGCGCCCACGTGGCGCCGCTGCGCCAGCCTGCGAAGCATTTTCGGGTAGGGCCGCGGCTCTGGCCACAGCTCCCACGCCCGAAGAGCGAGGATGGAAAGCCGTGCCTCGTTGGAAAGCCCTTTGGCAGCCGTTCGCGTGGCCCCACAGCCCGTGGGGCTGCGGGCTTTGCGGCGGCCGTCAGCCTCGGCGCCACCAGGACGCACCTGGCACCGCCGCGCCAGCCTGCGAAGCATTTTCCGGTAGGGCCGCGGCTCTGTCCACAGCTCCCACGCCCGAAGAGCCAGGAGGGAAAGCCGTGCCTCGTTGGAAAGCTCTTTGGCAGCCGCTCGCGTGGCCCCACAGCCCATGCGGCTGCGGGCTTTGCGGCGACCGTCAGCCTCGGCGCGACCGGCGCCCACCTGGCGCCGCCGCGCCAGCCTGCGAAGCATTTTCCGGTAGGGCCGTGGCTCTGGCCACAGCTCCCACGCCCGAAGAGCCAGGAAGGAAAGCCGTGCCTCGTTGGAAAGCTCTTTGGCAGCCGCTCGCGTGGCCCCAAAGCCCGTGGGGCTGCGGGCTTTGCGGCGGCCGTCAGCCTTTGCGACACTGTCGCCCACCTGGCGCCGCTGCGCCAGCCTGCGAAGCATTTTCCGGTAGGGCCGCAGCTCTGGCCACAGCTCCCACGCCCGAAGAGCCAGGAGGGAAAGCCGTGCCTCGTTGGAAAGCTCTTTGGCAGGCGCTCGCGTGGCCCCACAGCCCGTGGGGCTGCGGGCTTTGCGGCGGCCGTCAGCCTCGGCACCACCGGCGCCCACGTGGCGCTGCCGCACCAGCCTGCGAAGCATTTTCCGGTAGGGCCGCGGCTCTGGCCACAGCTCCCACGCCCGAAGACCAAGGAGGGAAAGCCGTGCCTCGTTGGAAAGCCCTTTGGCAGCCGCTCGCGTGGCCCCACAGCCCGTGGGGCTGCGGGCTTTGCGGCGGCCGTCAGCCTCGGCGCCACCGAGACCCACCTGGCGCCGCCGCGCCAGCCTGCGAAGCATTTTCCGGTAGGGCCGCGGCTCTGGCCACAGCTCCCACGCCCAAAGAGCCAGGAGGGAAAGCCGTGCCTCGTTGGAAAGCTTTTTGGCAGCCGCTCGCGTGGCCCCACAGCCCGTGGGGCTGCGGGCTTTGCGGCGGCCGTCAGCCTTGGCGCCACCCGCGCCCATCTTGCTCCGCTGCGTCAGCCTGCGAAGCATTTTCCGGTAGGGCCGTGGCTCTGGCCACAGCTCCCACGCCCGAAGAGCCAGGAGGGAAAGCCGTGCCTCGTTGGAAAGCTCTTTGGCAGCCGCTCACGTGGCCCCACAGCCCGTGGGGCTGCGGGCTTTGCGGCGGCCGTCAGCCTCGGCGCCACCGGGACCCACCTGGCGCCGCCGCGCCAGCCTGCGAAGAATTTTCCGGTAGGGCCGCGGCTCTGGCCACAGCTCCCACGCCCGAAGAGCCAGGAGGGAAAGCCGTGCCTCGTTGGAAAGCTCTTTGGCAGCCGCTCGCGTGGCCCCACAGCCCGTGGGGCTGCGGGCTTTGCGGCGGCCGTCAGCCTTGGCGCCACCAGCGCCCACGTGGCGCCGCTGCGCCAGCCTGCGAAGCATTTTCGGGTAGGGCCGCGGCTCTGGCCACAGCTCCCACGCCCGAAGAGCCAGGAGGGAAAGCCGTGCCGCATTGGAAAGCTCTTTGGCAGCCGCTCGCGTGGCCCCACAGCTCGTGGCGCTGCTAGCTTTGCGGCGGCCGTCAGCCTCGGCGCCACCGGCGCCCACCTGGCGCCGCCGCGCCAGCCTGCGAAGCACTTTCCTGTAGGGCCGCGGCTCTGGCCACAGCTCCCACGCCCGAAGAGCCAGGAGGGAAAGCCGTGCCTCGTTGGAAAGCTCTTTGGCAGCCGCTCGCGTGGCCCCACAGCCCGTGGGGCTGCGGGCTTTGCGGCGGCCGTCAGCCTCGGCGACACCGGCGCCCACGTGACGCCGCCGCGCCAGCCTGCGAAGCATTTTCCGGTAGGGCCGCGGCTCTGGCCACAGCTCCCACGCCCGAAGAGCCAGGAGGGAAAGCCGTGCCTCGTTGGAAAGCTCTTTGGCAGCCGCTCGCGTGGCCCCAAAGCCCGTGGGGCTGCGGGCTTTGCGGCGGCCGTCAGCCTTTGCGACACTGTCGCCCACCTGGCGCCGCTGCGCCAGCCTACGAAGCATTTTCCGGTAGGGCCGCGGCTCTGGCCACAGCTCCCACGCCCGAAGAGCCAGGAGGGAAAGCCGTGCCTCGTTGGAAAGCTCTTTGGCAGGCGCTCGCATGGCCCCGCAGCCCGTGGGGCTGCGGGCTTTGTGGCGGCCGTCAGCTTAGGCGCCACCGGCGCCCACCTGGCGCCGCCGCGCCAGCCTGCGAAGCATTTTCCGGTAGGGCCGCAGCTCTGGCCACAGCTCCCACGCCCGAAGAGCCAGGAGGGAAAGCCGTGCCTCGTTGGAAAGCTCTTTGGCAGCCACTCGCGTTGCCCCACAGCCTGTGGGGCTGCGGGCTTTGCGGCGGCCGTCAGCCTCGGCGCCACCGGCGCCCACCTGGCGCCGCCGTGCCAGCCTGCGAAGCATTTTCCGGTAGGGCCGCGGCTCTGGCCACAGCTCCCACGCCCGAAGAGCCAGGAGGGAAAGCCGTGCCTCGTTGGAAAGCTCTTTGGCAGGCGCTCGCGTGGCCCCACAGCCCGTGGGGCTGCGGGCTTTGCGGCGGCCGTCAGCCTCGGCACCACCGGCGCCCACGTGGCGCTGCCGCACCAGCCTGCGAAGCATTTTCCGGTAGGGCCGCGGCTCTGGCCACAGCTCCCACGCCCGAAAAGCGAGGATGGAAAGCCGTGCCTCGTTGGAAAGCTCTTTGGCAGCCGCTCGCGTGGCCCCACAGCCCGTAGGGCTGCGGGCTTTGCGGCGGCCGTCAGCCTCGGCACCACCGGCGCCCACGTGGCGCTGCCGCACCAGCCTGCGAAGCATTTTCCGGTAGGGCCGCGGCTCTGGCCACAGCTCCCACGCCTGAAAAGCGAGGATGGAAAGCCGCGCCTCGTTGGAAAGCCCTTTGGCAGCCGCTCACGTGGCCCCACAGCCCGTGGGGCTGCGGGCTTTGCGGCGGCCGTTAGCCTCGGCGCCACCGGCGCCCACCTGGCGCCGCCGCGCCAGCCTGCGAAGCATTTTCCGGTAGGGCCGCGGCTCTGGCCACAGCTCCCACGCCCGAAGAGCCAGGAGGGAAAGCCGTGCCTCGTTGGAAAGCTCTTTGGCAGCCGCTCGCGTGGCCCCACAGCCCGTGGGGCTGCGGGCTTTGCGGCGGCCGTCAGCCTTGGCGCCACCGGCGCCCACGTGGCGCCACTGCGCCAGCCTGCGAAGCATTTTCCGGTAGGGCCGCGGCTCTGGCCACAGCTCCCACGCCCGAAAAGCCAGGAGGGAAAGCCGTGCCTCGTTGGAAAGCTCTTTGGCAGCCGCTCGCGTGGCCCCACAGCTCGTGGCGCTGCGGGCTTTGCGGCGGCCGTCAGCCTGGGCGCCACCGGCGCCCACCTGGCGCCGCCGCGCCAGCCTGCGAAGCATTTTCCTGTAGGGCCGCGGCTCTGGCCACAGCTCCCACGCCCGAAGAGCCAGGAGGGAAAGCCGTGCCTCGTTGGAAAGCTCTTTGGCAGCCGCTCGCGTGGCCCCACAGCCCATGCGGCTGCGGGCTTTGCGGCGACCGTCAGCCTCGGCGCCACCGGCGCCCACCTGGCGCCGCCGCGCCAGCCTGCGAAGCATTTTCCGGTAGGGCCGCGGCTCTGGCCACAGCTCCCACGCCCGAAGAGCCAGGAAGGAAAGCCGTGCCTCGTTGGAAAGCGCTTTGGCAGCCGCTCGCGTGGCCCCAAAGCCCGTGGGGCTGCGGGCTTTGCGGCGGCCGTCAGCCTTTGCGACACTGTCGCCCACCTTGCGCCGCTGCGCCAGCCTGCGAAGCATTTTCCGGTAGGGCCGCAGCTCTGGCCACAGCTCCCACGCCCGAAGAGCCAGGAGGGAAAGCCGTGCCTCGTTGGAAAGCTCTTTGGCAGCCGCTCGCGTGGCCCCAAAGCCCGTGGGGCTGCGGGCTTTGTGGCGGCCGTCAGCTTAGGCGCCACCGGCGCCCACCTGGCGCCGCCGCGCCAGCCTGCGAAGCATTTTCCGGTAGGGCCGCAGCTCTGGCCAGAGCTCCCACGCCCGAAGAGCCAGGAGGGAAAGCCGTGCCTCGTTGGAAAGCTCTTTGGCAGCCGCTCGTGTGGCCCCACAGCCTGTGGGGCTGCGGGCTTTGCAGCGGCCGTCAGCCTCGGCGCCACCGGCGCCCACGTGGCGCCGCCGTGCCAGCCTGCGAAGCATTTTCCGGTAGGGCCGCGGCTCTGGCCACAGCTCCCACGCCCGAAGAGCCAGGAGGGAAAGCCGTGCCTCGTTGGAAAGCTCTTTGGCAGGCGCTCGCGTGGCCCCACAGCCCGTGGGGCTGCGGGCTTTGCGGCGGCCGTCAGCCTTGGCGCCACCCGCGCCCATCTTGCTCCGCTGCGTCAGCCTGCGAAGCATTTTCCGGTAGGGCCGTGGCTCTGGCCACAGCTCCCACGCCCGAAGAGCCAGGAGGGAAAGCCGTGCCTCGTTGGAAAGCTCTTTGGCAGCCGCTCACGTGGCCCCACAGCCCGTGGGGCTGCGGGCTTTGCGGCGGCCGTCAGCCTCGGCGCCACCGGGACCCACCTGGCGCCGCCGCGCCAGCCTGCGAAGAATTTTCCGGTATGGCCGCGGCTCTGGCCACAGCTCCCACGCCCGAAGAGCCAGGAGGGAAAGCCGTGCCTCGTTGGAAAGCTCTTTGGCAGCCGCTCGCGTGGCCCCACAGCCCGTGGGGCTGCGGGCTTTGCGGCGGCCGTCAGCCTTGGCGCCACCAGCGCCCACGTGGCGCCGCCGCGCCAGCCTGCGAAGCATTTTCGGGTAGGGCCGCGGCTCTGGCCACAGCTCCCACGCCCGAAGAGCCAGGAGGGAAAGCCGTGCCTCGTTGGAAAGCTCTTTGGCAGCCGCTCGCGTGGCCCCACAGCTCGTGGCGCTGCTAGCTTTGCGGCGGCCGTCAGCCTCGGCGACACCGACGCCCACCTGGCGCCGCCGCGCCAGCCTGCGAAGCATTTTCCTGTAGGGCCGCGGCTCTGGCCACAGCTCCCACGCCCGAAGAGCCAGGAGGGAAAGCCGTGCCTCGTTGGAAAGCTCTTTGGCAGCCGCTCGCGTGGCCCCACAGCCCGTGGGGCTGCGGGCTTTGCGGCGGCCGTCAGCCTCGGCGCCACCGGCGCCCACGTGACGCCGCCGCGCCAGCCTGCGAAGCATTTTCCGGTAGGGCCGCCGCTCTGGCCACAGCTCCCACGCCCGAAGAGCCAGGAAGGAAAGCCGTGCCTCGTTGGAAAGCTCTTTGGCAGCCGCTCGCGTGGCCCCAAAGCCCGTGGGGCTGCGGGCTTTGCGGCGGCCGTCAGCCTTTGCGACACTGTCGCCCACCTGGCGCCGCTGCGCCAGCCTACGAAGCATTTTCCGGTAGGGCCGCGGCTCTGGCCACAGCTCCCACGCCCGAAGAGCCAGGAGGGAAAGCCGTGCCTCGTTGGAAAGCTCTTTGGCAGGCGCTCGCGTGGCCCCGCAGCCCATGGGGCTGCGGGCTTTGTGGCGGCCGTCAGCTTAGGCGCCACCGGCGCCCACCTGGCGCCGCCGCGCCAGCCTGCGAAGCATTTTCCGGTAGGGCCGCAGCTCTGGCCACAGCTCCCACGCCCGAAGAGCCAGGAGGGAAAGCCGTGCCTCGTTGGAAAGCTCTTTGGCAGCCACTCGCGTTGCCCCACAGCCTGTGGGGCTGCGGGCTTTGCGGCGGCCGTCAGCCTCGGCGCCACCGGCGCCCACCTGGCGCCGCCGTGCCAGCCTGCGAAGCATTTTCCGGTAGGGCCGCGGCTCTGGCCACAGCTCCCACGCCCAAAGACCAAGGAGGGAAAGCCGTGCCTCCTTGGAAAGCTCTTTGGCAGGCGCTCGCGTGGCCCCACAGCCCGTGGGGCTGCGGGCTTTGCGGCGGCCGTCAGCCTCGGCACCACCGGCGCCCACGTGGCGCTGCCGCACCAGCCTGTGAAGCATTTTCCGGTAGGGCCGCGGCTCTGGCCACAGCTCCCACGCCCGAAGAGCCAGGAGGGAAAGCCGTACCTCGTTGGAAAGCTCTTTGGCAGCCGCTCGCGTGGCCCCACAGCTCGTGGGGCTGCGGGCTTTGCGGCGGCCGTCAGCCTCGGCACCACCGGCGCCCACGTGGCGCTGCCGCACAAGCCTGCGAAGCATTTTCCGGTAGGGCCGCGGCTCTGGCCACAGCTCCCACGCCTGAAAAGCGAGGATGGAAAGCCGCGCCTCGTTGGAAAGCCCTTTGGCAGCCGCTCGCCTGGCCCCACAGCCCGTGGGGCTGCGGGCTTTGCGGCGGCCGTTAGCCTCGGCGCCACCGGCGCCCACCTGGCGCCGCCGCGCCAGCCTGCGAAGCATTTTCCGGTAGGGCCGCGGCTCTGGCCACAGCTCCCACGCCCGAAGAGCCAGGAGGGAAAGCCGTGCCTCGTTGGAAAGCTCTTTGGCAGCCGCTCGCGTGGCCCCACAGCCCGTGGGGCTGCGGGCTTTGCGGCGGCCGTCAGCCTTGGCGCCACCGGCGCCCACGTGGCGCCGCTGCGCCAGCCTGCGAAGCATTTTCCGGTAGGGCCGCGGCTCTGGCCACAGCTCCCAGGCCCGAAGAGCCAGGAGGGAAAGCCGTGCCTCGTTGGAAAGCTCTTTGGCAGCCGCTCGCGTGGCCCCACAGCTCGTGGGGCTGCGGGCTTTGCGGCGGCCGTCAGCCTCGGCGTCACCGGGACCCACCTGGCGCCGCGACGCCAGCCTGCGAAGCATTTTCGGGTAGGGCCGCGTCTCTGACCACAGCTCCCACGCCCAAAGAGCCAAGAGGGAAAGCCGTGCCTCGTTGGAAAGCTCTTTGGCAGCCTCTCGCGTGGCCCCACAGCTCGTGGGGCTGCGGGTTTGCGGCGGCCGTCAGCCTTGGCGCCACCGGCGCCCACGTGGCGCCGCCGTGCCAGCCTGCGAAGCATTTTCCGGTAGGGCCGCGGCTCTGGCCACAGCTCCCACGCCCGAAGAGCCAGGAGGGAAAGCCGTGCCTCGTTGGAAAGCTCTTTGGCAGCCGCTCGCGTGGCCCCACAGCTCGTGGCGCTGCGGGCTTTGCGGCGGCCGTCAGCCTGGGCGCCACCGGCGCCCACCTGGCGCCGCCGCGCCAGCCTGCGAAGCATTTTCCTGTAGGGCCGCGGCTCTGGCCACAGCTCCCACGCCCGAAGAGCCAGGAGGGAAAGCCGTGCCTCGTTGGAAAGCTCTTTGGCAGCCGCTCGCGTGGCCCCACAGCCCGTGGGGCTGCGGGCTTTGCGGCGGCCATCAGCCTCGGCGACACCGGCGCCCACGTGACGCCGCCGCGCCAGCCTGCGAAGCATTTTCCGGTAGGGCCACGGCTCTGGCCACAGCTCCCAGGCCCGAAGAGCCAGGAGGGAAAGCCGTGCCTCGTTGGAAAGCTCTTTGGCAGCCGCTCGCGTGGCCCCACAGCTCGTGGGGCTGCGGGCTTTGCGGCGGCCGTCAGCCTCGGCGCCACCGGCGCCCACCTTGCTCCGCTGCGCCAGCCTGCGAAGCATTTTCCGGTAGGGCCGCGGCTCTGGCCACAGCTCCCACGCCCGAAGAGCGAGGATGGAAAGCCGCGCCTCGTTGGAAAGCCCTTTGGCAGCCGCTCGCGTGGCCCCACAGCCCGTGGGGCTGCAGGCTTTGCGGCGGCCGTCAGCCTCGGCGCCACCGGCGCCCACCTGGCGCCGCCGCGCCAGCCTGCGAAGCATTTTCCGGTAGGGCCGCGGCTCTGGCCACAGCTCCCACGCCCGAAGACCAAGGAGGGAAAGCCATGCCTCGTTGGAAACCTCTTTGGCAGCCGCTCGCGTGGCCCCACAGCCCGTGGGGCTGCGGGCTTTGCAGCGGCCGTCAGCCTCGGCTCCACCAGCGCCCACCTTGCTCCGGTGCGTCAGCCTGCGAAGCATTTTCCGGTAGGGCCGCGGCTCTGGCCACAGCTCCCACGCCCGAAGAGCGAGGATGGAAAACTGCGCCTCGTTGGAAAGCCTTTTGGCAGCCGCTCGCGTGGCCCCACAGCCCGTGGGGCTGCGGGCTTTGCGGCGGCCGTCAGCCTTGGCGCCACCGGCACCCACGTGGCGCCGCCGTGCCAGCCTGCGAAGCATTTTCCGGTAGGGCCGTGGCTCTGGCCACAGCTCCCACACCCGAAGAGCCAGGAGGGAAAGACGTGCCTCGTTGGAAAGCTCTTTGGCAGCCGCTCTCGTGGCCTCACAGCCCGTGGGGCTGCGGGCTTTGAGGCGGCCGTCAGCCTCGGCGCCACCGGCGCCCACCTTGCTCCGCTGCGTCAGCCTGCGAAGCATTTTCCGGTAGGGCCGCGGCTCTGGCCACAGCTCCCACGCCTGAATAGCGAGGATGGAAAGCCGTGCCTCATTGGAAAGCTCTTTGGCAGCCGCTCGCATGGCCCCACAGCCCGTGGGGCTGCGGGCTTTGCGGCGGCCATCAGCCTCGGCGACACCGGCGCCCACGTGGCGCCGCCGCGCCAGCCTTCGAAGCATTTTCCGGTAGCGCCTCGGCTCTGGCCACAGCTCCCACACCCGAAGAGCCAGGAGGGAAAGCCGTGCCTCGTTGGAAAGCTCTTTGGCAGCCGCTCGCGTGGCCCCACAGACCATGGGGCTGCGGCTTTGCGGCGGCCATCAGCCTCGGCGACACCGGCGCCCACGTGGCGCCGCCGCGCCAGCCTGCGAAGCATTTTCCGGTAGCGCCTCGTCTCTGGCCACAGCTCCCACGCCCGAAGAGCGAGGATGGAAAGCCGCGCCTCGTTGGAAAGCCCTTTGGCAGCCGCTCGCGTGGCCCCAAAGCCCGTGGGGCTGCGGGCTTTGCGGCGGCCGTCAGCCTTTGCGACACTGTCGCCCACGTAGCGCCACTGCGCCAGCCTGCGAAGCATTTTCCGGTAGGGCCGCGGCTCTGGCCACAGCTCCCACGCCCGAAGAGCCAGGAGGGAAAGCCGTGCCTCGTTGGAAAGCTCTTTGGCAGCCGCTCGCGTGGCCCCACAGCCCGTGGGGCTGCGGGCTTTGCGGCGTCCGTCAGCCTCGGCACCACCGGCGCCCACCTGGCGCCGCCGCGCCAGCCTGCGAAGCATTTTCCGGTAGGGCCGTGGCTCTGGCCACAGCTCCCACGCCCGAAGAGCCAGGAGGGAAAGCCGTGCCTCGTTGGAAAGCTCTTTGGCAGCCGCTCGCGTGGCCCCACAGCCCGTGGGGCTGCGGGCTTTGCGGCGGCCGTCAGCCTCGGCGCCACCGGCGCCCACGTGGCGCCGCCGTGCCAGCCTGCGAAGCATTTTCCGGTAGGGCCGCGGCTCTGGCCACAGCTCCCACGCCCGAAGAGCCAGGAGGGAAAGCCGTGCCTCGTTGGAAAGCTCTTTGGCAGCCGATCGCGTGGCCCCACAGACCGTGGGGCTGCGGGCTTTGCGGTGGCCGTCAGCCTCGGCACCACCGGCGCCCACGTGGCGCTGCCGCGCCAGCCTGCGAAGCATTTTCCGGTAGGGCCGCGGCTCTGGCCACAGCTCCCACGCCCGAAGAGCCAGGAGGGAAAGCCGTGCCTCGTTGGAAAGCTCTTTGGCAGCTGCTCGCGTGGCCCCACAGCCCGTGGGGCTGCGGGCTTTGCGGCGTCCGTCAGCCTCGGCACCACCGGCGCCCACCTGGCGCCGCCGCGCCAGCCTGCGAAGCATTTTCCGGTAGGGCCGTGGCTCTGTCCACAGCTCCCACGCCCGAAGACCAAGGAGGGAAAGCCATGCCTCGTTGGAAAGCTCTTTGGCAGCCGCTCGCGTGGCCCCACAGCCCGTGGGGCTGCGGGCTTTGCGGCGGCCGTCAGCCTCGGCGCCACCGGCGCCCACGTGGCGCCGCCGTGCCAGCCTGCGAAGCATTTTCCGGTAGGGCCGCGGCTCTGGCCACAGCTCCCACGCCCGAAGAGCCAGGAGGGAAAGCCGTGCCTCGTTGGAAAGCTCTTTGGCAGCCGATCGCGTGGCCCCACAGACCGTGGGGCTGCGGGCTTTGCGGTGGCCGTCAGCCTCGGCACCACCGGCGCCCACGTGGCGCTGCCGCGCCAGCCTGCGAAGCATTTTCCGGTAGGGCCGCGGCTCTGGCCACAGCTCCCACGCCCGAAGAGCCAGGAGGGAAAGCCGTGCCTCGTTGGAAAGCTCTTTGGCAGCTGCTCGCGTGGCCCCACAGCCCGTGGGGCTGCGGGCTTTGCGGCGGCCGTCAGCCTCGGCGTCACCGGGACCCACCTGGCGCCGCCGCGCCAGCCTGCGAAGCATTTTCGGGTAGGGCCGCGTCTCTGACCACAGTTCCCACGCCCAAAGAGCCAAGAGGGAAAGCCGTGCCTCGTTGGAAAGCTCTTTGGTCGCCGCTCGCGTGGCCCCACAGCTCGTGGGGCTGCGGGCTTTGCGGCGGCCGTCAGCATCGGCGACACCAGCGCTCACGTGGCGCCGCCGCGCCAGCCTGCGAAGCATTTTCCGGTAGGGCCGCGGCTCTGGCCACAGCTCCCACGCCCGAAAAGCCAGGAGGGAAAGCCATGCCTCGTTGGAAAGCTCTTTGGCAGCCGCTCGCGTGGCCCCACAGCCCGTGGGGCTGGGGGCTTTGCGGCGGCCGTCAGCCTCGGCGACACCCGCGCCCATCTTGCTCCGCTGCGTCAGCCTGCGAAGCATTTTCCGGTAGGGCCGCGGCTCTGGCCACAGCTCCCACGCCCGAAGAGCCAGGAGGGAAAGCCGTGCCTCGTTGGAAAGCTCTTTGGCAGCCGCTCGCGTGGCCCCACAGCCCGTGGGGCTGCGGGCTTTGCGGCGGCTGTCAGCCTCGGCGTCACCGGCGCCCACTTGGCGCCGCTGCACCAGCCTGCGAATCATTTTCCGGTAGGGCTGCGGCTCTGTCCACAGCTCCCTCGCCCGAAGAGCAAGGATGGAAAGCCGTGCCTCGTTGGAAAGCACTTTGGCAGCCGCTCGCATGGCCCCACAGCCCGTGGGGCTGCGGGATTTCCGGTGGCCGTCAGCCTCGGCGACACCGGCGCCCACGTGGCGCCGCCGCGCCAGACTACGAAGCATTTTTCGGGTAGGGCCGTGGCTCTGGCCACAGCTCCCACGCCCGAAGAGCCAGGAGGGAAAGCCGAGCCTCGTTGGAAATCTCTTTGGCAGCCGCTCGCGTGGCCCCACAGCCCGTGGGGCTGCGGGCATTGCGTCGGCCGTCAGCCTCAGCGCCACCGGCGCCCACCTTGCTCTGCTGCGTCAGCCTGCGAAGCATTTTCTGGTAGGGCCGCGGCTCTGGACACAGCTCCCACGCCCGAAGAGCCAGGAGGGAAAGCTGTGCCTCGTTGGAAAGCTCTTTGGCAGCCGCTCGCGTGGCCCCACAGCCCGTGGGGCTGCGGGCATTGCGTCGGCCGTCAGCCTCAGCGCCACCGGCGCCCACCTTGCTCTGCTGCGTCAGCCTGCGAAGCATTTTCTGGTAGGGCCGCGGCTCTGGCCACAGCTCCCACGCCCGAAGAGCCAGGAGGGAAAGCCGTGCCTCGTTGGAAAGCTCTTTGGCAGCCGCTCGCGTGGCCCCACAGCCCGTGGGGCTGCGGGCTTTGCGGCGGCCATCAGCCTCGGCGCCACCGGCGCCCACGTGACGCCGCCGCGCCAGCCTGCGAAGCATTTTCCGGTAGGGCCGCGGCTCTGGCCACAGCTCCCACGCCCGAAAAGCGAGGATGGAAAGCCGCGCCTCGTTGGAAAGCTCTTTGGCAGCCGCTCGCGTGGCCCCACAGCCCGTGGGGCTGCGGGCTTTGCGGCGGCCGTCAGCCTCGGCGCCACCGGCGCCCACCTGGCGCCGCCGCGCCAGCCTGCGAAGCATTTTCCGGTAGGGCCGCGGCTCTGGCCACAGCTCCCACGCCCGAAGAGCCAGGAGGGAAAGCCGTGCCTCGTTGGAAAGCTCTTTGGCAGCCGCTCGCGTGGCCCCACAGCCCGTGGGGCTGCGGGCTTTGCGGCGGCCGTCAGCCTTGGCGCCACCGGCGCCCACGTGGCGCCGCTGCGCCAGCCTGCGAAGCATTTTCCGGTAGGGCCGCGGCTCTGGCCACAGCTCCCACGCCCGAAGAGCCAGGAGGGAAAGCCGTGCCTCGTTGGAAAGCTCTTTGGCAGCCGCTCGCGTGGCCCCACAGCCCGTGGGGCTGCGGGCTTTGCGGCGGCCGTCAGCCTCGGCACCACCGGCGCCCACCTGGCGCTGCCGCACCAGCCTGCGAAGCATTTTCCGGTAGGGTCGCGGCTCTGGCCACAGCTCCCACGCCCGAAAAGCGAGGATGGAAAGCCGCGCCTCGTTGGAAAGCCCTTTGGCAGCCGCTCGTTTGGCCCCACAGCCCGTGGGGCTGCGGGCTTTGCGGCGGCCGTCAGCCTCGGCGCCACCGGCGCCCACCTGGCGCCGCCGCGCCAGCCTGCGAAGCATTTTCCGGTAGGGCCGCGGCTCTGGCCACAGCTCCCACGCCCGAAGAGCCAGGAGGGAAAGCCGTGCCTCGTTGGAAAGCTCTTTGGCAGCCGCTCGCGTGGCCCCACAGCCCGTGGGGCTGCGGGCTTTGCGGCGGCCGTCAGCCTCGGCGTCACCGGGACCCACATGGCGCCGCCGCGCCAGCCTGCGAAGCATTTTCGGGTAGGGCCGCGTCTCTGGCCACAGATCCCACGCCCAAAGAGCCAAGAGGGAAAGCCGTGCCTCGTTGGAAAGCTCTTTGGCAGCCGCTCGCGTGGCCCCACAGCCCGTGGGGCTGCGGGCTTTGCGGCGGCCGTCAGCATCGGCGACACCAGCGCTCACGTGGCGCCGCCGCGCCAGCCTGCGAAGCATTTTCCGGTAGGGCCGCGGCTGTGGCCACAGCTCCCACGCCCGAAGAGCCAGGAGGGAAAGCCGTGCCTCGTTGGAAAGCTCTTTGGCAGCCGCTCGCGTGGCCCCACAGCCCGTGGGGCTGGGGGCTTTGCGGCGGCCGTCAGCCTCGGCGACACCCGCGCCCATCTTGCTCCGCTGCGTCAGCCTGCGAAGCATTTTCCGGTAGGGCCGCGGCTCTGGCCACAGCTCCCACGCCCGAAGAGCCAGGAGGGAAAGCCGTGCCTCGTTGGAAAGCTCTTTGGCAGGCGCTCGCGTGGCCCCACAGCCCGTGGGGCTGCGGGCTTTGCGGCGGCTGTCAGCCTCGGCGTCACCGGCGCCCACTTGGCGCCGCTGCACCTGCCTGCGAAGCATTTTCCGGTAGGGCTGCGGCTCTGTCCACAGCTCCCTCGCCCGAAGAGCAAGGATGGAAAGCCGTGCCTCGTTGGAAAGCACTTTGGCAGCCGCTCGCATGGCCCCACAGCCCGTGGGGCTGCGGGCTTTGCGGCGGCCGTCAGCCTCGGCGACACCGGCGCCCACGTGGCGCCGCCGCGCCAGCCTACGAAGCATTTTTCGGGTAGGGCCGTGGCTCTGGCCACAGCTCCCACGCCCGAAGAGCCAGGAGGGAAAGCCGAGCCTCGTTGGAAATCTCTTTGGCAGCCGCTCGCGTGGCCCCACAGCCCGTGGGGCTGCGGGCATTGCGTCGGCCGTCAGCCTCAGCGCCACCGGCGCCCACCTTGCTCTGCTGCGTCAGCCTGCGAAGCATTTTCTGGTAGGGCCGCGGCTCTGGCCACAGCTCCCACGCCCGAAGAGCCAGGAGGGAAAGCCGTGCCTCGTTGGAAAGCTCTTTGGCAGCCGCTCGCGTGGCCCCACAGCCCGTGGGGCTGCGGGCTTTGCGGCGGCCGTCAGCCTCGGCACCACCGGCGCCCACGTGGCGCTGCCGCACCAGCCTGCGAAGCATTTTCCGGTAGGGCCGCGGCTCTGGCCACAGCTCCCACGCCCGAAAAGCGAGGATGGAAAGCCGTGCCTCGTTGGAAAGCTCTTTGGCAGCCGCTCGCGTGGCCCCACAGCCCGTAGGGCTGCGGGCTTTGCGGCGGCCGTCAGCCTCGGCACCACCGGCGCCCACGTGGCGCTGCCGCACCAGCCTGCGAAGCATTTTCCGGTAGGGCCGCGGCTCTGGCCACAGCTCCCACGCCCGAAGAGCCAGGAGGGAAAGCCGTGCCTCGTTGGAAAGCTCTTTGGCAGCCGCTCGCGTGGCCCCACAGCCCGTGGGGCTGCGGGCTTTGCGGCGGCCGTCAGCCTTGGCGGCACCAGCGCCCACGTGGCGCCACTGCGCCAGCCTGCGAAGCATTTTCCGGTAGGGCCGCGGCTCTGGCCACAGCTCCCACGCCCGAAGAGCCAGGAGGGAAAGCCGTGCCTCGTTGGAAAGCTCTTTGGCAGCCGCTCGCGTGGCCCCAAAGCCCGTGGGGCTGCGGGCTTTGTGGCGGCCGTCAGCTTAGGCGCCACCGGCGCCCACCTGGCGCCGCCGCGCCAGCCTGCGAAGCATTTTCCGGTAGGGCCGCAGCTCTGGCCAGAGCTCCCACGCCCGAAGAGCCAGGAGGGAAAGCCGTGCCTCGTTGGAAAGCTCTTTGGCAGCTGCTCGTGTGGCCCCACAGCCTGTGGGGCTGCGGGCTTTGCAGCGGCCGTCAGCCTCGGCGCCACCGGCGCCCACGTGGCGCCGCCGTGCCAGCCTGCGAAGCATTTTCCGGTAGGGCCGCGGCTCTGGCCACAGCTCCCACGCCCGAAGAGCCAGGAGGGAAAGCCGTGCCTCGTTGGAAAGCTCTTTGGCAGGCGCTCGCGTGGCCCCACAGCCCGTGGGGCTGCGGGCTTTGCGGCGGCCGTCAGCCTTGGCGCCACCCGCGCCCATCTTCCTCCGCTGCGTCAGCCTGCGAAGCATTTTCCGGTAGGGCCGTGGCTCTGGCCACAGCTCCCACGCCCGAAGAGCCAGGAGGGAAAGCCGTGCCTCGTTGGAAAGCTCTTTGGCAGCCGCTCACGTGGCCCCACAGCCCGTGGGGCTGCGGGCTTTGTGGCGGCCGTCAGCCTCGGCGCCACCGGGACCCACCTGGCGCCGCCGCGCCAGCCTGCGAAGAATTTTCCGGTATGGCCGCGGCTCTGGCCACAGCTCCCACGCCCGAAGAGCCAGGAGGGAAAGCCGTGCCTCGTTGGAAAGCTCTTTGGCAGCCGCTCGCGTGGCCCCACAGCCCGTGGGGCTGCGGGCTTTGCGGCGGCCGTCAGCCTTGGCGCCACCAGCGCCCACCTGTCGCCGCCGCGCCAGCCTGCGAAGCATTTTCGGGTAGGGCCGCGGCTCTGGCCACAGCTCCCACGCCCGAAGAGCCAGGAGGGAAAGCCGTGCCTCGTTGGAAAGCTCTTTGGCAGCCGCTCGCGTGGCCCCACAGCTCGTGGCGCTGCTAGCTTTGCGGCGGCCGTCAGCCTCGGCGCCACCGACGCCCACCTGGCGCCGCCGCGCCAGCCTGCGAAGCATTTTCCTGTAGGGCCGCGGCTCTGGCCACAGCTCCCACGCCCGAAGAGCCAGGAGGGAAAGCCGTGCCTCGTTGGAAAGCTCTTTGGCAGCCGCTCGCGTGGCCCCACAGCCCGTGGGGCTGCGGGCTTTGCGGCGGCCGTCAGCCTCGGCGACACCGGCGCCCACGTGACGCCGCCGCGCCAGCCTGCGAAGCATTTTCCGGTAGGGTCGCGGCTCTGGCCACAGCTCCCACGCCCGAAGAGCCAGGAAGGAAAGCCGTGCCTCGTTGGAAAGCTCTTTGGCAGCCGCTCGCGTGGCCCCAAAGCCCGTGGGGCTGCGGGCTTTGCGGCGGCCGTCAGCCTTTGCGACACTGTCGCCCACCTGGCGCCGCTGCGCCAGCCTACGAAGCATTTTCCGGTAGGGCCGCGGCTCTGGCCACAGCTCCCACGCCCGAAGAGCCAGGAGGGAAAGCCGTGCCTCGTTGGAAAGCTCTTTGGCAGGCGCTCGCGTGGCCCCGCAGCCCGTGGGGCTGCGGGCTTTGTGGCGGCCGTCAGCTTAGGCGCCACCGGCGCCCACCTGGCGCCGCCGCGCCAGCCTGCCAAGCATTTTCCGGTAGGGCCGCAGCTCTGGCCACAGCTCCCACGCCCGAAGAGCCAGGAGGGAAAGCCGTGCCTCGTTGGAAAGCTCTTTGGCAGCCACTCGCGTTGCCCCACAGCCTGTGGGGCTGCGGGCTTTGCGGCGGCCGTCAGCCTCGGCGCCACCGGCGCCCACCTGGCGCCGCCGTGCCAGCCTGCGAAGCATTTTCCGGTAGGGCCGCGGCTCTGGCCACAGCTCCCACGCCCGAAGAGCCAGGAGGGAAAGCCGTGCCTCGTTGGAAAGCTCTTTGGCAGGCGCTCGCGTGGCCCCACAGCCCGTGGGGCTGCGGGCTTTGCGGCGGCCGTCAGCCTCGGCACCACCGGCGCCCACGTGGCGCTGCCGCACCAGCCTGTGAAGCATTTTCCGGTAGGGCCGCGGCTCTGGCCACAGCTCCCACGCCCGAAGAGCCAGGAGGGAAAGCCGTACCTCGTTGGAAAGCTCTTTGGCAGCCGCTCGCGTGGCCCCACAGCCCGTGGGGCTGCGGGCTTTGCGGCGGCCGTCAGCCTCGGCACCACCGGCGCCCACGTGGCGCTGCCGCACCAGCCTGCGAAGCATTTTCCGGTAGGGCCGCGGCTCTGGCCACAGCTCCCACGCCTGAAAAGCGAGGATGGAAAGCCGCGCCTCGTTGGAAAGCCCTTTGGCAGCCGCTCGCCTGGCCCCACAGCCCGTGGGGCTGCGGGCTTTGCGGCGGCCGTTAGCCTCGGCGCCACCGGCGCCCACCTGGCGCCGCCGCGCCAGCCTGCGAAGCATTTTCCGGTAGGGCCGCGGCTCTGGCCACAGCTCCCACGCCCGAAGAGCCAGGAGGGAAAGCCGTGCCTCGTTGGAAAGCTCTTTGGCAGCCGCTCGCGTGGCCCCACAGCCCGTGGGGCTGCGGGCTTTGCGGCGGCCGTCAGCCTTGGCGCCACCGGCGCCCACGTGGCGCCGCTGCGCCAGGCTGCGAAGCATTTTCCGGTAGGGCCGCGGCTCTGGCCACAGCTCCCACGCCCGAAGAGCCAGGAGGGAAAGCCGTGCCTCGTTGGAAAGCTCTTTGGCAGCCGCTCGCGTGGCCCCACAGCTCGTGGCGCTGCGGGCTTTGCGGCGGCCGTCAGCCTGGGCGCCACCGGCGCCCACCTGGCGCCGCCGCGCCAGCCTGCGAAGCATTTTCCTGTAGGGCCGCGGCTCTGGCCACAGCTCCCACGCCCGAAGAGCCAGGAGGGAAAGCCGTGCCTCGTTGGAAAGCTCTTTGGCAGCCGCTCGCGTGGCCCCACAGCCCGTGGGGCTGCGGGCTTTGCGGCGGCCATCAGCCTCGGCGACACCGGCGCCCACGTGACGCCGCCGCGCCAGCCTGCGAAGCATTTTCCGGTAGGGCCACGGCTCTGGCCACAGCTCCCAGGCCCGAAGAGCCAGGAGGGAAAGCCGTGCCTCGTTGGAAAGCTCTTTGGCAGCCGCTCGCGTGGCCCCACAGCTCGTGGGGCTGCGGGCTTTGCGGCGGCCGTCAGCCTCGGCGTCACCGGGACCCACCTGGCGCCGCCACGCCAGCCTGCGAAGCATTTTCGGGTAGGGCCGCGTCTCTGACCACAGCTCCCACGCCCAAAGAGCCAAGAGGGAAAGCCGTGCCTCGTTGGAAAGCTCTTTGGCAGCCGCTCGCGTGGCCCCACAGCCCGTGGCGCTGGGGGCTTTGCGGCGGCCGTCAGCCTCGGCGCCACCGGCGCCCACCTTGCTCCGCTGCGCCAGCCTGCGAAGCATTTTCCGGTAGGGCCGCGGCTCTGGCCACAGCTCCCACGCCCGAAGAGCGAGGATGGAAAGCCGCGCCTCGTTGGAAAGCCCTTTGGCAGCCGCTCGCGTGGCCCCACAGCCCGTGGGGCTGCAGGCTTTGCGGCGGCCGTCAGCCTCGGCGCCACCGGCGCCCACCTGGCGCCGCCGCGCCAGCCTGCGAAGCATTTTCCGGTAGGGCCGCGGCTCTGGCCACAGCTCCCACGCCCGAAGACCAAGGAGGGAAAGCCATGCCTCGTTGGAAACCTCTTTGGCAGCCGCTCGCGTGGCCCCACAGCCCGTGGGGCTGCGGGCTTTGCAGCGGCCGTCAGCCTCGGCTCCACCGGCGCCCACCTTGCTCCGGTGCGTCAGCCTGCGAAGCATTTTCCGGTAGGGCCGCGGCTCTGGCCACAGCTCCCACGCCCGAAGAGCGAGGATGGAAAACTGCGCCTCGTTGGAAAGCCTTTTGGCAGCCGCTCGCGTGGCCCCACAGCCCGTGGGGCTGCGGGCTTTGCGGCGGCCGTCAGCCTTGGCGCCACCGGCACCCACGTGGCGCCGCCGTGCCAGCCTGCGAAGCATTTTCCGGTAGGGCCGTGGCTCTGGCCACAGCTCCCACACCCGAAGAGCCAGGAGGGAAAGACGTGCCTCGTTGGAAAGCTCTTTGGCAGCCGCTCTCGTGGCCTCACAGCCCGTGGGGCTGCGGGCTTTGCGGCGGCCGTCAGCCTCGGCGCCACCGGCGCCCACCTTGCTCCGCTGCGTCAGCCTGCGAAGCATTTTCCGGTAGGGCCGCGGCTCTGGCCACAGCTCCCACGCCTGAATAGCGAGGATGGAAAGCCGTGCCTCATTGGAAAGCTCTTTGGCAGCCGCTCGCATGGCCCCACAGCCCGTGGGGCTGCGGGCTTTGCGGCGGCCATCAGCCTCGGCGACACCGGCGCCCACGTGGCGCCGCCGCGCCAGCCTTCGAAGCATTTTCCGGTAGCGCCTCGGCTCTGGCCACAGCTCCCACACCCGAAGAGCCAGGAGAGAAAGCCGTGCCTCGTTGGAAAGCTCTTTGGCAGCCGCTCGCGTGGCCCCACAGACCATGGGGCTGCGGCTTTGCGGCGGCCATCAGCCTCGGCGACACCGGCGCCCACGTGGCGCCGCCGCGCCAGCCTGCGAAGCATTTTCCGGTAGCGCCTCGTCTCTGGCCACAGCTCCCACGCCCGAAGAGCGAGGATGGAAAGCCGCGCCTCGTTGGAAAGCCCTTTGGCAGCCGCTCGCGTGGCCCCAAAGCCCGTGGGGCTGCGGGCTTTGCGGCGGCCGTCAGCCTTTGCGACACTGTCGCCCACGTAGCGCCACTGCGCCAGCCTGCGAAGCATTTTCCGGTAGGGCCGCGGCTCTGGCCACAGCTCCCACGCCCGAAGAGCCAGGAGGGAAAGCCGTGCCTCGTTGGAAAGCTCTTTGGCAGGCGCTCGCGTGGCCCCACAGCCCGTGGGGCTGCGGGCTTTGCGGCGTCCGTCAGCCTCGGCACCACCGGCGCCCACGTGGCGCCGCCGCGCCAGCCTGCGAAGCATTTTCCGGTAGGGCCGTGGCTCTGGCCACAGCTCCCACGCCCGAAGAGCCAGGAGGGAAAGCCGTGCCTCGTTGGAAAGCTCTTTGGCAGCCGCTCGCGTGGCCCCACAGCCCGTGGGGCTGCGGGCTTTGTGGCGGCCGTCAGCCTCGGCGCCACCGGCGCCCACGTGGCGCCGCCGTGCCAGCCTGCGAAGCATTTTCCGGTAGGGCCGCGGCTCTGGCCACAGCTCCCACGCCCGAAGAGCCAGGAGGGAAAGCCGTGCCTCGTTGGAAAGCTCTTTGGCAGCCGATCGCGTGGCCCCACAGACCGTGGGGCTGCGGGCTTTGCGGCGGCCGTCAGCCTCGGCACCACCGGCGCCCACGTGGCGCTGCCGCGCCAGCCTGCGAAGCATTTTCCGGTAGGGCCGCGGCTCTGGCCACAGCTCCCACGCCCGAAGAGCCAGGAGGGAAAGCCGTGCCTCGTTGGAAAGCTCTTTGGCAGCCGCTCGCGTGGCCCCACAGCCCGTGGGGCTGCGGGCTTTGCGGCGGCCGTCAGCCTCGGCGTCACCGGGACCCACCTGGCGCCGCCGCGCCAGCCTGCGAAGCATTTTCGGGTAGGGCCGCGTCTCTGACCACAGTTCCCACGCCCAAAGAGCCAAGAGGGAAAGCCGTGCCTCGTTGGAAAGCTCTTTGGTCGCCGCTCGCGTGGCCCCACAGCTCGTGGGGCTGCGGGCTTTGCGGCGGCCGTCAGCATCGGCGACACCCGCGCCCATCTTGCTCCGCTGCGTCAGCCTGCGAAGCATTTTCCGGTAGGGCCGCGGCTCTGGCCACAGCTCCCACGCCCGAAGAGCCAGGAGGGAAAGCCGTGCCTCGTTGGAAAGCTCTTTGGCAGCCGCTCGCGTGGCCCCACAGCCCGTGGGGCTGCGGGCTTTGCGGCGGCTGTCAGCCTCGGCGTCACCGGCGCCCACTTGGCGCCGCTGCACCAGCCTGCGAAGCATTTTCCGGTAGGGCTGCGGCTCTGTCCACAGCTCCCTCGCCCGAAGAGCAAGGATGGAAAGCCGTGCCTCGTTGTAAAGCACTTTGGCAGCCGCTCGCATGGCCCCACAGCCCGTGGGGCTGCGGGCTTTCCGGCGGCCGTCAGCCTCGGCGACACCGGCGCCCACGTGGCGCCGCCGCGCCAGCCTACGAAGCATTTTTCGGGTAGGGCCGTGGCTCTGGCCACAGCTCCCACGCCCGAAGAGCCAGGAGGGAAAGCCGAGCCTCGTTGGAAATCTCTTTGGCAGCCGCTCGCGTGGCCCCACAGCCCGTGGGGCTGCGGGCATTGCGTCGGCCGTCAGCCTCAGCGCCACCGGCGCCCACCTTGCTCTGCTGCGTCAGCCTGCGAAGCATTTTCTGGTAGGGCCGCGGCTCTGGACACAGCTCCCACGCCCGAAGAGCCAGGAGGGAAAGCTGTGCCTCGTTGGAAAGCTCTTTGGCAGCCGCTCGCGTGGCCCCACAGCCCGTGGGGCTGCGGGCATTGCGTCGGCCGTCAGCCTCAGCGCCACCGGCGCCCATCTTGCTCTGCTGCGTCAGCCTGCGAAGCATTTTCTGGTAGGGCCGCGGCTCTGGCCACAGCTCCCACGCCCGAAGAGCCAGGAGGGAAAGCCGTGCCTCGTTGGAAAGCTCTTTGGCAGCCGCTCGCGTGGCCCCACAGCCCGTGGGGCTGCGGGCTTTGCGGCGGCCATCAGCCTCGGCGCCACCGGCGCCCACGTGACGCCGCCGCGCCAGCCTGCGAAGCATTTTCCGGTAGGGCCGCGGCTCTGGCCACAGCTCCCACGCCCGAAAAGCGAGGATGGAAAGCCGCGCCTCGTTGGAAAGCTCTTTGGCAGCCGCTCGCGTGGCCCCACAGCCCGTGGGGCTGCGGGCTTTGCGGCGGCCGTCAGCCTCGGCGCCACCGGCGCCCACCTGGCGCCGCCGCGCCAGCCTGCGAAGCATTTTCCGGTAGGGCCGCGGCTCTGGCCACAGCTCCCACGCCCGAAGAGCCAGGAGGGAAAGCCGTGCCTCGTTGGAAAGCTCTTTGGCAGCCGCTCGCGTGGCCCCACAGCCCGTGGGGCTGCGGGCTTTGCGGCGGCCGTCAGCCTTGGCGCCACCGGCGCCCACGTGGCGCCGCTGCGCCAGCCTGCGAAGCATTTTCCGGTAGGGCCGCGGCTCTGGCCACAGCTCCCACGCCCGAAGAGCCAGGAGGGAAAGCCGTGCCTCGTTGGAAAGCTCTTTGGCAGCCGCTCGCGTGGCCCCACAGCCCGTGGGGCTGCGGGCTTTGCGGCGGCCGTCAGCCTCGGCACCACCGGTGCCCACCTGGCGCTGCCGCACCAGCCTGCGAAGCATTTTCCGGTAGGGTCGCGGCTCTGGCCACAGCTCCCACGCCCGAAAAGCGAGGATGGAAAGCCGCGCCTCGTTGGAAAGCCCTTTGGCAGCCGCTCGTTTGGCCCCACAGCCCGTGGGGCTGCGGGCTTTGCGGCGGCCGTCAGCCTCGGCGCCACCGGCGCCCACCTGGCGCCGCCGCGCCAGCCTGCGAAGCATTTTCCGGTAGGGCCGCGGCTCTGGCCACAGCTCCCACGCCCGAAGAGCCAGGAGGGAAAGCCGTGCCTCGTTGGAAAGCTCTTTGGCAGCCGCTCGCGTGGCCCCACAGCCCGTGGGGCTGCGGGCTTTGCGGCGGCCGTCAGCCTCGGCGTCACCGGGACCCACATGGCGCCGCCGCGCCAGCCTGCGAAGCATTTTCGGGTAGGGCCGCGTCTCTGGCCACAGATCCCACGCCCAAAGAGCCAGGAGGGAAAGCCGTGCCTCGTTGGAAAGCTCTTTGGCAGCCGCTCGCGTGGCCCCACAGCTCGTGGGGCTGCGGGCTTTGCGGCGGCCGTCAGCATCGGCGACACCAGCGCTCACGTGGCGCCGCCGCGCCAGCCTGCGAAGCATTTTCCGGTAGGGCCGCGGCTCTGGCCACAGCTCCCACGCCCGAAGAGCCAGGAGGGAAAGCCGTGCCTCGTTGGAAAGCTCTTTGGCAGCCGCTCGCGTGGCCCCACAGCCCGTGGGGCTGGGGGCTTTGCGGCGGCCGTCAGCCTCGGCGACACCCGCGCCCATCTTGCTCCGCTGCGTCAGCCTGCGAAGCATTTTCCGGTAGGGCCGCGGCTCTGGCCACAGCTCCCACGCCCGAAGAGCCAGGAGGGAAAGCCGTGCCTCGTTGGAAAGCTCTTTGGCAGCCGCTCGCGTGGCCCCACAGCCCGTGGGGCTGCGGGCTTTGCGGCGGCTGTCAGCCTCGGCGTCACCGGCGCCCACTTGGCGCCGCTGCACCAGCCTGCGAAGCATTTTCCGGTAGGGCTGCGGCTCTGTCCACAGCTCCCTCGCCCGAAGAGCAAGGATGGAAAGCCGTGCCTCGTTGGAAAGCACTTTGGCAGCCGCTCGCATGGCCCCACAGCCCGTGGGGCTGCGGGCTTTGCGGCGGCCGTCAGCCTCGGCGACACCGGCGCCCACGTGGCGCCGCCGCGCCAGCCTACGAAGCATTTTTCGGGTAGGGCCGTGGCTCTGGCCACAGCTCCCACGCCCGAAGAGCCAGGAGGGAAAGCCGAGCCTCGTTGGAAATCTCTTTGGCAGCCGCTCGCGTGGCCCCACAGCCCGTGGGGCTGCGGGCATTGCGTCGGCCGTCAGCCTCAGCGCCACCGGCGCCCACCTTGCTCTGCTGCGTCAGCCTGCGAAGCATTTTCTGGTAGGGCCGCGGCTCTGGCCACAGCTCCCACGCCCGAAGAGCCAGGAGGGAAAGCCGAGCCTCGTTGGAAATCTCTTTGGCAGCCGCTCGCGTGGCCCCACAGCCCGTGGGGCTGCGGGCATTGCGTCGGCCGTCAGCCTCAGCGCCACCGGCGCCCACCTTGCTCTGCTGCGTCAGCCTGCGAAGCATTTTCTGGTAGGGCCGCGGCTCTGGCCACAGCTCCCTCGCCCGAAGAGCCAGGAGGGAAAGCCGTGCCTCGTTGGAAAGCTCTTTGGCAGCCGCTCGCGTGGCCCCACAGCCCGTGGGGCTGCGGGCTTTGCGGCGGCCATCAGCCTCGGCGCCACCGGCGCCCACGTGACGCCGCCGCGCCAGCCTGCGGAGCATTTTCCGGTAGGGCCGCGGCTCTGGCCACAGCTCCCACGCCCGAAGAGCCAGGAGGGAAAGCCGTGCCTCGTTGGAAAGCTCTTTGGCAGCCGCTCGCGTGGCCCCACAGCCCGTGGGGCTGCGGGCTTTGCGGCGGCCATCAGCCTCGGCGACACCAGCGCCCACGTGACGCCACCGCGCCAGCCTGCGAAGCATTTTCCGGTAGGGCCGCGGCTCTGGCCACAGCTCCCACGCCCGAAGAGCCAGGAGGGAAAGCCGTGCCTCGTTGGAAAGCTCTTTGGCAGCCGCTCGCATGGCCCCACAGCCCGTGGGGCTGCGGGCTTTGCGGCGGCCGTCAGCCTCGGCACCACCGGCGCCCACCTGGCGCTGCCGCACCAGCCTGCGAAGCATTTTCCGGTAGGGCCGCGGCTCTGGCCACAGCTCCCACGCCCGAAGAGCCAGGAGGGAAAGCCGAGCCTCGTTGGAAATCTCTTTGGCAGCCGCTCGCATGGCCCCACAGCCCGTGGGGCTGCGGGCATTGCGTCGGCCGTCAGCCTCAGCGCCACCGGCGCCCACCTTGCTCTGCTGCGTCAGCCTGCGAAGCATTTTCTGGTAGGGCCGCGGCTCTGGCCACAGCTCCCTCGCCCGAAGAGCCAGGAGGGAAAGCCGTGCCTCGTTGGAAAGCTCTTTGGCAGCCGCTCGCGTGGCCCCACAGCCCGTGGGGCTGCGGGCTTTGCGGCGGCCATCAGCCTCGGAGCCACCGGCGCCCACGTGACGCCGCCGCGCCAGCCTGCGGAGCATTTTCCGGTAGGGCCGCGGCTCTGGCCACAGCTCCCACGCCCGAAGAGCCAGGAGGGAAAGCCGTGCCTCGTTGGAAAGCTCTTTGGCAGCCGCTCGCGTGGCCCCACAGCCCGTGGGGCTGCGGGCTTTGCGGCGGCCATCAGCCTCGGCGACACCAGCGCCCACGTGACGCCACCGCGCCAGCCTGCGAAGCATTTTCCGGTAGGGCCGCGGCTCTGGCCACAGCTCCCACGCCCGAAGAGCCAGGAGGGAAAGCCGTGCCTCGTTGGAAAGCTCTTTGGCAGCCGCTCGCATGGCCCCACAGCCCGTGGGGCTGCGGGCTTTGCGGCGGCCGTCAGCCTCGGCACCACCGGCGCCCACCTGGCGCTGCCGCACCAGCCTGCGAAGCATTTTCCGGTAGGGCCGCGGCTCTGGCCACAGCTCCCACGCCCGAAGAGCCAGGAGGGAAAGCTGTGCCTCGTTGGAAAGCTCTTTGGCAGCCGCTCGCGTGGCCCCACAGCCCGTGGGGCTGCGGGCTTTGCGGCGGCCGTCAGCCTTGGCGCCACCGGCGCCCACGTGGCGCCGCTGCGCCAGCCTGCGAAGCATTTTCCGGTAGGGCCGCGGCTCTGGCCACAGCTCCCACGCCCGAAGAGCCAGGAGGGAAAGCCGTGCCTCGTTGGAAAGCTCTTTGGCAGCCGCTCGCGTGGCCCCACAGCCCGTGGGGCTGCGGGCTTTGCGGCGGCCATCAGCCTCGGCGACACCGGTGCCCACGTGACGCCGCCGCGCCAGCCTGTGAAGCATTTTCCGGTAGGGCCGCGGCTCTGGCCACAGCTCCCACGCCCGAAGAGCCAGGAGGGAAAGCCGTGCCTCGTTGGAAAGCTCTTTGGCAGCCGCTCGCGTGGCCCCACAGCCCGTGGGGCTGCGGGCTTTGCGGCGGCCGTCAGCCTCGGCGTCACCGGGACCCACCTGGCGCCGCCGCACCAGCCTGCGAAGCATTTTCGGGTAGGGCCGCGTCTCTGGCCACAGATCCCACGCCCAAAGAGCCAAGAGGTTAAGCCGTGCCTCGTTGGAAAGCTCTTTGGCAGCCGCTCGCGTGGCCCCACAGCTCGTGGGGCTGCGGGCTTTGCGGCGGCCGTCAGCATCGGCGACACCAGCGCTCACGTGGCGCCGCCGCGCCAGCCTGCGAAGCATTTTTCGGTAGGGCCGCGGCTCTGGCCACAGCTCCCACGCCCGAAGAGCCAGGAGGGAAAGCCGTGCCTCGTTGGAAAGCTCTTTGGCAGCCGCTCGCGTGGCCCCACAGCCCGTGGGGCTGCGGGCTTTGCGGCGGCTGTCAGCCTCGGCGTCACCGGCGCCCACTTGGCGCCGCTGCACCAGCCTGCGAAGCATTTTCCGGTAGGGCTGCGGCTCTGTCCACAGCTCCCTCGCCCGAAGAGCAAGGATGGAAAGCCGTGCCTCGTTGGAAAGCACTTTGGCAGCCGCTCGTATGGCCCCACAGCCCGTGGGGCTGCGGGCTTTGCGGCGGCCGTCAGCCTCGGCGACACCGGCGCCAACCTTGCTCCGCTGCGTCAGCCTGCGAAGCATTTTCCGGTAGGGCCGCGGCTCTGGCCACAGCTCCCACGCCCGAAGAGCCAGGAGGGAAAGCCATGCCTCGTTGGAAAGCTCTTTGGCAGCCGCTCGCGTGGCCCCACAGCCCGTGGGGCTGCGGGCTTTGCGGCGGCCGTCAGCCTCGGCGCCACCGGCGCCCACGTGGCGCTGCCGCGCCAGCCTGCGAAGCATTTTCCGGTAGGGCCGCGGCTCTGGCCACAGCTCCCACGCCCGAAGAGCCAGGAGGGAAAGCCGCGCCTCGTTGGAAAAACCTTTGGCAGCCGCTCGCGTGGCCCCACAGCCCGTGGGACTGCGGGCTTTGCGGCGGCCGTCAGCCTCGGCGCCACCGGCGCCCACCTGGCGCCGCCGCGCCAGCCTGCGAAGCATTTTCCGGTAGGGCCGCGGCTCTGGCCACAGCTCCCACGCCCGAAGAGCCAGGAGGGAAAGCCGTGCCTCGTTGGAAAGCCCTTTGGCAGCCGCTCGCGTGGCCCCACAGACCATGGGGCTGCGGCTTTGCGGCGGCCATCAGCCTCGGCGAAACCGGCGCCCACGTGGCGCCGCCGCGCCAGCCTGCGAAGCATTTTCCGGTAGGGCCGCGGCTCTGGCCACAGCTCCCACGCCCGAAGAGCCAGGAGGGAAAGCCGTGCCTCGTTGGAAAGCTCTTTGGCAGCCGCTCGCGTCGCCCCACAGACCATGGGGCTGCGGCTTTGCGGCGGCCATCAGCCTCGGCGACACCGGCGCCCACGTGGCGCCGCCGCGCCAGCCTGCGAAGCATTTTCCGGTAGCGCCTCGTCTCTGGCCACGGCTCCCACGCCCGAAGAGCGAGGATGGAAAGCCGCGCCTCGTTGGAAAGCCCTTTGGCAGCCGCTCGCGTGGCCCCACAGCCCGTGGGGCTGCGGGCTTTGCGGCGGCCGTCAGCCTCGGCGCCACCGGCGCCCACCTGGCGCCGCCGCGCCAGCCTGCGAAGCATTTTCCGGTAGGGCCGCGGCTCTGGCCACAGCTCCCACGCCCGAAGAGCCAGGAGGGAAAGCCGTGCCTCGTTGGAAAGCTCTTTGGCAGCCGCTCGCGTGGCCCCACAGCCCGTGGGGCTGCGGGCTTTGCGGCGGCCGTCAGCCTCGGCACCACCGGCGCCCACCTGGCGCTGCCGCACCAGCCTGCGAAGCATTTTCCGGTAGGGCCGCGGCTCTGGCCACAGCTCCCACGCCCGAAGAGCCAGGAGGGAAAGCCGTGCCTCGTTGGAAAGCTCTTTGGCAGCCGCTCGCGTGGCCCCACAGCCCGTGGGGCTGCGGGCTTTGCGGCGGCCGTCAGCCTTGGCGCCACCGGCGCCCACGTGGCGCCGCTGCGCCAGCCTGCGAAGCATTTTCCGGTAGGGCCGCGGCTCTGGCCACAGCTCCCACGCCCGAAGAGCCAGGAGGGAAAGCCGTGCCTCGTTGGAAAGCTCTTTGGCAGCCGCTCGCGTGGCCCTACAGCCCGTGGGGCTGCGGGCTTTGCGGCGGCCATCAGCCTCGGCGACACCGGTGCCCACGTGACGCCGCCGCGCCAGCCTGCGAAGCATTTTCCGGTAGGGCCGCGGCTCTGGCCACAGCTCCCACGCCCGAAGAGCCAGGAGGGAAAGCCGTGCCTCGTTGGAAAGCTCTTTGGCAGCCGCTCGCGTGGCCCCACAGCCCGTGGGGCTGCGGGCTTTGCGGCGGCCGTCAGCCTCGGCGTCACCGGGACCCACCTGGCGCCGCCGCGCCAGCCTGCGAAGCATTTTCGGGTAGGGCCGCGTCTCTGGCCACAGATCCCACGCCCAAAGAGCCAAGAGGTTAAGCCGTGCCTCGTTGGAAAGCTCTTTGGCAGCCGCTCGCGTGGCCCCACAGCTCGTGGGGCTGCGGGCTTTGCGGCGGCCGTCAGCATCGGCGACACCAGCGCTCACGTGGCGCCGCCGCGCCAGCCTGCGAAGCATTTTCCGGTAGGGCCGCGGCTCTGGCCACAGCTCCCACGCCCGAAGAGCCAGGAGGGAAAGCCGTGCCTCGTTGGAAAGCTCTTTGGCAGCCGCTCGCGTGGCCCCACAGCCCGTGGGGCTGCGGGCTTTGCGGCGGCTGTCAGCCTCGGCGTCACCGGCGCCCACTTGGCGCCGCTGCACCAGCCTGCGAAGCATTTTCCGGTAGGGCTGCGGCTCTGTCCACAGCTCCCTCGCCCGAAGAGCAAGGATGGAAAGCCGTGCCTCGTTGGAAAGCACTTTGGCAGCCGCTCGTATGGCCCCACAGCCCGTGGGGCTGCGGGCTTTGCGGCGGCCGTCAGCCTCGGCGACACCGGCGCCCACCTTGCTCCGCTGCGTCAGCCTGCGAAGCATTTTCCGGTAGGGCCGCGGCTCTGGCCACAGCTCCCACGCCCGAAGAGCCAGGAGGGAAAGCCATGCCTCGTTGGAAAGCTCTTTGGCAGCCGCTCGCGTGGCCCCACAGCCCGTGGGGCTGCGGGCTTTGCGGCGGCCGTCAGCCTCGGCGCCACCGGCGCCCACGTGGCGCTGCCGCGCCAGCCTGCGAAGCATTTTCCGGTAGGGCCGCGGCTCTGGCCACAGCTCCCACGCCCGAAGAGCGAGGATGGAAAGCCGCGCCTCGTTGGAAAAACCTTTGGCAGCCGCTCGCGTGGCCCCACAGCCCGTGGGGCTGCGGGCTTTGCGGCGGCCGTCAGCCTCGGCGCCACCGGCGCCCACCTGGCGCCGCCGCGCCAGCCTGCGAAGCATTTTCCGGTAGCGCCTCGGCTCTGGCCACAGCTCCCACGCCCGAAGAGCCAGGAGGGAAAGCCGTGCCTCGTTGGAAAGATCTTTGGCAGCCGCTCGCGTCGCCCCACAGACCATGGGGCTGCGGCTTTGCGGCGGCCATCAGCCTCGGCGACACCGGCGCCCACGTGGCGCCGCCGCGCCAGCCTGCGAAGCATTTTCCGGTAGCGCCTCGTCTCTGGCCACGGCTCCCACGCCCGAAGAGCGAGGATGGAAAGCCGCGCCTCGTTGGAAAGCCCTTTGGCAGCCGCTCGCGTGGCCCCAAAGCCCGTGGGGCTGCGGGCTTTGCGGCGGCCGTCAGCCTTTGCGACACTGTCGCCCACGTAGCGCCACTGCGCCAGCCTGCGAAGCATTTTCCTGTAGGGCCGCGGCTCTGGCCACAGCTCCCACGCCCGAAGAGCCAGGAGGGAAAGCCGTGCCTCGTTGGAAAGCTCTTTGGCAGCCGCTCGCGTGGCCCCACAGCCCGTGGGGCTGCGGGCTTTGCGGCGGCCGTCAGCCTCGGCGCCACCGGCGCCCACGTGGCGCCGCCGTGCCAGCCTGCGAAGCATTTTCCGGTAGGGCCGCGGCTCTGGCCACAGCTCCCACGCCCGAAGAGCCAGGAGGGAAAGCCGTGCCTCGTTGGAAAGCTCTTTGGCAGCCGCTCGCGTGGCCCCACAGCCCGTGGGGCTGCGGGCTTTGCGGCGGCTGTCAGCCTCGGTACCACCGGCGCCCACGTGGCGCTGCCGCGCCAGCCTGCGAAGCATTTTCCGGTAGGGCCGCGGCTCTGGCCACAGCTCCCACGCCCGAAGAGCGAGGATGGAAAGCCGCGCCTCGTTGGAAAGCCCTTTGGCAGCCGTTCGCGTGGCCCCACAGCCCGTGGGTCTGCGGGCTTTGCGGCGGCCGTCAGCCTCGGCGCCACCAGGACGCACCTGGCACCGCCGCGCCAGCCTGCGAAGCATTTTCCGGTAGGGCCGCGGCTCTGGCCACAGCTCCCACGCCCGAAGAGCCAGGAGGGAAAGCCGTGCCTCGTTGGAAAGCTCTTTGGCAGCCGCTCGCGTGGCCCCACAGCCCGTGGGGCTGCGGGCTTTGCGGCGGCCGTCAGCCTTTGCGACACTGTCGCCCACCTGGCGCCGCTGCGCCAGCCTGCGAAGCATTTTCCGGTAGGGCCGCGGCTCTGGCCACAGCTCCCACGCCCGAAGAGCCAGGAGGGAAAGCCGTGCCTCGTTGGAAAGCTCTTTGGCAGCCGCTCGTGTGGCCCCACAGCCTGTGGGGCTGCGGGCTTTGCAGCGGCCGTCAGCCTCGGCGCCACCGGCGCCCACGTGGCGCCGCCGTGCCAGCCTGCGAAGCATTATCCGGTAGGGCCGCGGCTCTGGCCACAGCTCCCACGCCCGAAGAGCCAGGAGGGAAAGCCGTGCCTCGTTGGAAAGCTCTTTAGCAGGCGCTCGCGTGGCCCCACAGCCCGTGGGGCTGCGGGCTTTGCTGCGGCCGTCAGCCTCGGCACCACCGGCGCCCACGTGGCGCTGCCGCACCAGACTGCGAAGCATTTTCCGGTAGGGCCGCGGCTCTGGCCACAGCTCCCACGCCCGAAAAGCGAGGATGGAAAGCCGCGCCTCGTTGGAAAGCCCTTTGGCAGCCGCTCGCGTGGCCCCACAGCCCGTGGGGCTGCGGGCTTTGCGGCGGCCGTCAGCCTTGGCGCCACCCGCGCCCATCTTGCTCCGCTGCGTCAGCCTGCGAAGCATTTTCCGGTAGGGCCGTGGCTCTGGCCACAGCTCCCACGCCCGAAGACCAAGGAGGGAAAGCCGTGCCTCATTGGAAAGCTCTTTGGCAGCCGCTCGCGTGGCCCCACAGCCCGTGGGGCTGCGGGCTTTGCGGCGGCCGTCAGCCTCGGCGCCACCGGGACCCACCTGGCGCCGCAGCGCCAGCCTGCCAAGCATTTTCCGGTAGGGCCGCGGCTCTGGCCACAGCTCCCACGCCCGAAGAGCCAGGAGGGAAAGCCGTGCCTCGTTGGAAAGCTCTTTGGCAGCCGCTCGCGTGGCCCCACAGCCCGTGGGGCTGCGGGCTTTGCGGCGGCCGTCAGCCTTGGCGCCACCGGCGCCCACGTGGCGCCGCCGCGCCAGACTGCGAAGCATTTTCCGGTAGGGCCGCGGCTCTGGCCACAGCTCCCACGCCCGAAGAGCCAGGAGGGAAAGCCATGCCTCGTTGGAAAGCTCTTTGGCAGCCGCTCGCGTGGCCCCACAGCTCGTGGCGCTGCTAGCTTTGCGGCGGCCGTCAGCCTCGGCGCCACCGGCGCCCACCTGGCGCCGCCGCGCCAGCCTGCGAAGCATTTTCCTGTAGGGCCGCGGCTCTGGCCACAGCTCCCACGCCCAAAGAGCCAGGAGGGAAAGCCGTGCCTCATTGGAAAGCTCTTTGGCAGCCGCTCGCGTGGCCCCACAGCCCGTGGGGCTGCGGGCTTTGCGGCGGCCATCAGCCTCGGCGACACCGGCGCCCACGTGACGCCGCCGCGCCAGCCTGCGAAGCATTTTCCGGTAGGGCCGCGGCTCTGGCCACAGCTCCCACGCCCGAAGAGCCAGGAAGGAAAGCCGTGCCTCGTTGGAAAGCTCTTTGGCAGCCGCTCGCGTGGCCCCAAAGCCCGTGGGGCTGCGGGCTTTGCGGCGGCCGTCAGCCTTTGCGACACTGTCGCCCACCTGGCGCCGCTGCGCCAGCCTACGAAGCATTTTCCGGTAGGGCCGCGGCTCTGGCCACAGCTCCCACGCCCGAAGAGCCAGGAGGGAAAGCCGTGCCTCGTTGGAAAGTTCTTTCGCAGGCGCTCGCGTGGCCCCGCAGCCCGTGGGGCTGCGGGCTTTGTGGCGGCCGTCAGCTTAGGCGCCACCGGCGCCCACCTGGCGCCGCCGCGCCAGCCTGCGAAGCATTTTCCGGTAGGGCCGCAGCTCTGGCCACAGCTCCCACGCCCGAAGAGCCAGGAGGGAAAGCCGTGCCTCGTTGGAAAGCTCTTTGGCAGCCGCTCGCGTGGCCCCACAGCCCGTGGGGCTGCGGGCTTTGCGGCGGCCGTCAGCCTCGGCGACACCGAGACCCACCTGGCGCCGCCGTGCCAGCCTGCGAAGCATTTTCCGGTAGGGCCGCGGCTCTGGCCACAGCTCCCACGCCCGAAGAGCCAGGAGGGAAAGCCGTGCCTCGTTGGAAAGCTCTTTGGCAGGCGCTCGCGTGGCCCCACAGCCCGTGGGGCTGCGGGCTTTGCGGCGGCCGTCAGCCTCGGCACCACCGGCGCCCACGTGGCGCTGCCGCACCAGCCTGCGAAGCATTTTCCGGTAGGGCCGCGGCTCTGGCCACAGCTCCCACGCCCGAAAAGCGAGGATGGAAAGCCGCGCCTCGTTGGAAAGCTCTTTGGCAGCCGCTCGCGTGGCCCCACAGCTTGTGGGGCTGCGGGCTTTGCGGCGGCCGTCAGCCTCGGCACCACCGGCGCCCACGTGGCGCTGCCGCACCAGCCTGCGAAGCATTTTCCGGTAGGGCCGCGGCTCTGGCCACAGCTCCCACGCCTGAAAAGCGAGGATGGAAAGCCGCGCCTCGTTGGAAAGCCCTTTGGCAGCCGCTCGCGTGGCCCCACAGCCCGTGGGGCTGCGGGCTTTGCGGCGGCCGTCAGCCTCGTCTCCACCGGCGCCCACCTTGCTCCGCTGCGTCAGCCTGCGAAGCATTTTCTGGTAGGGCCGCGGCTCTGGCCACAGCTCCCACGCCTGAAGAGCGAGGATGGAAAGCCGTGCCTCATTGGAAAGCTCTTTGGCAGCCGCTCGCATGGCCCCACAGCCCGTGGGGCTGCGGGCTTTGCGGCGGCCATCAGCCTCGGCGACACCGGCGCCCACGTGGCGCCGCCGCGCCAGCCTTCGAAGCATTTTCCGGTAGCGCCTCGGCTCTGGCCACAGCTCCCACACCCGAAGAGCCAGGAGGGAAAGCCGTGCCTCTTTGGAAAGCTCTTTGGCAGCCGCTCGCGTGGCCCCACAGACCATGGGGCTGCGGCTTTGCGGCGGCCATCAGCCTCGGCGACACCGGCGCCCACGTGGCGCCGCCGCGCCAGCCTGCGAAGCATTTTCCGGTAGCGCCTCGTCTCTGGCCACAGCTCCCACGCCCAAAGAGCGAGGATGGAAAGCCGCGCCTCGTTGGAAAGCCCTTTGGCAGCCGCTCGCGTGGCCCCAAAGCCCGTGGGGCTGCGGGCTTTGCGGCGGCCGTCAGCCTTTGCGACACTGTCGCCCACGTAGCGCCACTGCGCAAGCCTGCGAAGCATTTTCCGGTAGGGCCGCGGCTCTGGCCACAGCTCCCACGCCCGAAGAGCCAGGAGGGAAAGCCGTGCCTCGTTGGAAAGCTCTTTGGCAGCCGCTCGCGTGGCCCCACAGCCCATGCGGCTGCGGGCTTTGCGGCGACCGTCAGCCTCGGCGCCACCGGCGCCCACCTGGCGCCGCCGCGCCAGCCTGCGAAGCATTTTCCGGTAGGGCCGCGGCTCTGGCCACAGCTCCCACGCCCGAAGAGCCAGGAGGGAAAGCCGTGCCTCGTTGGAAAGCTCTTTGGCAGCCGCTCGCGTGGCCCCACAGCCCGTGGGGCTGCGGGCTTTGCGGCGTCCGTCAGCCTCGGCACCACCGGCGCCCACCTGGCGCCGCCGCGCCAGCCTGCGAAGCATTTTCCGGTAGGGCCGTGGCTCTGGCCACAGCTCCCACGCCCGAAGAGCCAGGAGGGAAAGCCGTGCCTCGTTGGAAAGCTCTTTGGCAGCCGCTCGCGTGGCCCCACAGCCCGTGGGGCTGCGGGCTTTGCGGCGGCCGTCAGCCTCGGCGCCACCGGCGCCCACGTGGCGCCGCCGTGCCAGCCTGCGAAGCATTTTCCGGTAGGGCCGCGGCTCTGGCCACAGCTCCCACGCCCGAAGAGCCAGGAGGGAAAGCCGTGCCTCGTTGGAAAGCTCTTTGGCAGGCGCTCGCGTGGCCCCACAGCCCGTGGGGCTGCGGGCTTTGCGGCGTCCGTCAGCCTCGGCACCACCGGCGCCCACCTGGCGCCGCCGCGCCAGCCTGTGAAGCATTTTCCGGTAGGGCCGTGGCTCTGGCCACAGCTCCCACGCCCGAAGAGCCAGGAGGGAAAGCCGTGCCTCGTTGGAAAGCTCTTTGGCAGCCGCTCGCGTGGCCCCGCAGCCCGTGGGGCTGCGGGCTTTGCGGCGGCCGTCAGCCTCGGCGCCACCGGCGCCCACGTGGCGCCGCCGTGCCAGCCTGCGAAGCATTTTCCGGTAGGGCCGCGTCTCTGGCCACAGCTCCCACGCCCGAAGAGCCAGGAGGGAAAGCCGTGCCTCGTTGGAAAGCTCTTTGGCAGGCGCTCGCGTGGCCCCACAGCCCGTGGGGCTGCGGGCTTTGCGGCGGCCGTCAGCCTCGGCACCACCGGCGCCCACGTGGCGCTGCCGCACCAGACTGCGAAGCATTTTCCGGTAGGGCCGCGGCTCTGGCCACAGCTCCCACGCCCGAAAAGCGAGGATGGAAAGCCGCGCCTCGTTGGAAAGCCCTTTGGCAGCCGCTCGCGTGGCCCCACAGCCCGTGGGGCTGCGGGCTTTGTGGCAGCCGTCAGCCTCGGCGCCACCGAGACCCACCTGGCGCCGCCGCGCCAGCCTGCGAAGAATTTTCCGGTAGGGCCGCGGCTCTGGCCACAGCTCCCACGCCCGAAGAGCCAGGAGGGAAAGCCGTGCCTCGTTGGAAAGCTCTTTGGCAGCCGCTCGCGTGGCCCCACAGCCCGTGGGGCTGCGGGCTTTGCGGCGGCCGTCAGCCTTGGCGCCACCCGCGCCCATCTTGCTCCGCTGCGTCAGCCTGCGAAGCATTTTCCGGTAGGGCCGTGGCTCTGGCCACAGCTCCCACGCCCGAAGAGCCAGGAGGGAAAGCCGTGCCTCGTTGGAAAGCTCTTTGGCAGCCGCTCGCGTGGCCCCACAGCCCGTGGGGCTGCGGGCTTTGCGGCGGCCGTCAGCCTCGGCGCCACCGGGACCCACCTGGCGCCGCCGCGCCAGCCTGCGAAGCATTTTCCGGTAGGGCCGCGGCTCTGGCCACAGCTCCCACGCCCGAAGAGCCAGGAGGGAAAGCCGTGCCTCGTTGGAAAGCTCTTTGGCAGCCGCTCGCGTGGCCCCGCAGCCCGTGGGGCTGCGGGCTTTGCGGCGGCCGTCAGCCTTGGTGCCACCGGCGCCCACGTGGCGCCGCCGCGCCAGCCTGCGAAGCATTTTCCGGTAGGGCCGCGGCTCTGGCCACAGCTCCCACGCCCGAAGAGCCAGGAGGGAAAGCCGTGCCTCGTTGGAAAGCTCTTTGGCATCCGCTCGCGTGGCCCCACAGCTCGTGGCGCTGCTAGCTTTGCGGCGGCCGTCAGCCTCGGCGCCACCGGTGCCCACCTGGCGCCGCCGCGCCAGCCTGCGAAGCATTTTCCTGTAGGGCCGCGGCTCTGGCCACAGCTCCCACGCCCGAAGAGCCAGGAGGGAAAGCCGTGCCTCGTTGGAAAGCTCTTTGGCAGCCGCTCGCGTGGCCCCACAGCCCGTGGGGCTGCGGGCTTTGCGGCGGCCATCAGCCTCGGCGAAACCGGCGCCCACGTGACGCCGCCGCGCCAGCCTGTGAAGCATTTTCCGGTAGGGCCGCGGCTCTGGCCACAGCTCCCACGCCCGAAGAGCCAGGAAGAAAAGCCGTGCCTCGTTGGAAAGCCCTTTGGCAGCCGCTCGCGTGGCCCCAAAGCCCGTGGGGCTGCGGGCTTTGCGGCGGCCGTCAGCCTTTGCGACACTGTCGCCCACCTGGCGCCGCTGCGCCAGCCTACGAAGCATTTTCCGGTAGGGCCGCGGCTGTGGCCACAGCTCCCACGCCCGAAGAGCCAGGAGGGAAAGCCGTGCCTCGTTGGAAAGCTCTTTCGCAGGCGCTCGCGTGGCCCCGCAGCCCGTGGGTCTGCGGGCTTTGCGGCGGCCGTCAGCCTCGGCGCCACCAGGACGCACCTGGCACCGCCGCGCCAGCCTGCGAAGCATTTTCCGGTAGGGCCGCGGCTCTGGCCACAGCTCCCACGCCCGAAGAGCCAGGAGGGAAAGCCGTGCCTCGTTGGAAAGCTCTTTGGCAGCCGCTCGCGTGGCCCCAAAGCCCGTGGGGCTGCGGGCTTTGCGGCGGCCGTCAGCCTTTGCGACACTGTCGCCCACCTGGCGCCGCTGCGCCAGCCTGCGAAGCATTTTCCGGTAGGGCCGCGGCTCTGGCCACAGCTCCCACGCCCGAAGAGCCAGGAGGGAAAGCCGTGCCTCGTTGGAAAGCTCTTTGGCAGCCGCTCGTGTGGCCCCACAGCCTGTGGGGCTGCGGGCTTTGCAGCGGCCGTCAGCCTCGGCGCCACCGGCGCCCACGTGGCGCCGCCGTGCCAGCCTGCGAAGCATTTTCCGGTAGGGCCGCGGCTCTGGCCACAGCTCCCACGCCCGAAGAGCCAGGAGGGAAAGCCGTGCCTCGTTGGAAAGCTCTTTGGCAGGCGCTCGCGTGGCCCCACAGCCCGTGGGGCTGCGGGCTTTGCGGCGGCCGTCAGCCTCGGCACCACCGGCGCCCACGTGGCGCTGCCGCACCAGACTGCGAAGCATTTTCCGGTAGGGCCGCGGCTCTGGCCACAGCTCCCACGCCCGAAAAGCGAGGATGGAAAGCCGCGCCTCGTTGGAAAGCCCTTTGGCAGCCGCTCGCGTGGCCCCACAGCCCGTGGGGCTGCGTGCTTTGTGGCGGCCGTCAGCCTCGGCGCCACCGAGACCCACGTGGCGCCGCCGCGCCAGCCTGCGAAGCATTTTCCGGTAGGGCCGCGGCTCTGGCCACAGCTCCCACGCCCGAAGAGCCAGGAGGGAAAGCCGTGCCTCGTTGGAAAGCTCTTTGGCAGCCGCTCGCGTGGCCCCACAGCCCGTGGGGCTGCGGGCTTTGCGGCGGCCGTCAGCCTTGGCGCCACCCGCGCCCACCTTGCTCCGGTGCGTCAGCCTGCGAAGCATTTTCCGGTAGGGCCGCGGCTCTGGCCACAGCTCCCACGCCCGAAGAGCGAGGATGGAAAACTGTGCCTCGTTGGAAAGCCCTTTGGCAGCCGCTCGCGTGGCCCCACAGCCCGTGGGGCTGCGGGCTTTGCGGCGGCCGTCAGCCTTGGCGCCACCGGCGCCCACGTGGCGCCGCCGTGCCAGCCTGCGAAGCATTTTCCGGTAGGGCCGTGGCTCTGGCCACAGCTCCCACACCCGAAGAGCCAGGAGGGAAAGCCGTGCCTCGTTGGAAAGCTCTTTGGCAGCCGCTCGCGTGGCCCCACAGCCTGTGGGGCTGCGGGCTTTGCGGCGTCCGTCAGCCTCGGCGCCACCGGCGCCCACCTTACTCCGCTGCGTCAGCCTGCGAAGCATTTTCCGGTAGGGCCGCGGCTCTGGCCACAGCTCCCACGCCCGAAGAGCCAGGAGGGAAAGCCATGCCTCGTTGGAAAGCTCTTTGGCAGCCGCTCGCGTGGCCCCACAGCCCGTGGGGCTGCGGGCTTTGCGGCGGCCGTCAGCCTCAGCGCCACCGGCCCCCACGTGGCGCTGCCGCGCCAGCGTGCGAAGCATTTTCCGGTAGGGCCGCGGCTCTGGCCACAGCTCCCACGCCCGAAGAGCGAGGATGGAAAGCCGTGCCTCATTGGAAAGCTCTTTGGCAGCCGCTCGCATGGCCCCACAGCCCGTGGGGCTGCGGGCTTTGCGGCGGCCATCAGCCTCGGCGACACCGGCGCCCACGTGGCGCCGCCGCGCCAGCCTGCGAAGCATTTTCCGGTAGCGCCTCGTCTCTGGCCACAGCTCCCACGCCAGAAGAGCGAGGATGGAAAGCCGCGCCTCGTTGGAAAGCCCTTTGGCAGCCGCTCGCGTGGCCCCAAAGCCCATGGGGCTGCGGGCTTTGCGGCGTCCATCAGCCTCGGCACCACCGGCGCCCACCTGGCGCCGCCGCGCCAGCCTGCGAAGCATTTTCCGGTAGGGCCGCGGCTCTGGCCACAGCTCCCACGCCCGAAGAGCCAGGAGGGAAAGCCGAGCCTCGTTGGAAATCTCTTTGGCAGCCGCTCGCGTGGCCCGACAGCCCGTGGGGCTGCGGGCATTGCGTCGGCCGTCAGCCTCAGCGCCACCGGCGCCCACCTTGCTCTGCTGCGTCAGCCTGCGAAGCATTTTCTGGTAGGGCCGCGGCTCTGGCCACAGCTCCCACGCCCGAAGAGCAAGGATGGAAAGCCGTGCCTCATTGGAAAGCTCTTTGGCAGCCGCTCGCGTGGCCCCACAGCTCGTGGGGCTGCGGGCTTTGCGGCGGCCGTCAGCCTCGGCACCACCAGCGCCCACGTGACGCCGCCGCACCAGCCTGCGAAGCATTTTCCGGTAGGGCCGCAGCTCTGGCCACAGCTCCCACGCCCGAAGAGCCAGGAGGGAAAGCCATGCCTCGTTGGAAAGCTCTTTGGCAGCCGCTCGCGTGGCCCCACAGCCCGTGGGGCTGCGGGCTTTGCGGCGGCCGTCAGCCTCGGCGCCACCGGGACCCACCTGGCGCCGCCGCGCCAGCCTGCGAAGCATTTTCCGGTAGGGCCGCGGCTCTGGCCACAGCTCCCACGCCCGAAGAGCCAGGAGGGAAAGCCGTGCCTCGTTGGAAAGCTCTTTGGCAGCCGCTCACGTGGCCCCACAGCCCGTGGGGCTGCGGGCTTTGCGGCGGCCGTCAGCCTTGGCGCCACCGGCACCCACGTGGCGCCGCTGCGCCAGCCTGCGAAGCATTTTCCGGTAGGGCCGCGGCTCTGGCCACAGCTCCCACGCCCGAAGAGCCAGGAGGGAAAGCCATGCCTCGTTGGAAAGCTCTTTGGCAGCCGCTCGCGTGGCCCCACAGCCCGTGGGGCTGCGGGCTTTGCGGCGGCCATCAGCCTCGGCGACACCGGCGCCCACGTGACGCCGCCACGCCAGCCTGCGAAGCATTTTCCGGTAGGGCCGTGGCTCTGGCCACAGCTCCCACGCCCGAAGAGCCAGGAAGGAAAGCCGTGCCTCGTTGGAAAGCTCTTTGGCAGCCGCTCGCGTGGCCCCACAGCCCGTGGGGCTGCGGGCTTTGCGGCGGCTGTCAGCCTTTGCGAAACTGTCGCCCACCTGGTGCCGCTGCGCCAGCCTGCGAAGCATTTTCCGGTAGGGCCGCGGCTCTGGCCACAGCTCCCACGCCCGAAGAGCCAGGAGGGAAAGCCGTGCCTCGTTGGAAAGCTCTTTGGCAGCCGCTCGCGTGGCACCACAGCCTGTGGGGCTGCGGGCTTTGCGGCGGCCGTCAGCCTCGGCGCCACCGGCGCCCACGTGGCGCCGCCGTGCCAGCCTGCGAAGCATTTTCCGGTAGGGCCGCGGCTCTGGCCACAGCTCCCACGCCCGAAGAGCCAGGAGGGAAAGCCATGCCTCGTTGGAAAGCTCTTTGGCAGGCGCTCGCGTGGCCCCACAGCCCGTGGGGCTGCGGGCTTTGCGGCGGCCGTCAGCCTCGGCACCACCGGCGCCAACCTGGCGCGGCCGCGCCAGCCTGCGAAGCATTTTCCGGTAGGGCCGCGGCTCTGGCCACAGCTCCCACGCCCGAAAAGCGAGGATGGAAAGCCGCGCCTCGTTGGAAAGCTCTTTGGCAGCCGCTCGCGTGGCCCCACAGCCCGTGGGGCTGCGGGCTTTGCGGCGGCCGTCAGCCTCGGCACCACCGGCGCCCACGTGGCGCGGCCGCGCCAGCCTGCGAAGCATTTTCCGGTAGGGCCGCGGCTGTGTCCACAGCTCCCACGCCCGAAGAGCCAGGAGGGAAAGCCGTGCCTCGTTGGAAAGCTCTTTGGCAGCCGCTCGCGTGGCCCCACAGCTCGTGGGGCTGCGGGCTTTGCGGCGGCCGTCAGCCTCGGCGACACCGGCGCCCACGTGGCGCCGCCGCGCCAGCCTGTGAAGCATTTTCCGGTAGGGCCGCGGTACTGGCCACAGCTCCCACGCCCGAAAAGCCAGGAGGGAAAGCCATGCCTCGTTGGAAAGCACTTTGGCAGCCGCTCGCGTGGCCCCACAGCACGTGGGGCTGCAGGCTTTGCGGCGGCCGTCAGCCTCGGCGACACCCGCGCCCATCTTGCTCCGCTGCGTCAGCCTGCAAAGCATTTTCCGGTAGGGCCGCGGCTCTGGCCACAGCTCCGACGCCCAAAGAGCCAGGACGGAAAGCCGTGCCTCGTTGGAAAGCTCTTTGGCAGCCACTCGCGTGGCCCCACAGCCCGTGGGGCTGCGGGCTTTGCGGCGGCCGTCAGCCTCGGCGCCACCGGCGCCCACCTGGCGCCGCCGCGCCAGCCTGCGAAGCATTTTCCGGTAGGGCCGCGGCTCTGTCCACAGCTCCCACGCCCGAAGACCAAGGAGGGAAAGCCATGCCTCGTTGGAAAGCTCTTTGGCAGGCGCTCGCGTGGCCCCACAGCCCGTGGGGCTGCGGGCTTTGCGGCGGCCGTCAGCCTCGGCACTACCGGCGCCAACCTGGCGCCGCCGCGCCAGCCTGCGAAGCATTTTCCGGTAGGGCCGCGGCTCTGGCCACAGCTCCCACGCCCGAAAAGCGAGGATGGAAAGCCGCGCCTCGTTGGAAAGCTCTTTGGCAGCCGCTCGCGTGGCCCCACAGCCCGTGGGGCTGCGGGCTTTGCGGCGGCCGTCAGCCTCGGCACCACCGGCGCCCACCTGGCGCGGCCGCGCCAGCCTGCGAAGCATTTTCCGGTAGGGCCGCGGCTGTGGCCACAGCTCCCACGCCCAAAGAGCCAGGAGGGAAAGCCGTGCCTCGTTGGAAAGCTCTTTGGCAGCCGCTCGCGTGGCCCCACAGACCATGGGGCTGCGGGCTTTGCGGCGGCCGTCAGCCTCGACGCCACCGGCGCCCACTTGGCGCCGCTGCACCAGCCTGCGAAGCATTTTCCGGTAGGGCTGCGGCTCTGTCCACAGCTCCCTCGCCCGAAGAGCAAGGATGGAAAGCCATGCCTCGTTGGAAAGCACTTTGGCAGCCGCTCGCATGGCCCCACAGCCCGTGGGGCTGCGGGCTTTGCGGCGGCCGTCAGCCTCGGCGACACCGGCGCCCACGTGGCGCCGCCGCGCCAGCCTGCGAAGAATTTTTCGGGTAGGGCCGTGGCTCTGGCCACAGCTCCCACGCCCGAAGAGCCAGGAGGGAAAGCCGAGCCTCGTTGGAAATCTCTTTGGCAGCCGCTCGCGTGGCCCGACAGCCCGTGGGGCTGCGGGCATTGCGTCGGCCGTCAGCCTCAGCGCCACCGGCGCCCACCTGGCGCCGCCGCGCCAGCCTGCGAAGCATTTTCCGGTAGGGCCGCGGCTCTGGCCACAGCTCCCACGCCCGAAGAGCCAGGAGGGAAAGCCATGCCTCGTTGGAAAGCTCTTTGGCAGCCGCTCGCGTGGCCCCACAGCCCGTGGGGCTGCGGGCTTTGCGGCGGCTGTCAGCCTCGGATTCACCGGCGCCCACCTGGCGCCGCCGCGCCAGCCTGCGAAGCATTTTCCGGTAGGGCCGCGGCTCTGTCCACAGCTCCCACGCCCGAAGACCAAGGATGGAAAGCCGTGCCTCGTTGGAAAGCTCTTTGGCAGCCGCTCGCGTGGCCCCACAGCCCGTGGGGCTGCGGGCTTTGCGGCGGCCGTCAGCCTCGGCGCCACCGGCGCCCACCTGGCGCCGCCGCGCCAGCCTACGAAGCATTTTTCGGGTAGGGCCGCGGCTCTGGCCACAGCTCCCACGCCCGAAGAGCCAGGAGGGAAAGCCGTGCCTCGTTGGAAAGCTCTTTGGCAGTTGCTCGCGTGGCCCCACAGCCCGTGGGGCTGCGGGCTTTGCGGCGGCCGTCAGCCTCAGCGCCACCGGCGCCCACCTGGCGCCGCCGCGCCAGCCTGCGAAGCATTTTTCGGGTAGGGCCGCGGCTCTGGCCACAGCTCCCACGCCCGAAGAGCCAGGAGGGAAAGCCGTGCCTCGTTGGAAAGCTCTTTGGCAGTTGCTCGCGTGGCCCCACAGCCCGTGGGGCTGCGGGCTTTGCGGCGGCCGTCAGCCTCAGCGCCACCGGCGCCCACCTGGCGCCGCCGCGCCAGCCTGCGAAGCATTTTCCGGTAGGACCGCGGCTCTGACCACAGCTCCCAGGCCCAAAGAGCCAGGAGGGAAAGCCGTGCCTCGTTGGAAAGCTCTTTGGCAGCCGCTCGCGTGGCCCCACAGCTCGTGGGGCTGCGGGCTTTGCGGCGGCCGTCAGCATCGGCGACACCAGCGCCCACGTGGCGCCGCCGCGCCAGCCTGCGAAGCATTTTCCGGTAGGGCCGCGGCTCTGGCCACAGCTCCCACGCCCGAAAAGCCAGGAGGGAAAGCCATGCCTCGTTGGAAAGCTCTTTGGCAGCCGCTCGCGTGGCCCCACAGCCCGTGGGGCTGGGGGCTTTGCGGCGGCCGTCAGCCTCGGCGACACCCGTGCCCATCTTGCTCCGCTGCGTCAGCCTGCAAAGCATTTTCCGGTAGGGCCGCGGCTCTGGCCAGAGCTCCCACGCCCGAAGAGCCAGGAGGGAAAGCCGTGCCTCGTTGGAAAGCTCTTTGGCAGCCGCTCGCGTGGCCCCACAGCCCGTGGGGCTGCGGGCTTTGCGGCGGCTGTCAGCCTCGGCGTCACCGGCGCCCACCTGGCGCCGCCGCGCCAGCCTGCGAAGCATTTTCCGGTAGGGCTGCGGCTCTGTCCACAGCTCCCTCGCCCGAAGAGCAAGGATGGAAAGCCGTGCCTCGTTGGAAAGCACTTTGGCAGCCGCTCGCATGGCCCCACAGCCCGTGGGGCTGCGGGCTTTGCGGCGGCCGTCAGCCTCTGCGACACCGGCGCCCAGGTGGCGCCGCCGCGCCAGCCTACGAAGCATTTTTCGGGTAGGGCCGTGGCTCTGGCCACAGCTCCCACGCCCGAAGAGCCAGGAGGGAAAGCCGTGCCTCGTTGGAAATCTCTTTGGCAGCCGCTCGCGTGGCCCCACAGCCCGTGGGGCTGCGGGCTTTGCGTCGGCCGTCAGCCTCAGCGCGACCGGCGCCCACCTTGCTCTGCTGCGTCAGCCTGCGAAGCATTTTCTGGTAGGGCCGCGGCTCTGTCCACAGCTCCCACGCCCGAAGACCAAGGATGGAAAGCCGTGCCTCGTTGGAAAGCTCTTTGGCAGCCGCTCGCGTGGCCCCACAGCCCGTGGGGCTGCGGGCTTTGCGGCGGCCGTCAGCCTCGGCGCCACCGGCGCCCACGTGGCGCCGCCGCGCCAGCCTACGAAGCATTTTTCGGTAGGGCCGCGGCTCTGGCCACAGCTCCCACGCCCGAAGAGCCAGGAGGGAAAGCCGTGCCTCGTTGGAAAGCTCTTTGGCAGTTGCTCGCGTGGCCCCACAGCCCGTGGGGCTGCGGGCTTTGCGGCGGCCGTCAGCCTCAGCGCCACCGGCGCCCACGTGGCGCCGCCGCGCCAGCCTGCGAAGCATTTTCCGGTAGGACCGCGGCTCTGACCACAGCTCCCACGCCCAAAGAGCCAGGAGGGAAAGCCGTGCCTCGTTGGAAATCTCTTTGTCAGCCGCTCGCGTGGCCCCACAGCCCGTGGGGCTGCGGGCTTTGCGGCGGCCGTCAGCCTCGGCGCCACCGACGCCCACCTGGCGCCGCCGCGCCAGCCTGCGAAGCATTTTCCGGTAGGGCCGCGGCTCTGGCCACAGCTCCCACGCCCAAAGAGCCAGGAGGGAAAGCCGTGCCTCGTTGGAAAGCTCTTTGGCAGCCGCTCGCGTGGCCCCACAGACCATGGGGCTGCGGGCTTTGCGGCGGCCGTCAGCCTTGACGCCACCGGCGCCCACCTTGCTCTGCTGCGTCAGCCTGCGAAGCATTTTCTGGTAGGGCCACGGCTCTGGCCACAGCTCCCACGCCCGAAGAGCAAGGATGGAAAGCCGTGCCTCATTGGAAAGCTCTTTGGCAGCCGCTCGCGTGGCCCCACATCCCGTGGGGCTGCGGGCTTTGCGGCGGCCGTCAGCCTCGGCACCACCAGCGCCCACGTGACGCCGCCGCACCAGCCTGCGAAGCATTTTCCGGTAGGGCCGCAGCTCTGGCCACAGCTCCCACGCCCGAAGAGCCAGGAGGGAAAGCCGTGCCTCGTTGGAAAGCTCTTTGGCAGCCGCTCGCGTGGCCCCACAGCCTGTGGGGCTGCGGGCTTTGCGGCGGCCGTCAGCCTCGGCGCCACCGGCGCCCACCTGGCGCCGCCGTGCCAGCCTGCGAAGAATTTTCCGGTAGGGCCGCGGCTCTGGCCACAGCTCCCACACCCGAAGAGCCAGGAGGGAAAGCCGTGCCTCGTTGGAAAGCTCTTTGGCAGGCGCTCGCGTGGCCCCACAGCCCGTGGGGCTGCGGGCTTTGCGGCGGCCGTCAGCCTCGGCACCACCGGCGCCCACGTGGCGCTGCCGCACCAGCCTGCGAAGCATTTTCCGGTAGGGCCGCGGCTCTGGCCACAGCTCCCACGCCCGAAGAGCCAGGAGGGAAAGCCGTGCCTCGTTGGAAAGCTCTTTGGCAGCCGCTCGCGTGGCCCCACAGCCCGTGGGGCTGCAGGCTTTGCAGCGGCCGTCAGCCTCGGCGCCACCGGGACCCACCTGGCGCCGCCGCGCCAGCCTGCGAAGCATTTTCCGGTAGGGCCGCGGCTCTGGCCACAGCTCCCACGCCCGAAGAGCCAGGAGGGAAAGCCATGCCTCGTTGGAAAGCTCTTTGGCAGCCGCTCGCGTGGCCCCACAGCCAGTGCGGATGCGGGCTTTGCGGCGGCCATCAGCCTCGGCGACAACGGCGCCCACGTGACGCCGCCGCGCCAGCCTGCGAAGCATTTTCCGGTAGGGCCGCGGCTCTGGCCACAGCTCCCACGCCCGAAGAGCCAGGAAGGAAAGCCGTGCCTCGTTGGAAAGCTCTTTGGCAGCCGCTCGCGTGGCCCCACAGCCCGTGGGGCTGCGGGCTTTGCGGCGGCCGTCAGCCTTTGCGACACTGTCGCCCACCTGGCGCCGCTGCGCCAGCCTGCGAAGCATTTTCGGGTAGGGCCGCGGCTCTGGCCACAGCTCCCACGCCCGAAGAGCCAGGAGGGAAAGCCGTGCCTCGTTGGAAAGCTCTTTGGCAGCCGCTCGCGTGGCCCCACAGCCTGTGGGGCTGCGGGCTTTGCGGCGGCCGTCAGCCTCGGCGCCACCGGCGCCCACGTGGCGCCGCCGTGCCAGCCTGCGAAGCATTTTCCGGTAGGGCCGCGGCTCTGGCCACAGCTCCCACGCCCGAAAAGCGAGGATGGAAAGCCGCGCCTCGTTGGAAAGCTCTTTGGCAGCCGCTCGCGTGGCCCCACAGCCCGTGGGGCTGCGGGCTTTGCGGCGGCCGTCAGCCTCGGCACCACCGGCGCCCACCTGGCGCGGCCGCGCCAGCCTGCGAAGCATTTTCCGGTAGGGCCGCGGCTCTGGCCACAGCTCCCACGCCCGAAGAGCCAGGAGGGAAAGCCGTGCCTCGTTGGAAAGCTCTTTGGCAGCCGCTCGCGTGGCCCCACAGCCCGTGGGGCTGCGGGCTTTGCGGCGGCCATCAGCCTCGGCGACACCGGCGCCCACGTGACGCCGCCGCGCCAGCCTGCGAAGCATTTTCCGGTAGGGCCGCGGCTCTGGCCACAGCTCCCACGCCCGAAGAGCCAGGAGGGAAAGCCGTGCCTCGTTGGAAAGCTCTTTGGCAGCCGCTCGCGTGGCCCCACAGCTCGTGGGGCTGCGGGCTTTGCGGCGGCCGTCAGCCTCGGCGACACCGGCGCCCACGTGGCGCCGCCGCGCCAGCCTGTGAAGCATTTTCCGGTAGGGCCGCGGTACTGGCCACAGCTCCCACGCCCGAAAAGCCAGGAGGGAAAGCCATGCCTCGTTGGAAAGCACTTTGGCAGCCGCTCGCGTGGCCCCACAGCCCGTGGGGCTGCAGGCTTTGCGGCGGCCGTCAGCCTCGGCGACACCCGCGCCCATCTTGCTCCGCTGCGTCAGCCTGCAAAGCATTTTCCGGTAGGGCCGCGGCTCTGGCCACAGCTCCCACGCCCGAAGAGCCAGGAGGGAAAGCCGTGCCTCGTTGGAAAGCTCTTTGGCAGCCGCTCGCGTGGCCCCACAGCCCGTGGGGCTGCGGGCTTTGCGGCGGCTGTCAGCCTCGGCGTCACCGGCGCCCACCTGGCGCCGCCGCGCCAGCCTGCGAAGCATTTTCCGGTAGGGCCGCGGCTCTGTCCACAGCTCCCACGCCCGAAGACCAAGGAGGGAAAGCCGTGCCGCATTGGAAAGCTCTTTGGCAGCCGCTCGCGTGGCCCCACAGCCCGTGGGGCTGCGGGCTTTGCGGCGGCCGTCAGCCTCGACGCCACCGGCGCCCACCTTGCTCTGCTGCGTTAGCCTGCGAAGCATTTTCTGGTAGGGCCACGGCTCTGGCCACAGCTCCCACGCCCGAAAAGCGAGGATGGAAAGCCGCGCCTCGTTGGAAAGCTCTTTGGCAGCCGCTCGCGTGGCCCCACAGCTTGTGGGGCTGCGGGCTTTGCGGCGGCCGTCAGCCTCGGCACCACCGGCGCCCACGTGGCGCTGCCGCACCAGCCTGCGAAGCATTTTCCGGTAGGGCCGCGGCTCTGGCCACAGCTCCCACGCCTGAAAAGCGAGGATGGAAAGCCGCGCCTCGTTGGAAAGCCCTTTGGCAGCCGCTCGCGTGGCCCCACAGCCCGTGGGGCTGCGGGCTTTGCGGCGGCCGTCAGCCTCGTCTCCACCGGCGCCCACCTTGCTCCGCTGCGTCAGCCTGCGAAGCATTTTCTGGTAGGGCCGCGGCTCTGGCCACAGCTCCCACGCCTGAAGAGCGAGGATGGAAAGCCGTGCCTCATTGGAAAGCTCTTTGGCAGCCGCTCGCATGGCCCCACAGCCCGTGGGGCTGCGGGCTTTGCGGCGGCCATCAGCCTCGGCGACACCGGCGCCCACGTGGCGCCGCCGCGCCAGCCTTCGAAGCATTTTCCGGTAGCGCCTCGGCTCTGGCCACAGCTCCCACACCCGAAGAGCCAGGAGGGAAAGCCGTGCCTCTTTGGAAAGCTCTTTGGCAGCCGCTCGCGTGGCCCCACAGACCATGGGGCTGCGGCTTTGCGGCGGCCATCAGCCTCGGCGACACCGGCGCCCACGTGGCGCCGCCGCGCCAGCCTGCGAAGCATTTTCCGGTAGCGCCTCGTCTCTGGCCACAGCTCCCACGCCCAAAGAGCGAGGATGGAAAGCCGCGCCTCGTTGGAAAGCCCTTTGGCAGCCGCTCGCGTGGCCCCAAAGCCCGTGGGGCTGCGGGCTTTGCGGCGGCCGTCAGCCTTTGCGACACTGTCGCCCACGTAGCGCCACTGCGCAAGCCTGCGAAGCATTTTCCGGTAGGGCCGCGGCTCTGGCCACAGCTCCCACGCCCGAAGAGCCAGGAGGGAAAGCCGTGCCTCGTTGGAAAGCTCTTTGGCAGCCGCTCGCGTGGCCCCACAGCCCATGCGGCTGCGGGCTTTGCGGCGACCGTCAGCCTCGGCGCCACCGGCGCCCACCTGGCGCCGCCGCGCCAGCCTGCGAAGCATTTTCCGGTAGGGCCGCGGCTCTGGCCACAGCTCCCACGCCCGAAGAGCCAGGAGGGAAAGCCGTGCCTCGTTGGAAAGCTCTTTGGCAGCCGCTCGCGTGGCCCCACAGCCCGTGGGGCTGCGGGCTTTGCGGCGTCCGTCAGCCTCGGCACCACCGGCGCCCACCTGGCGCCGCCGCGCCAGCCTGCGAAGCATTTTCCGGTAGGGCCGTGGCTCTGGCCACAGCTCCCACGCCCGAAGAGCCAGGAGGGAAAGCCGTGCCTCGTTGGAAAGCTCTTTGGCAGCCGCTCGCGTGGCCCCACAGCCCGTGGGGCTGCGGGCTTTGCGGCGGCCGTCAGCCTCGGCGCCACCGGCGCCCACGTGGCGCCGCCGTGCCAGCCTGCGAAGCATTTTCCGGTAGGGCCGCGGCTCTGGCCACAGCTCCCACGCCCGAAGAGCCAGGAGGGAAAGCCGTGCCTCGTTGGAAAGCTCTTTGGCAGGCGCTCGCGTGGCCCCACAGCCCGTGGGGCTGCGGGCTTTGCGGCGTCCGTCAGCCTCGGCACCACCGGCGCCCACCTGGCGCCGCCGCGCCAGCCTGTGAAGCATTTTCCGGTAGGGCCGTGGCTCTGGCCACAGCTCCCACGCCCGAAGAGCCAGGAGGGAAAGCCGTGCCTCGTTGGAAAGCTCTTTGGCAGCCGCTCGCGTGGCCCCGCAGCCCGTGGGGCTGCGGGCTTTGCGGCGGCCGTCAGCCTCGGCGCCACCGGCGCCCACGTGGCGCCGCCGTGCCAGCCTGCGAAGCATTTTCCGGTAGGGCCGCGTCTCTGGCCACAGCTCCCACGCCCGAAGAGCCAGGAGGGAAAGCCGTGCCTCGTTGGAAAGCTCTTTGGCAGGCGCTCGCGTGGCCCCACAGCCCGTGGGGCTGCGGGCTTTGCGGCGGCCGTCAGCCTCGGCACCACCGGCGCCCACGTGGCGCTGCCGCACCAGACTGCGAAGCATTTTCCGGTAGGGCCGCGGCTCTGGCCACAGCTCCCACGCCCGAAAAGCGAGGATGGAAAGCCGCGCCTCGTTGGAAAGCCCTTTGGCAGCCGCTCGCGTGGCCCCACAGCCCGTGGGGCTGCGGGCTTTGTGGCGGCCGTCAGCCTCGGCGCCACCGAGACCCACCTGGCGCCGCCGCGCCAGCCTGCGAAGAATTTTCCGGTAGGGCCGCGGCTCTGGCCACAGCTCCCACGCCCGAAGAGCCAGGAGGGAAAGCCGTGCCTCGTTGGAAAGCTCTTTGGCAGCCGCTCGCGTGGCCCCACAGCCCGTGGGGCTGCGGGCTTTGCGGCGGCCGTCAGCCTTGGCGCCACCCGCGCCCATCTTGCTCCGCTGCGTCAGCCTGCGAAGCATTTTCCGGTAGGGCCGTGGCTCTGGCCACAGCTCCCACGCCCGAAGAGCCAGGAGGGAAAGCCGTGCCTCGTTGGAAAGCTCTTTGGCAGCCGCTCGCGTGGCCCCACAGCCCGTGGGGCTGCGGGCTTTGCGGCGGCCGTCAGCCTCGGCGCCACCGGGACCCACCTGGCGCCGCCGCGCCAGCCTGCGAAGCATTTTCCGGTAGGGCCGCGGCTCTGGCCACAGCTCCCACGCCCGAAGAGCCAGGAGGGAAAGCCGTGCCTCGTTGGAAAGCTCTTTGGCAGCCGCTCGCGTGGCCCCGCAGCCCGTGGGGCTGCGGGCTTTGCGGCGGCCGTCAGCCTTGGTGCCACCGGCGCCCACGTGGCGCCGCCGCGCCAGCCTGCGAAGCATTTTCCGGTAGGGCCGCGGCTCTGGCCACAGCTCCCACGCCCGAAGAGCCAGGAGGGAAAGCCGTGCCTCGTTGGAAAGCTCTTTGGCATCCGCTCGCGTGGCCCCACAGCTCGTGGCGCTGCTAGCTTTGCGGCGGCCGTCAGCCTCGGCGCCACCGGTGCCCACCTGGCGCCGCCGCGCCAGCCTGCGAAGCATTTTCCTGTAGGGCCGCGGCTCTGGCCACAGCTCCCACGCCCGAAGAGCCAGGAGGGAAAGCCGTGCCTCGTTGGAAAGCTCTTTGGCAGCCGCTCGCGTGGCCCCACAGCCCGTGGGGCTGCGGGCTTTGCGGCGGCCATCAGCCTCGGCGAAACCGGCGCCCACGTGACGCCGCCGCGCCAGCCTGTGAAGCATTTTCCGGTAGGGCCGCGGCTCTGGCCACAGCTCCCACGCCCGAAGAGCCAGGAAGAAAAGCCGTGCCTCGTTGGAAAGCCCTTTGGCAGCCGCTCGCGTGGCCCCAAAGCCCGTGGGGCTGCGGGCTTTGCGGCGGCCGTCAGCCTTTGCGACACTGTCGCCCACCTGGCGCCGCTGCGCCAGCCTACGAAGCATTTTCCGGTAGGGCCGCGGCTGTGGCCACAGCTCCCACGCCCGAAGAGCCAGGAGGGAAAGCCGTGCCTCGTTGGAAAGCTCTTTCGCAGGCGCTCGCGTGGCCCCGCAGCCCGTGGGTCTGCGGGCTTTGCGGCGGCCGTCAGCCTCGGCGCCACCAGGACGCACCTGGCACCGCCGCGCCAGCCTGCGAAGCATTTTCCGGTAGGGCCGCGGCTCTGGCCACAGCTCCCACGCCCGAAGAGCCAGGAGGGAAAGCCGTGCCTCGTTGGAAAGCTCTTTGGCAGCCGCTCGCGTGGCCCCAAAGCCCGTGGGGCTGCGGGCTTTGCGGCGGCCGTCAGCCTTTGCGACACTGTCGCCCACCTGGCGCCGCTGCGCCAGCCTGCGAAGCATTTTCCGGTAGGGCCGCGGCTCTGGCCACAGCTCCCACGCCCGAAGAGCCAGGAGGGAAAGCCGTGCCTCGTTGGAAAGCTCTTTGGCAGCCGCTCGTGTGGCCCCACAGCCTGTGGGGCTGCGGGCTTTGCAGCGGCCGTCAGCCTCGGCGCCACCGGCGCCCACGTGGCGCCGCCGTGCCAGCCTGCGAAGCATTTTCCGGTAGGGCCGCGGCTCTGGCCACAGCTCCCACGCCCGAAGAGCCAGGAGGGAAAGCCGTGCCTCGTTGGAAAGCTCTTTGGCAGGCGCTCGCGTGGCCCCACAGCCCGTGGGGCTGCGGGCTTTGCGGCGGCCGTCAGCCTCGGCACCACCGGCGCCCACGTGGCGCTGCCGCACCAGACTGCGAAGCATTTTCCGGTAGGGCCGCGGCTCTGGCCACAGCTCCCACGCCCGAAAAGCGAGGATGGAAAGCCGCGCCTCGTTGGAAAGCCCTTTGGCAGCCGCTCGCGTGGCCCCACAGCCCGTGGGGCTGCGTGCTTTGTGGCGGCCGTCAGCCTCGGCGCCACCGAGACCCACGTGGCGCCGCCGCGCCAGCCTGCGAAGCATTTTCCGGTAGGGCCGCGGCTCTGGCCACAGCTCCCACGCCCGAAGAGCCAGGAGGGAAAGCCGTGCCTCGTTGGAAAGCTCTTTGGCAGCCGCTCGCGTGGCCCCACAGCCCGTGGGGCTGCGGGCTTTGCGGCGGCCGTCAGCCTTGGCGCCACCCGCGCCCACCTTGCTCCGGTGCGTCAGCCTGCGAAGCATTTTCCGGTAGGGCCGCGGCTCTGGCCACAGCTCCCACGCCCGAAGAGCGAGGATGGAAAACTGTGCCTCGTTGGAAAGCCCTTTGGCAGCCGCTCGCGTGGCCCCACAGCCCGTGGGGCTGCGGGCTTTGCGGCGGCCGTCAGCCTTGGCGCCACCGGCGCCCACGTGGCGCCGCCGTGCCAGCCTGCGAAGCATTTTCCGGTAGGGCCGTGGCTCTGGCCACAGCTCCCACACCCGAAGAGCCAGGAGGGAAAGCCGTGCCTCGTTGGAAAGCTCTTTGGCAGCCGCTCGCGTGGCCCCACAGCCTGTGGGGCTGCGGGCTTTGCGGCGTCCGTCAGCCTCGGCGCCACCGGCGCCCACCTTACTCCGCTGCGTCAGCCTGCGAAGCATTTTCCGGTAGGGCCGCGGCTCTGGCCACAGCTCCCACGCCCGAAGAGCCAGGAGGGAAAGCCATGCCTCGTTGGAAAGCTCTTTGGCAGCCGCTCGCGTGGCCCCACAGCCCGTGGGGCTGCGGGCTTTGCGGCGGCCGTCAGCCTCAGCGCCACCGGCCCCCACGTGGCGCTGCCGCGCCAGCGTGCGAAGCATTTTCCGGTAGGGCCGCGGCTCTGGCCACAGCTCCCACGCCCGAAGAGCGAGGATGGAAAGCCGTGCCTCATTGGAAAGCTCTTTGGCAGCCGCTCGCATGGCCCCACAGCCCGTGGGGCTGCGGGCTTTGCGGCGGCCATCAGCCTCGGCGACACCGGCGCCCACGTGGCGCCGCCGCGCCAGCCTGCGAAGCATTTTCCGGTAGCGCCTCGTCTCTGGCCACAGCTCCCACGCCAGAAGAGCGAGGATGGAAAGCCGCGCCTCGTTGGAAAGCCCTTTGGCAGCCGCTCGCGTGGCCCCAAAGCCCATGGGGCTGCGGGCTTTGCGGCGTCCATCAGCCTCGGCACCACCGGCGCCCACCTGGCGCCGCCGCGCCAGCCTGCGAAGCATTTTCCGGTAGGGCCGCGGCTCTGGCCACAGCTCCCACGCCCGAAGAGCCAGGAGGGAAAGCCGAGCCTCGTTGGAAATCTCTTTGGCAGCCGCTCGCGTGGCCCGACAGCCCGTGGGGCTGCGGGCATTGCGTCGGCCGTCAGCCTCAGCGCCACCGGCGCCCACCTTGCTCTGCTGCGTCAGCCTGCGAAGCATTTTCTGGTAGGGCCGCGGCTCTGGCCACAGCTCCCACGCCCGAAGAGCAAGGATGGAAAGCCGTGCCTCATTGGAAAGCTCTTTGGCAGCCGCTCGCGTGGCCCCACAGCTCGTGGGGCTGCGGGCTTTGCGGCGGCCGTCAGCCTCGGCACCACCAGCGCCCACGTGACGCCGCCGCACCAGCCTGCGAAGCATTTTCCGGTAGGGCCGCAGCTCTGGCCACAGCTCCCACGCCCGAAGAGCCAGGAGGGAAAGCCGTGCCTCGTTGGAAAGCTCTTTGGCAGCCGCTCGCGTGGCCCCACAGCCTGTGGGGCTGCGGGCTTTGCGGCGGCCGTCAGCCTCGGCGCCACCGGGACCCACCTGGCGCCGCAGCGCCAGCCTGCCAAGCATTTTCCGGTAGGGCCGCGGCTCTGGCCACAGCTCCCACGCCCGAAGAGCCAGGAGGGAAAGCCGTGCCTCGTTGGAAAGCTCTTTGGCAGGCGCTCGCGTGGCCCCACAGCCCGTGGGGCTGCGGGCTTTGCGGCGGCCGTCAGCCTCGGCGCCACCGGGACCCACCTGGCGCCGCCGCGCCAGCCTGCGAAGCATTTTCCGGTAGGGCCGCGGCTCTGGCCACAGCTCCCACGCCCGAAGAGCCAGGAGGGAAAGCCGTGCCTCGTTGGAAAGCTCTTTGGCAGCCGCTCACGTGGCCCCACAGCCCGTGGGGCTGCGGGCTTTGCGGCGGCCGTCAGCCTTGGCGCCACCGGCACCCACGTGGCGCCGCTGCGCCAGCCTGCGAAGCATTTTCCGGTAGGGCCGCGGCTCTGGCCACAGCTCCCACGCCCGAAGAGCCAGGAGGGAAAGCCATGCCTCGTTGGAAAGCTCTTTGGCAGCCGCTCGCGTGGCCCCACAGCCCGTGGGGCTGCGGGCTTTGCGGCGGCCATCAGCCTCGGCGACACCGGCGCCCACGTGACGCCGCCACGCCAGCCTGCGAAGCATTTTCCGGTAGGGCCGTGGCTCTGGCCACAGCTCCCACGCCCGAAGAGCCAGGAAGGAAAGCCGTGCCTCGTTGGAAAGCTCTTTGGCAGCCGCTCGCGTGGCCCCACAGCCCGTGGGGCTGCGGGCTTTGCGGCGGCTGTCAGCCTTTGCGAAACTGTCGCCCACCTGGTGCCGCTGCGCCAGCCTGCGAAGCATTTTCCGGTAGGGCCGCGGCTCTGGCCACAGCTCCCACGCCCGAAGAGCCAGGAGGGAAAGCCGTGCCTCGTTGGAAAGCTCTTTGGCAGCCGCTCGCGTGGCACCACAGCCTGTGGGGCTGCGGGCTTTGCGGCGGCCGTCAGCCTCGGCGCCACCGGCGCCCACGTGGCGCCGCCGTGCCAGCCTGCGAAGCATTTTCCGGTAGGGCCGCGGCTCTGGCCACAGCTCCCACGCCCGAAGAGCCAGGAGGGAAAGCCATGCCTCGTTGGAAAGCTCTTTGGCAGGCGCTCGCGTGGCCCCACAGCCCGTGGGGCTGCGGGCTTTGCGGCGGCCGTCAGCCTCGGCACCACCGGCGCCAACCTGGCGCGGCCGCGCCAGCCTGCGAAGCATTTTCCGGTAGGGCCGCGGCTCTGGCCACAGCTCCCACGCCCGAAAAGCGAGGATGGAAAGCCGCGCCTCGTTGGAAAGCTCTTTGGCAGCCGCTCGCGTGGCCCCACAGCCCGTGGGGCTGCGGGCTTTGCGGCGGCCGTCAGCCTCGGCACCACCGGCGCCCACCTGGCGCGGCCGCGCCAGCCTGCGAAGCATTTTCCGGTAGGGCCGCGGCTGTGTCCACAGCTCCCACGCCCGAAGAGCCAGGAGGGAAAGCCGTGCCTCGTTGGAAAGCTCTTTGGCAGCCGCTCGCGTGGCCCCACAGCTCGTGGGGCTGCGGGCTTTGCGGCGGCCGTCAGCCTCGGCGACACCGGCGCCCACGTGGCGCCGCCGCGCCAGCCTGTGAAGCATTTTCCGGTAGGGCCGCGGTACTGGCCACAGCTCCCACGCCCGAAAAGCCAGGAGGGAAAGCCATGCCTCGTTGGAAAGCACTTTGGCAGCCGCTCGCGTGGCCCCACAGCACGTGGGGCTGCAGGCTTTGCGGCGGCCGTCAGCCTCGGCGACACCCGCGCCCATCTTGCTCCGCTGCGTCAGCCTGCAAAGCATTTTCCGGTAGGGCCGCGGCTCTGGCCACAGCTCCGACGCCCAAAGAGCCAGGACGGAAAGCCGTGCCTCGTTGGAAAGCTCTTTGGCAGCCACTCGCGTGGCCCCACAGCCCGTGGGGCTGCGGGCTTTGCGGCGGCCGTCAGCCTCGGCGCCACCGGCGCCCACCTGGCGCCGCCGCGCCAGCCTGCGAAGCATTTTCCGGTAGGGCCGCGGCTCTGTCCACAGCTCCCACGCCCGAAGACCAAGGAGGGAAAGCCATGCCTCGTTGGAAAGCTCTTTGGCAGGCGCTCGCGTGGCCCCACAGCCCGTGGGGCTGCGGGCTTTGCGGCGGCCGTCAGCCTCGGCACTACCGGCGCCAACCTGGCGCCGCCGCGCCAGCCTGCGAAGCATTTTCCGGTAGGGCCGCGGCTCTGGCCACAGCTCCCACGCCCGAAAAGCGAGGATGGAAAGCCGCGCCTCGTTGGAAAGCTCTTTGGCAGCCGCTCGCGTGGCCCCACAGCCCGTGGGGCTGCGGGCTTTGCGGCGGCCGTCAGCCTCGGCACCACCGGCGCCCACCTGGCGCGGCCGCGCCAGCCTGCGAAGCATTTTCCGGTAGGGCCGCGGCTGTGGCCACAGCTCCCACGCCCAAAGAGCCAGGAGGGAAAGCCGTGCCTCGTTGGAAAGCTCTTTGGCAGCCGCTCGCGTGGCCCCACAGACCATGGGGCTGCGGGCTTTGCGGCGGCCGTCAGCCTCGACGCCACCGGCGCCCACTTGGCGCCGCTGCACCAGCCTGCGAAGCATTTTCCGGTAGGGCTGCGGCTCTGTCCACAGCTCCCTCGCCCGAAGAGCAAGGATGGAAAGCCATGCCTCGTTGGAAAGCACTTTGGCAGCCGCTCGCATGGCCCCACAGCCCGTGGGGCTGCGGGCTTTGCGGCGGCCGTCAGCCTCGGCGACACCGGCGCCCACGTGGCGCCGCCGCGCCAGCCTGCGAAGAATTTTTCGGGTAGGGCCGTGGCTCTGGCCACAGCTCCCACGCCCGAAGAGCCAGGAGGGAAAGCCGAGCCTCGTTGGAAATCTCTTTGGCAGCCGCTCGCGTGGCCCGACAGCCCGTGGGGCTGCGGGCATTGCGTCGGCCGTCAGCCTCAGCGCCACCGGCGCCCACCTGGCGCCGCCGCGCCAGCCTGCGAAGCATTTTCCGGTAGGGCCGCGGCTCTGGCCACAGCTCCCACGCCCGAAGAGCCAGGAGGGAAAGCCATGCCTCGTTGGAAAGCTCTTTGGCAGCCGCTCGCGTGGCCCCACAGCCCGTGGGGCTGCGGGCTTTGCGGCGGCTGTCAGCCTCGGATTCACCGGCGCCCACCTGGCGCCGCCGCGCCAGCCTGCGAAGCATTTTCCGGTAGGGCCGCGGCTCTGTCCACAGCTCCCACGCCCGAAGACCAAGGATGGAAAGCCGTGCCTCGTTGGAAAGCTCTTTGGCAGCCGCTCGCGTGGCCCCACAGCCCGTGGGGCTGCGGGCTTTGCGGCGGCCGTCAGCCTCGGCGCCACCGGCGCCCACGTGGCGCCGCCGCGCCAGCCTACGAAGCATTTTTCGGGTAGGGCCGCGGCTCTGGCCACAGCTCCCACGCCCGAAGAGCCAGGAGGGAAAGCCGTGCCTCGTTGGAAAGCTCTTTGGCAGTTGCTCGCGTGGCCCCACAGCCCGTGGGGCTGCGGGCTTTGCGGCGGCCGTCAGCCTCAGCGCCACCGGCGCCCACCTGGCGCCGCCGCGCCAGCCTGCGAAGCATTTTTCGGGTAGGGCCGCGGCTCTGGCCACAGCTCCCACGCCCGAAGAGCCAGGAGGGAAAGCCGTGCCTCGTTGGAAAGCTCTTTGGCAGTTGCTCGCGTGGCCCCACAGCCCGTGGGGCTGCGGGCTTTGCGGCGGCCGTCAGCCTCAGCGCCACCGGCGCCCACCTGGCGCCGCCGCGCCAGCCTGCGAAGCATTTTCCGGTAGGACCGCGGCTCTGACCACAGCTCCCAGGCCCAAAGAGCCAGGAGGGAAAGCCGTGCCTCGTTGGAAAGCTCTTTGGCAGCCGCTCGCGTGGCCCCACAGCTCGTGGGGCTGCGGGCTTTGCGGCGGCCGTCAGCATCGGCGACACCAGCGCCCACGTGGCGCCGCCGCGCCAGCCTGCGAAGCATTTTCCGGTAGGGCCGCGGCTCTGGCCACAGCTCCCACGCCCGAAAAGCCAGGAGGGAAAGCCATGCCTCGTTGGAAAGCTCTTTGGCAGCCGCTCGCGTGGCCCCACAGCCCGTGGGGCTGGGGGCTTTGCGGCGGCCGTCAGCCTCGGCGACACCCGTGCCCATCTTGCTCCGCTGCGTCAGCCTGCAAAGCATTTTCCGGTAGGGCCGCGGCTCTGGCCAGAGCTCCCACGCCCGAAGAGCCAGGAGGGAAAGCCGTGCCTCGTTGGAAAGCTCTTTGGCAGCCGCTCGCGTGGCCCCACAGCCCGTGGGGCTGCGGGCTTTGCGGCGGCTGTCAGCCTCGGCGTCACCGGCGCCCACCTGGCGCCGCCGCGCCAGCCTGCGAAGCATTTTCCGGTAGGGCTGCGGCTCTGTCCACAGCTCCCTCGCCCGAAGAGCAAGGATGGAAAGCCGTGCCTCGTTGGAAAGCACTTTGGCAGCCGCTCGCATGGCCCCACAGCCCGTGGGGCTGCGGGCTTTGCGGCGGCCGTCAGCCTCTGCGACACCGGCGCCCAGGTGGCGCCGCCGCGCCAGCCTACGAAGCATTTTTCGGGTAGGGCCGTGGCTCTGGCCACAGCTCCCACGCCCGAAGAGCCAGGAGGGAAAGCCGTGCCTCGTTGGAAATCTCTTTGGCAGCCGCTCGCGTGGCCCCACAGCCCGTGGGGCTGCGGGCTTTGCGTCAGCCGTCAGCCTCAGCGCGACCGGCGCCCACCTTGCTCTGCTGCGTCAGCCTGCGAAGCATTTTCTGGTAGGGCCGCGGCTCTGTCCACAGCTCCCACGCCCGAAGACCAAGGATGGAAAGCCGTGCCTCGTTGGAAAGCTCTTTGGCAGCCGCTCGCGTGGCCCCACAGCCCGTGGGGCTGCGGGCTTTGCGGCGGCCGTCAGCCTCGGCGCCACCGGCGCCCACGTGGCGCCGCCGCGCCAGCCTACGAAGCATTTTTCGGTAGGGCCGCGGCTCTGGCCACAGCTCCCACGCCCGAAGAGCCAGGAGGGAAAGCCGTGCCTCGTTGGAAAGCTCTTTGGCAGTTGCTCGCGTGGCCCCACAGCCCGTGGGGCTGCGGGCTTTGCGGCGGCCGTCAGCCTCAGCGCCACCGGCGCCCACGTGGCGCCGCCGCGCCAGCCTGCGAAGCATTTTCCGGTAGGACCGCGGCTCTGACCACAGCTCCCACGCCCAAAGAGCCAGGAGGGAAAGCCGTGCCTCGTTGGAAATCTCTTTGTCAGCCGCTCGCGTGGCCCCACAGCCCGTGGGGCTGCGGGCTTTGCGGCGGCCGTCAGCCTCGGCGCCACCGACGCCCACCTGGCGCCGCCGCGCCAGCCTGCGAAGCATTTTCCGGTAGGGCCGCGGCTCTGGCCACAGCTCCCACGCCCAAAGAGCCAGGAGGGAAAGCCGTGCCTCGTTGGAAAGCTCTTTGGCAGCCGCTCGCGTGGCCCCACAGACCATGGGGCTGCGGGCTTTGCGGCGGCCGTCAGCCTTGACGCCACCGGCGCCCACCTTGCTCTGCTGCGTCAGCCTGCGAAGCATTTTCTGGTAGGGCCACGGCTCTGGCCACAGCTCCCACGCCCGAAGAGCAAGGATGGAAAGCCGTGCCTCATTGGAAAGCTCTTTGGCAGCCGCTCGCGTGGCCCCACATCCCGTGGGGCTGCGGGCTTTGCGGCGGCCGTCAGCCTCGGCACCACCAGCGCCCACGTGACGCCGCCGCACCAGCCTGCGAAGCATTTTCCGGTAGGGCCGCAGCTCTGGCCACAGCTCCCACGCCCGAAGAGCCAGGAGGGAAAGCCGTGCCTCGTTGGAAAGCTCTTTGGCAGCCGCTCGCGTGGCCCCACAGCCTGTGGGGCTGCGGGCTTTGCGGCGGCCGTCAGCCTCGGCGCCACCGGCGCCCACCTGGCGCCGCCGTGCCAGCCTGCGAAGAATTTTCCGGTAGGGCCGCGGCTCTGGCCACAGCTCCCACACCCGAAGAGCCAGGAGGGAAAGCCGTGCCTCGTTGGAAAGCTCTTTGGCAGGCGCTCGCGTGGCCCCACAGCCCGTGGGGCTGCGGGCTTTGCGGCGGCCGTCAGCCTCGGCACCACCGGCGCCCACGTGGCGCTGCCGCACCAGCCTGCGAAGCATTTTCCGGTAGGGCCGCGGCTCTGGCCACAGCTCCCACGCCCGAAGAGCCAGGAGGGAAAGCCGTGCCTCGTTGGAAAGCTCTTTGGCAGCCGCTCGCGTGGCCCCACAGCCCGTGGGGCTGCAGGCTTTGCAGCGGCCGTCAGCCTCGGCGCCACCAGGACCCACCTGGCGCCGCCGCGCCAGCCTGCGAAGCATTTTCCGGTAGGGCCGCGGCTCTGGCCACAGCTCCCACGCCCGAAGAGCCAGGAGGGAAAGCCATGCCTCGTTGGAAAGCTCTTTGGCAGCCGCTCGCGTGGCCCCACAGCCAGTGCGGATGCGGGCTTTGCGGCGGCCATCAGCCTCGGCGACAACGGCGCCCACGTGACGCCGCCGCGCCAGCCTGCGAAGCATTTTCCGGTAGGGCCGCGGCTCTGGCCACAGCTCCCACGCCCGAAGAGCCAGGAAGGAAAGCCGTGCCTCGTTGGAAAGCTCTTTGGCAGCCGCTCGCGTGGCCCCACAGCCCGTGGGGCTGCGGGCTTTGCGGCGGCCGTCAGCCTTTGCGACACTGTCGCCCACCTGGCGCCGCTGCGCCAGCCTGCGAAGCATTTTCGGGTAGGGCCGCGGCTCTGGCCACAGCTCCCACGCCCGAAGAGCCAGGAGGGAAAGCCGTGCCTCGTTGGAAAGCTCTTTGGCAGCCGCTCGCGTGGCCCCACAGCCTGTGGGGCTGCGGGCTTTGCGGCGGCCGTCAGCCTCGGCGCCACCGGCGCCCACGTGGCGCCGCCGTGCCAGCCTGCGAAGCATTTTCCGGTAGGGCCGCGGCTCTGGCCACAGCTCCCACGCCCGAAAAGCGAGGATGGAAAGCCGCGCCTCGTTGGAAAGCTCTTTGGCAGCCGCTCGCGTGGCCCCACAGCCCGTGGGGCTGCGGGCTTTGCGGCGGCCGTCAGCCTCGGCACCACCGGCGCCCACCTGGCGCGGCCGCGCCAGCCTGCGAAGCATTTTCCGGTAGGGCCGCGGCTCTGGCCACAGCTCCCACGCCCGAAGAGCCAGGAGGGAAAGCCGTGCCTCGTTGGAAAGCTCTTTGGCAGCCGCTCGCGTGGCCCCACAGCCCGTGGGGCTGCGGGCTTTGCGGCGGCCATCAGCCTCGGCGACACCGGCGCCCACGTGACGCCGCCGCGCCAGCCTGCGAAGCATTTTCCGGTAGGGCCGCGGCTCTGGCCACAGCTCCCACGCCCGAAGAGCCAGGAGGGAAAGCCGTGCCTCGTTGGAAAGCTCTTTGGCAGCCGCTCGCGTGGCCCCACAGCTCGTGGGGCTGCGGGCTTTGCGGCGGCCGTCAGCCTCGGCGACACCGGCGCCCACGTGGCGCCGCCGCGCCAGCCTGTGAAGCATTTTCCGGTAGGGCCGCGGTACTGGCCACAGCTCCCACGCCCGAAAAGCCAGGAGGGAAAGCCATGCCTCGTTGGAAAGCACTTTGGCAGCCGCTCGCGTGGCCCCACAGCCCGTGGGGCTGCAGGCTTTGCGGCGGCCGTCAGCCTCGGCGACACCCGCGCCCATCTTGCTCCGCTGCGTCAGCCTGCAAAGCATTTTCCGGTAGGGCCGCGGCTCTGGCCACAGCTCCCACGCCCGAAGAGCCAGGAGGGAAAGCCGTGCCTCGTTGGAAAGCTCTTTGGCAGCCGCTCGCGTGGCCCCACAGCCCGTGGGGCTGCGGGCTTTGCGGCGGCTGTCAGCCTCGGCGTCACCGGCGCCCACCTGGCGCCGCCGCGCCAGCCTGCGAAGCATTTTCCGGTAGGGCCGCGGCTCTGTCCACAGCTCCCACGCCCGAAGACCAAGGAGGGAAAGCCGTGCCGCATTGGAAAGCTCTTTGGCAGCCGCTCGCGTGGCCCCACAGCCCGTGGGGCTGCGGGCTTTGCGGCGGCCGTCAGCCTCGACGCCACCGGCGCCCACCTTGCTCTGCTGCGTTAGCCTGCGAAGCATTTTCTGGTAGGGCCACGGCTCTCGCCACAGCTCCCACGCCCGAAGAGCAAGGATGGAAAGCCGTGCCTCATTGGAAAGCTCTTTGGCAGCCGCTCGCGTGGCCCCACAGCCCGTGGGGCTGCGGGCTTTGCGGCGGCCGTCAGCCTCGGCACCACCGGCGCCCACCTGGCGCGGCCGCGCCAGCCTGCGAAGCATTTTCCGGTAGGGCCGCGGCTCTGGCCACAGCTCCCACGCCCGAAAAGCGAGGATGGAAAGCCGCGCCTCGTTGGAAAGCTCTTTGGCAGCCGCTCGCGTGGCCCCACAGCCCGTGGGGCTGCGGGCTTTGCGGCGGCCGTCAGCCTCGGCGCCACCGGCGACCACCTTGCTCCGCTGCGTCAGCCTGCGAAGCATTTTCCGGTAGGGCCGCGGCTCTGGCCACAGCTCCGACGCCCGAAGAGCGAGGATGGAAAGCCGCGCCTCGGTGGAAAGCCCTTTGGCAGCCGCTCGCGTGGCCCCACAGCCCGTGGGGCTGCGGGCTTTGCGGCGGCCGTCAGCCTCGGCGCCACCGGCGCCCACCTGGCGCCGCCGCGCCAGCCTGCGAAGCATTTTCCGGTAGGGCCGCGGCTCTGGCCACAGCTCCCACGCCCGAAGAGCCAGGAGGGAAAGCCATGCCTCGTTCGAAAGCTCTTTGGCAGCCGCTCGCGTGGCCCCACAGCCCGTGGGGCTGCGGGCTTTGCGGCGGCTGTCAGCCTCGGCGTCACCGGCGCCCACCTGGCGCCGCCGCACCAGCCTGCGAAGCATTTTCCGGTAGGGCCGCGGCTCTGTCCACAGCTCCCACGCCCGAAGACCAAGGATGGAAAGCCGTGCCTCGTTGGAAAGCTCTTTGGCAGTTGCTCGCGTGGCCCCACAGCCCGTGGGGCTGCGGGCTTTGCGGCGGCTTTCAGCCTTAGCGCCACCGGCGCCCACCTGGCGACGCCGCGCCAGCCTGCGAAGCATTTTCCGGTAGGACCGCGGCTCTGACCACAGCTCCCACGCCCGAAGAGCAAGGATGGAAAGCCGTGCCTCATTGGAAAGCTCTTTGGCAGCCGCTCGCGTGGCCCCACAGCCCGTGGGGCTGCAGGCTTTGCGGCGGCCGTCAGCCTCGGCACCACCAGCGCCCACGTGACGCCGCCGCACCAGCCTGCGAAGCAATTTCCGGTAGGGCCGCGGCTCAGGCCACAGCTCCTACGCCCGAAGAGCCAGGAGGGAAAGCCGTGCCTCGTTGGAAATCTCTTTGGCAGCCGCTCGCGTGGCCCCAAAGCCCGTGGGGCTGCGGGATTTGCGGCGGCCGTCAGCCTCGGCGACACCGGCGCCCACGTGGCGCCGCCGCGCCAGCCTGTGAAGCATTTTCCGGTAGGGCCGCGGTACTGGCCACAGCTCCCACGCCCGAAAAGCCAGGAGGGAAAGCCATGCCTCGTTGGAAAGCACTTTGGCAGCCGCTCGCGTGGCCCCACAGCCCGTGGGGCTGCAGGCTTTGCGGCGGCCGTCAGCCTCGGCGACACCCGCTCCCATCTTGCTCCGCTGCGTCAGCCTGCAAAGCATTTTCCGGTAGGGCCGCGGCTCTGGCCACAGCTCCCACGCCCGAAGAGCCAGGAGGGAAAGCCGTGCCTCGTTGGAAAGCTCTTTGGCAGCCGCTCGCGTGGCCCCACAGCCCGTGGGGCTGCGGGCTTTGCGGCGGCTGTCAGCCTCGGCGTCACCGGCGCCCACCTGGCGCCGCCGCGCCAGCCTGCGAAGCATTTTCCGGTAGGGCCGCGGCTCTGTCCACAGCTCCCACGCCCGAAGACCAAGGAGGGAAAGCCGTGCCTCGTTGGAAAGCTCTTTGGCAGCCGCTCGCGTGGCCCCACAGCCCGTGGGGCTGCGGGCTTTGCGGCGGCCGTCAGCGTCGGCGACACCGGCGCCCACGTGGCGCCGCCGTGCCAGCCTACGAAGCATTTTTCGGGTAGGGCCGTGGCTCTGGCCACAGCTCCCACGCCCAAAGAGCCAGGAGGGAAAGCCGTGCCTCGTTGGAAAGCTCTTTGGCAGCCGCTCGCGTGGCCCCACAGCCCGTGGGGCTGCGGGCTTTGCGGCGGCCGTCAGCCTCGACGCCACCGGCGCCCACCTTGCTCTGCTGCGTTAGCCTGCGAAGCATTTTCTGGTAGGGCCACGGCTCTGGCCACAGCTCCCACGCCCGAAGAGCAAGGATGGAAAGCCGTGCCTCATTGGAAAGCTCTTTGGCAGCCGCTCGCGTGGCCCCACAGCCCGTGGGGCTGCGGGCTTTGCGGCGGCCGTCAGCCTCGGCACCACCGGCGCCCACCTGGCGCGGCCGCGCCAGCCTGCGAAGCATTTTCCGGTAGGGCCGCGGCTCTGGCCACAGCTCCCACGCCCGAAAAGCGAGGATGGAAAGCCGCGCCTCGTTGGAAAGCTCTTTGGCAGCCGCTCGCGTGGCCCCACAGCCCGTGGGGCTGCGGGCTTTGCGGCGGCCGTCAGCCTCGGCGCCACCGGCGACCACCTTGCTCCGCTGCGTCAGCCTGCGAAGCATTTTCCGGTAGGGCCGCGGCTCTGGCCACAGCTCCGACGCCCGAAGAGCGAGGATGGAAAGCCGCGCCTCGGTGGAAAGCCCTTTGGCAGCCGCTCGCGTGGCCCCACAGCCCGTGGGGCTGCGGGCTTTGCGGCGGCCGTCAGCCTCGGCGCCACCGGCGCCCACCTGGCGCCGCCGCGCCAGCCTGCGAAGCATTTTCCGGTAGGGCCGCGGCTCTGGCCACAGCTCCCACGCCCGAAGAGCCAGGAGGGAAAGCCATGCCTCGTTGGAAAGCTCTTTGGCAGCCGCTCGCGTGGCCCCACAGCCCGTGGGGCTGCGGGCTTTGCGGCGGCTTTCAGCCTTAGCGCCACCGGCGCCCACCTGGCGACGCCGCGCCAGCCTGCGAAGCATTTTCCGGTAGGACCGCGGCTCTGACCACAGCTCCCACGCCCGAAGAGCAAGGATGGAAAGCCGTGCCTCATTGGAAAGCTCTTTGGCAGCCGCTCGCGTGGCCCCACAGCCCGTGGGGCTGCAGGCTTTGCGGCGGCCGTCAGCCTCGGCACCACCAGCGCCCACGTGACGCCGCCGCACCAGCCTGCGAAGCAATTTCCGGTAGGGCCGCGGCTCAGGCCACAGCTCCTACGCCCGAAGAGCCAGGAGGGAAAGCCGTGCCTCGTTGGAAATCTCTTTGGCAGCCGCTCGCGTGGCCCCAAAGCCCGTGGGGCTGCGGGATTTGCGGCGGCCGTCAGCCTCGGCGACACCGGCGCCCACGTGGCGCCGCCGCGCCAGCCTGTGAAGCATTTTCCGGTAGGGCCGCGGTACTGGCCACAGCTCCCACGCCCGAAAAGCCAGGAGGGAAAGCCATGCCTCGTTGGAAAGCACTTTGGCAGCCGCTCGCGTGGGCCCACAGCCCGTGGGGCTGCAGGCTTTGCGGCGGCCGTCAGCCTCGGCGACACCCACTCCCATCTTGCTCCGCTGCGTCAGCCTGCAAAGCATTTTCCGGTAGGGCCGCGGCTCTGGCCACAGCTCCCACGCCCGAAGAGCCAGGAGGGAAAGCCGTGCCTCGTTGGAAAGCTCTTTGGCAGCCGCTCGCGTGGCCCCACAGCCCGTGGGGCTGCGGGCTTTGCGGCGGCTGTCAGCCTCGGCGTCACCGGCGCCCACCTGGCGCCGCCGCACCAGCCTGCGAAGCATTTTCCGGTAGGGCCGCGGCTCTGTCCACAGCTCCCACGCCCGAAGACCAAGGAGGGAAAGCCGTGCCTCGTTGGAAAGCTCTTTGGCAGCCGCTCGCGTGGCCCCACAGCCCGTGGGGCTGCGGGCTTTGCGGCGGCCGTCAGCGTCGGCGACACCGGCGCCCACGTGGCGCCGCCGTGCCAGCCTACGAAGCATTTTTCGGGTAGGGCCGTGGCTCTGGCCACAGCTCCCACGCCCAAAGAGCCAGGAGGGAAAGCCGTGCCTCGTTGGAAAGCTCTTTGGCAGCCGCTCGCGTGGCCCCACAGCCCGTGGGGCTGCGGGCTTTGCGGCGGCCGTCAGCCTCGACGCCACCGGCGCCCACCTTGCTCTGCTGCGTTAGCCTGCGAAGCATTTTCTGGTAGGTCCACGGCTCTGGCCACAGCTCCCACGCCCGAAGAGCAAGGATGGAAAGCCGTGCCTCATTGGAAAGCTCTTTGGCAGCCGCTCGCGTGGCCCCACAGCCCGTGGGGCTGCGGGCTTTGCGGCGGCCGTCAGCCTCGGCACCACCGGCGCCCACCTGGCGCGGCCGCGCCAGCCTGCGAAGCATTTTCCGGTAGGGCCGCGGCTCTGGCCACAGCTCCCACGCCCGAAAAGCGAGGATGGAAAGCCGCGCCTCGTTGGAAAGCTCTTTGGCAGCCGCTCGCGTGGCCCCACAGCCCGTGGGGCTGCGGGCTTTGCGGCGGCCGTCAGCCTCGGCGCCACCGGCGACCACCTTGCTCCGCTGCGTCAGCCTGCGAAGCATTTTCCGGTAGGGCCGCGGCTCTGGCCACAGCTCCGACGCCCGAAGAGCGAGGATGGAAAGCCGCGCCTCGGTGGAAAGCCCTTTGGCAGCCGCTCGCGTGGCCCCACAGCCCGTGGGGCTGCGGGCTTTGCGGCGGCCGTCAGCCTCGGCGCCACCGGCGCCCACCTGGCGCCGCCGCGCCAGCCTGCGAAGCATTTTCCGGTAGGGCCGCGGCTCTGGCCACAGCTCCCACGCCCGAAGAGCCAGGAGGGAAAGCCATGCCTCGTTGGAAAGCTCTTTGGCAGCCGCTCGCGTGGCCCCACAGCCCGTGGGGCTGCGGGCTTTGCGGCGGCCGTCAGCCTCGGCACCACCGGCGCCCACCTGGCGCCGCCGCACCAGCCTGCGAAGCATTTTCCGGTAGGGCCGCGGCTCTGTCCACAGCTCCCACGCCCGAAGACCAAGGATGGAAAGCCGTGCCTCGTTGGAAAGCTCTTTGGCAGTTGCTCGCGTGGCCCCACAGCCCGTGGGGCTGCGGGCTTTGCGGCGGCTTTCAGCCTTAGCGCCACCGGCGCCCACCTGGCGCCGCCGCGCCAGCCTGCGAAGCATTTTCCGGTAGGACCGCGGCTCTGACCACAGCTCCCACGCCCGAAGAGCAAGGATGGAAAGCCGTGCCTCATTGGAAAGCTCTTTGGCAGCCGCTCGCGTGGCCCCACAGCCCGTGGGGCTGCAGGCTTTGCGGCGGCCGTCAGCCTCGGCACCACCAGCGCCCACGTGACGCCGCCGCACCAGCCTGCGAAGCAATTTCCGGTAGGGCCGCGGCTCAGGCCACAGCTCCTACGCCCGAAGAGCCAGGAGGGAAAGCCGTGCCTCGTTGGAAATCTCTTTGGCAGCCGCTCGCATGGCCCCAAAGCCCGTGGGGCTGCGGGATTTGCGGCGGCCGTCAGCCTCGGCGACACTGTCGCCCACCTGTCGCCGCTGCGCCAGCCTGCGAAGCATTTTCCGGTAGGGCCGCGGCTCTGGCCACAGCTCCCACGCCCGAAGAGCCAGGAGGGAAAGCCGTGCCTCGTTCGAAAGCTCTTTGGCAGCCGCTCGCGTGGCCCCACAGCCTGTGGGGCTGCGGGCTTTGCGGCGGCCGTCAGCCTCGGCGCCACCGGCGCCCACGTGGCGCCGCCGTGCCAGCGTGCGAAGCATTTTCCGGTAGGGCCGCGGCTCTGGCCACAGCTCCCACGCCCGAAGAGCCAGGAGGGAAAGCCGTGCCTCGTTGGAAAGCTCTTTGGCAGGCGCTCGCGTGGCCCCACAGCCCGTGGGGCTGCGGGCTTTGCGGCGGCCGTCAGCCTCGGCACCACCGGCGCCCACGTGGCGCTGCCGCACCAGCCTGCGAAGCATTTTCCGGTAGGGCCGCGGCTCTGGCCACAGCTCCCACGCCCAAAGAGCCAGGAGGGAAAGCCGTGCCTCGTTGGAAAGCTCTTTGGCAGCCGCTCGCGTGGCCCCACAGCCCGTGGGGCTGCGGGCTTTGCGGCGGCCGTCAGCCTCGGCGCCACCGGGACCCACCTGGCGCCGCCGCGCCAGCCTGCGAAGCATTTTCCGGTAGGGCCGCGGCTCTGGCCACAGCTCCCACGCCCGAAGAGCCAGGAGGGAAAGCCGTGCCTCGTTGGAAAGCTCTTTGGCAGCCGCTCGCGTGGCCCCACAGCCCGTGGGGCTGCGGGCTTTGCGGCGGCCGTCAGCCTTGGCGCCACCGGCGCCCACGTGGCGCCGCTGCGCCAGCGTGCGAAGCATTTTCCGGTAGGGCCGCGGCTCTGGCCACAGCTCCCACGCCCGAAGAGCCAGGAGGGAAAGCCGTGCCTCGTTGGAAAGCTCTTTGGCAGCCGCTCGCGTGGCCCCACAGCCCGTGGGGCTGCGGGCTTTGCGGCGGCCATCAGCCTCGGCGACACCGGCGCCCACGTGACGCCGCCGCGCCAGCCTGCGAAGCATTTTCCGGTAGGACCGCGGCTCTGACCACAGCTCCCACGCCCGAAGAGCAAGGATGGAAAGCCGTGCCTCGTTGGAAAGCTCTTTGGCAGCCGCTCGCGTGGCCCCACAGCCCGTGGGGCTGCGGGCTTTGCGGCGGCCGTCAGCCTCGGCACCACCAGCGCCCACGTGACGCCGCCGCACCAGCCTGCGAAGCAATTTCCGGTAGGGCCGCGGCTCAGGCCACAGCTCCTACGCCCGAAGAGCCAGGAGGGAAAGCCGTGCCTCGTTGGAAAGCTCTTTGGCAGCCGCTCGCGTGGCCCCACAGCCCGTGGGGCTGCGGGCTTTGCGGCGGCCATCAGCCTCGGCGACACCGGCGCCCACCTGGCGCCGCCGCGCCAGCCTGCGAAGCATTTTCCGGTAGGACCGCGGCTCTGACCACAGCTCCCACGCCCGAAGAGCAAGGATGGAAAGCCATGCCTCGTTGGAAAGCTCTTTGGCAGCCGCTCGCGTGGCCCCACAGCCCGTGGGGCTGCGGGCTTTGCGGCGGCCGTCAGCCTCGGCACCACCAGCGCCCACGTGACGCCGCCGCACCAGCCTGCGAAGCAATTTCCGGTAGGGCCGCGGCTCAGGCCACAGCTCCTACGCCCGAAGAGCCAGGAGGGAAAGCCGTGCCTCGTTGGAAATCTCTTTGGCAGCCGCTCGCGTGGCCCCAAAGCCCGTGGGGCTGCGGGATTTGCGGCGGCCGTCAGCCTCGGCGACACTGTCGCCCACCTGTCGCCGCTGCGCCAGCCTGCGAAGCATTTTCCGGTAGGGCCGCGGCTCTGGCCACAGCTCCCACGCCCGAAGAGCCAGGAGGGAAAGCCGTGCCTCGTTCGAAAGCTCTTTGGCAGCCGCTCGCGTGGCCCCACAGCCTGTGGGGCTGCGGGCTTTGCGGCGGCCGTCAGCCTCGGCGCCACCGGCGCCCACGTGGCGCCGCCATGCCAGCCTGCGAAGCATTTTCCGGTAGGGCCGCGGCTCTGGCCACAGCTCCCACGCCCGAAGAGCCAGGAGGGAAAGCCGTGCCTCGTTGGAAAGCTCTTTGTAAGGCGCTCGCGTGGCCCCACAGCCCGTGGGGCTGCGGGCTTTGCGGCGGCTGTCAGCCTCGGCGCCACCGGGACCCACCTGGCGCCGCCGCGCCAGCCTGCGAAGCATTTTCCGGTAGGGCCGCGGCTCTGGCCACAGCTCCCACGCCCGAAGAGCCAGGAGGGAAAGCCGTGCCTCGTTGGAAAGCTCTTTGGCAGCCGCTCGCGTGGCCCCACAGCCCGTGGGGCTGCGGGCTTTGCGGCGGCCGTCAGCCTTGGCGCCACCGGCGCCCACGTGGCGCCGCTGCGCCAGCCTGCGAAGCATTTTCCGGTAGGGCCGCGGCTCTGGCCACAGCTCCCACGCCCGAAGAGCCAGGAGGGAAAGCCGTGCCTCGTTGGAAAGCTCTTTGGCAGCCGCTCGCGTGGCCCCACAGCCCGTGGGGCTGCGGGCTTTGCGGCGGCCATCAGCCTCGGCGACACCGGCGCCCACGTGACGCCGCCGCGCCAGCCTGCGAAGCATTTTCCGGTAGGGCCGCGGCTCTGGCCACAGCTCCCATGCCCGAAGAGCCAGGAGGGAAAGCCGTGCCTCGTTGGAAAGCTCTTTGGCAGCCGCTCGCGTGGCCCCAAAGCCCGTGGGGCTGCGGGCTTTGCGGCGGCCGTCAGCCTTTGCGACACTGTCGTCCACCTGGCGCCGCTGCGCCAGCCTGCGAAGCATTTTCCGGTAGGGCCGCGGCTCTGGCCACAGCTCCCACGCCCGAAGAGCCAGGAGGGAAAGCCGTGCCTCGTTGGAAAGCTCTTTGGCAGCCGCTCGCGTGGCCCCACAGCCTGTGGGGCTGCGGGCTTTGCGGCGGCCGTCAGCCTCGGCGCCACCGGCGCCCACGTGGCGCCGCCGTGCCAGCCTGCGAAGCATTTTCCGGTAGGGCCGCGGCTCTGGCCACAGCTCCCACGCCCGAAGAGCCAGGAGGGAAAGCCGTGCCTCGTTGGAAAGCTCTTTGGCAGGCGCTCGCGTGGCCCCACAGCCCGTGGGGCTGCGGGCTTTGCGGCGGCCGTCAGCCTCGGCACCACCGGCGCCCACCTGGCGCGGCCGCGCCAGCCTGCGAAGCATTTTCCGGTAGGGCCGCGGCTCTGGCCACAGCTCCCACCCGCGAAAAGGGAGGATGGAAAGCCGCGCCTCGTTGGAAAGCTCTTTGGCAGCCGCTCGCGTGGCCCCACAGCCCGTGGGGCTGCGGGCTTTGCGGCGGCCGTCAGCCTCGGCACCACCGGCGCCCACCTGGCGCGGCCGCGCCAGCCTGCGAAGCATTTTCCGGTAGGGCCGCGGCTCTGGCCACAGCTCCCACGCCCGAAGAGCCAGGAGGGAAAGCCGTGCCTCGTTGGAAAGCTCTTTGGCAGCCGCTCGCGTGGCCCCACAGCCCGTGGGGCTGCGGGCTTTGCGGCGGCCGTCAGCCTCGGCGACACCGGCGCCCACGTGACGCCGCCGCACAGCCTGCGAAGCATTTTCCGGTAGGGCCGCGGCTCTGGCCACAGCTCCGACGCCCGAAGAGCGAGGATGGAAAGCCGCGCCTCGGTGGAAAGCCCTTTGGCAGCCGCTCGCGTGGCCCCACAGACCATGGGGCTGTGGGCTTTGCGGCGGCCGTCAGCCTCGGCGCCACCGGCGCCCACCTGGCGCCGCCGCGCCAGCCTGCGAAGCATTTTCCGGTAGGGCAGCGGCTCTGGCCACAGCTCCCACGCCCGAAGAGCCAGGAGGGAAAGCCATGCCTCGTTGGAAAGCTCTTTGGCAGCCGCTCGCGTGGCCCCACAGCCCGTGGGGCTGCGGGCTTTCCGGCGGCTGTCAGCCTCGGCGTCACCGGCGCCCACCTGGCGCCGCCGCGCCAGCCTGCGAAGCATTTTCCGGTAGGGCCGCGGCTCTGGCCACAGCTCCCACGCCCGAAGACCAAGGATGGAAAGCCGTGCCTCGTTGGAAAGCTCTTTGGCAGTTGCTCGCGTGGCCCCACAGCCCGTGGGGCTGCGGGCTTTGCGGCGGCTTTCAGCCTTAGCGCCACCGGCGCCCACCTGGCGCCGCCGCGCCAGCCTGCGAAGCATTTTCCGGTAGGACCGCGGCTCTGACCACAGCTCCCACGCCCAAAGAGCCAGGAGGGAAAGCCGTGCCTCGTTGGAAATCTCTATGGCAGCCGCTCGCGTGGCCCCACAGCCTGTGGGGCTGCGGGCTTTGCGGCGGCCGTCAGCCTCGGCGACACCGGCGCCCACGTGGCTCCGCTGCGCCAGCCTGCGAAGCATTTTCCGGTAGGGCCGCGGCTCTCGCCACAGCTCCCACACCCGAAGAGCCAGGAGGGAAAGCCATGCCTCGTTGGAAAGCTCTTTGGCAGCCGCTCGCGTGGCCCCACAGACCATGGGGCTGCAGGCTTTGCGGCGGCCGTCAGCCTCGGCGCCACCGGCGCCCATTTTGCGCCGCCGTGCCAGCATGCGAAGCATTTTCCGGTAGCGCCTCGGCTCTGGCCACAGCTCCCACGCCCGAAGAGCCAGGAGGGAAAGCCGTGCCGCATTGGAAAGCTCTTTGGCAGGCGCTCGCGTGGCCCCACAGCCTGTGGGGCTGCGGGCTTTGCGGCGGCCGTCAGCCTCGGCACCACCGGCGCCCACGTGGCGCTGCCGCACCAGCCTGCGAAGCATTTTCCGGTAGGGCCGCGGCTCTGGCCACAGCTCCCACGCCCGAAAAGCGAGGATGGAAAGCCGCGCCTCGTTGGAAAGCCCTTTGGCAGCCGCTCGCGTGGCCCCACAGCCCGTGGGGCTGCGGGCTTTGCGGCGGCCGTCAGCCTCGGCGCCACCGAGACCCACCTGGCGCCGCCGCGCCAGCCTGCGAAGCATTTTCCGGTAGGGCCGCGGCTCTGGCCACAGCTCCCACGCCCGAAGAGCCAGGAGGGAAAGCCGTGCCTCGTTGGAAAGCTCTTTGGCAGCCGCTCGCGTGGCCCCACAGCCCGTGGGGCTGCGGGCTTTGCGGCGGCCGTCAGCCTTGGCGCCACCCGCGCCCATCTTGCTCCGCTGCGTCAGCCTGCGAAGCATTTTCCGGTAGGGCCGTGGCTCTGGCCACAGCTCCCACGCCCGAAGAGCCAGGAGGGAAAGCCGTGCCTCGTTGGAAAGCTCTTTGGCAGCCGCTCGCGTGGCCCCACAGCCCGTGGGGCTGCGGGCTTTGCGGCGGCCGTCAGCCTCGGCGCCACCGGCGCCCACCTGGCGCCGCCGTGCCAGCCTGCGAAGCATTTTCCGGTAGGGCTGCGGCTCTGGCCACAGCTCCCACGCCCGAAGAGCCAGGAGGGAAAGCCGTGCCTCGTTGGAAAGCTCTTTGGCAGCCGCTTGCGTGGCCCCACAGCCCGTGGGGCTGCGGGCTTTGCGGCGGCCGTCAGCCTCGGCACCACCGGCGCCCACGTGGCGCTGCAGCGCCAGCCTGCGAAGCATTTTCCGGTAGGGCCGCGGCTCTGGCCACAGCTCCCACGTCCGAAGAGCCAGGAGGGAAAGCCGCGCCTCGTTGGAAAGCTCTTTGGCAGCCGCTCGCGTGGCCCCACAGCCCGTGGGGCTGCGGGCTTTGCGGCGGCCGTCAGCCTCCGCCCCACCAGGACGCACCTGGCACCGCCGCGCCAGCCTGCGAAGCATTTTCCGGTAGGGCCGCGGCTCTGGCCACAGCTCCGACGCCCGAAGAGCGAGGATGGAAAGCCGCGCCTCGTTGGAAAGCCCTTTGGCAGCCGCTCGCGTGGCCCCACAGCCCGTGGGGCTGCGGGCTTTGCGGCGGCCGTCAGCCTCGGCGCCACCGGCGCCCACCTGGCGCCGCCGTACCAGCCTGCGAAGCATTTTCCGGTAGGGCCGCGGCTCTGGCCACAGCTCCCACGCCCGAAGAGCCAGGAGGGAAAGCCGCGCCTCGTTGGAAAGCTCTTTGGCAGCCGCTCGCGTGGCCCCACAGCCCGTGGGGCTGCGGGCTTTCCGGCGGCTGTCAGCCTCGGCGTCACCGGCGCCCACCTGGCGCCGCCGCGCCAGCCTGCGAAGCATTTTCCGGTAGGGCTGCGGCTCTGGCCACAGCTCCCACGCCCGAAGAGCCAGGAGGGAAAGCCGTGCCTCGTTGGAAAGCTCTTTGGCAGCCGCTCGCGTGGCCCCACAGCCCGTGGGGCTGCGGGCTTTGCGGCGGCCGTCAGCCTCGGCACCACCGGCGCCCACGTGGCGCTGCCGCGCCAGCCTGCGAAGCATTTTCCGGTAGGGCCGCGGCTCTGGCCACAGCTCCCACGCCCAAAGAGCGAAGAGGGAAAACCGCGCCTCGTTGGAAAGCCCTTTGGCAGCCGCTCGCGTGGCCCCACAGCCCGTGGGGCTGTGGGCTTTGCGGCGGCCGTCAGCCTCGGCGCCACCAGGACGCACCTGGCACCGCCGCGCCAGCCTGCGAAGCATTTTCCGGTAGGGCCGCGGCTCTGGCCACAGCTCCCACGTCCGAAGAGCCAGGAGGGAAAGCCGTGCCTCGTTGGAAAGCTCTTTGGCAGCCGCTCGTGTGGCCCCACAGCCCGTGGGGCTGCGGGCTTTGCGGCGGCCGTCAGCCTCGGCACCACCGGCGCCCACGTGGCGCTGCCGCACCAGCCTGCGAAGCATTTTCCGGTAGGGCCGCGTCTCTGGCCACAGCTCCCACGCCCGAAAAGCGAGGATGGAAAGCCGCGCCTCGTTGGAAAGCCCTTTGGCAGCCGCTCGCGTGGCCCCACAGCCCGTGGGGCTGCGGGCTTTGCGGCGGCCGTCAGCCTCGGCGCCACCGAGACCCACCTGGCGCTGCCGCACCAGCCTGCGAAGCATTTTCCGGTAGGGCCGCGGCTCTGGCCACAGCTCCCACGCCCGAAGAGCCAGGAGGGAAAGCCGTGCCTCGTTGGAAAGCTCTTTGGCAGCCGCTCGCGTGGCCCCACAGCCCGTGGGGCTGCGGGCTTTGCGGCGGCCGTCAGCCTTGGCGCCACCCGCGCCCATCTTGCTCCGCTGCGTCAGCCTGCGAAGCATTTTCCGGTAGGGCCGTGGCTCTGGCCACAGCTCCCACGCCCGAAGAGCCAGGAGGGAAAGCCGTGCCTCGTTGGAAAGCTCTTTGGCAGCCGCTCGCGTGGCCCCACAGCCCGTGGGGCTGCGGGCTTTGCGGCGGCCATCAGCCTCGGCGCCACCGGCGCCCACGTGGCGACGCCGCGCCAGCCTGCGAAGCATTTTCCGGTAGGGCTGCGGCTCTGGCCACAGCTCCCACGCCCGAAGAGCCAGGAGGGAAAGCCGTGCCTCGTTGGAAAGCTCTTTGGCAGCCGCTCGCGTGGCCCCACAGCCCGTGGGGCTGCGGGCTTTGCGGCGGCCGTCAGCCTCGGCACCACCGGCGCCCACGTGGCGCTGCCGCGCCAGCCTGCGAAGCATTTTCCGGTAGGGCCGCGGCTCTGGCCACAGCTCCCACGCCCAAAGAGCGAAGAGGGAAAGCCGCGCCTCGTTGGAAAGCCCTTTGGCAGCCGCTCGCGTGGCCCCACAGCCCGTGGGGCTGTGGGCTTTGCGGCGGCCGTCAGCCTCGGCGCCACCAGGACGCACCTGGCACCGCCGCGCCAGCCTGCGAAGCATTTTCCGGTAGGGCCGCGGCTCTGACCACAGCTCCCACGCCCGAAGAGCCAGGAGGGAAAGCCGTGCCTCGTTGGAAAGCTCTTTGGCAGCCGCTCGCGTGGCCCCACAGCCCATGCGGCTGCGGGCTTTGCGGCGACCGTCAGCCTCGGCGCCACCGGCGCCCACTTGGCGCCGCTGCGCCAGCCTGCGAAGCATTTTCCGGTAGGGCCGCGGCTCTGGCCACAGCTCCCACGCTCGAAGAGCCAGGAGGGAAAGCCGTGCCTCGTTGGAAAGCTCTTTGGCAGCCGCTCGCGTGGCCCCAAAGCCCGTGGGGCTGCGGGCTTTGCGGCGGCCGTCAGCCTTTGCGACACTGTCGCCCACCTCTCGCCGCTGCGCCACCCTGCGAAGCATTTTCCGGTAGGGCCGCGGCTCTGGCCACAGCTCCCACGCCCGAAGAGCCAGGAGGGAAAGCCGTGCCTCGTTGGAAAGCTCTTTGGCAGGCGCTCGCGTGGCCCCGCAGCCCGTGGGGCTGCGGGCTTTGCGGCGGCCGTCAGCTTAGGCGCCACCGGCGCCCACCTGGCGCTGCCGCGCCAGCCTGCGAAGCATTTTCCGGTAGGGCCGCAGCTCTGGCCACAGCTCCCACGCCCGAAGAGCCAGGAGGGAAAGACGTGCCTCGTTGGAAAGCTCTTTGGCAGCCGCTCGCGTGGCCCCACAGCCTGTGGGGCTGCGGGCTTTGCGGCGGCCGTCAGCCTCGGCGCCACCGGCGCCCACGTGGCGCCGCCGTACCAGCCTGCGAAGCATTTTCCGGTAGGGCCGCGGCTCTGGCCACAGCTCCCACGCCCGAAGAGCCAGGAGGGAAAGCCGTGCCTCATTGGAAAGTTCTTTGGCAGGCGCTCGCGTGGCCCCACAGCCCGTGGGGCTGCGGGCTTTGCGGCGGCCGTCAGCCTCGGCACCACCGGCGCCCACGTGGCGCTGCCGCGCCAGCCTGCGAAGCATTTTCCGGTAGGGCCGCGGCTCTGGCCACAGCTCCCACGCCCAAAGAGCGAAGAGGGGAAGCCGCGCCTCGTTGGAAAGCCCTTTGGCAGCCGCTCGCGTGGCCCCACAGCCCGTGGGGCTGTGGGCTTTGCGGCGGCCGTCAGCCTCGGCGCCACCAGGACGCACCTGGCACCGCCGCGCCAGCCTGCGAAGCATTTTCCGGTAGGGCCGCGGCTCTGACCACAGCTCCCACGCCCGAAGAGCCAGGAGGGAAAGCCGTGCCTCGTTGGAAAGCTCTTTGGCAGCCGCTCGCGTGGCCCCAAAGCCCGTGGGGCTGCGGGATTTGCGGCGGCCGTCAGCCTTTGCGACACTGTCGCCCACCTCTCGCCGCTGCGCCACCCTGCGAAGCATTTTCCGGTAGGGCCGCGGCTCTGGCCACAGCTCCCACGCCCGAAGAGCCAGGAGGGAAAGCCGTGCCTCGTTGGAAAGCTCTTTGGCAGCCGCTCGCGTGGCCCCACAGCCCGTGGGGCTGCGGGCTTTGCGGCGGCCGTCAGCCTCGGCGCCACCGGGACCCACCTGGCGCCGCCGCGCCAGCCTGCGAAGCATTTTCCGGTAGGGCCGCGGCTCTGGCCACAGCTCCCACGCCCGAAGAGCCAGGAGGGAAAGCCGTGCCTCGTTGGAAAGCTCTTTGGCAGCCGCTCGCGTGGCCCCACAGCCCGTGGGGCTGCGGGCTTTGCGGCGGCCGTCAGCCTTGGCGACACCGGCGCCCACGTGGCGCCGCTGCGCCAGCCTGCGAAGCATTTTCCGGTAGGGCCGCGGCTCTGGCCACAGCTCCCACGCCCGAAGAGCCAGGAGGGAAAGCCGTGCCTCGTTGGAAAGCTCTTTGGCAGCCGCTCGCGTGGCCCCACAGCCCGTGGGGCTGCGGGCTTTGCGGCGGCCGTCAGCCTCGGCGCCACCGGCGCCCACGTGGCGCCGCCGTGCCAGCCTGCGAAGCATTTTCCGGTAGGGCCGCGGCTCTGGCCACAGCTCCCACGCCCGAAGAGCCAGGAGGGAAAGCCGCGCCTCGTTGGAAAGCCCTTTGGCAGCCGCTCGCGTGGCCCCACAGCCCGTGGGGCTGCGGGCTTTGCGGCGGCCGTCAGCCTCGGCGCCACGAGGACGCACCTGGCACCGCCGCGCCAGCCTGCGAAGCATTTTCCGGTAGGGCCGCAGCTCTGGCCACAGCTCCGACGCCCGAAGAGCGAGGATGGAAAGCCGCGCCTCGGTGGAAAGCCCTTTGGCAGCCGCTCGCGTGGCCCCACAGCCCGTGGGGCTGCGGGCTTTGCGGCGGCCGTCAGCCTCGGCGCCACCGGCGCCCACCTGGCGCCGCCGCGCCAGCCTGCGAAGCATTTTCCGGTAGGGCCGCGGCTCTGGCCACAGCTCCCACGCCCGAAGAGCCAGGAGTGAAAGCCATGCCTCGTTGGAAAGCTCTTTGGCAGCCGCTCGCGTGGCCCCACAGCCCGTTGAGCTGCGGGCTTTCCGGCGGCTGTCAGCCTCGGCGCCACCGACGCCCACGTGGCGCCGCCGCGCCAGCCTGCGAAGCATTTTCCGGTAGGGCCGCGGCTCTGACCACAGCTCCCACGCCCAAAGAGCCAGGAGGGAAAGCCGTGCCTCGTTGGAAAGCTCTTTGGCAGGCGCTCGCGTGGCCCCACAGCCCGTGGGGCTGCGGGCTTTGCGGCGGCCGTCAGCCTCGGCGCCACCGGCGCCCACCTGGCGCCGCCGCGCCAGCCTGCGAAGCATTTTCCGGTAGGGCCGCGGCTCTGGCCACAGCTCCCACGCCCGAAGAGCCAGGAGGGAAAGCCATGCCTCGTTGGAAAGCTCTTTGGCAGCCGCTCGCGTGGCCCCACAGCCCGTGGGGCTGCGGGCTTTGCGGCGGCCGTCAGCCTCGGCGTCACCGGCGCCCACTTGGCGCCGCTGCGCCAGCCTGCGAAGCATTTTCCGGTAGGGCCGCGGCTCTGTCCACAGCTCCCTCGCCCGAAGAGCAAGGATGGAAAGCCGTGCCTCGTTGGAAAGCACTTTGGCAGCCGCTCGCATGGCCCCACAGCCCGTGGGGCTGCGGGCTTTGCGGCGGCCGTCAGCCTCGGCGACACCGGCGCCCACGTGGCGCCGCCGCGCCAGCCTACGAAGCATTTTTCGGGTAGGGCCGCGGCTCTGGCCACAGCTCCCACGCCCGAAGACCAAGGAGGGAAAGCCGTGCCTCGTTGGAAATCCCTTTGGCAGCCGCTCGCGTGGCCCCACAGACCATGGGGCTGCGGGCTTTGCGGCGGCCGTCAGCCTCGGCGACACCGGCGCCCACGTGGCGCCGCCGCGCCAGCCTGCGAAGCATTTTCCGGTAGGGCCGCGGATCTCGCCACAGCTCCCACACCCGAAGAGCCAGGAGGGAAAGCCGTGCCTCGTTGGAAAGCTCTTTGGCAGCCGCTCGCGTGGCCCCACAGACTATGGGGCTGCGGGCTTTGCGGCGGCCGTCAGCCTCGGCGCCACCGGCGCCCATTTTGCGCCGCCGTGCCAGCATGCGAAGCATTTTCCTGTAGCGCCTCGGCTCTGGCCACAGCTCCCACGCCCGAAGAGCCAGGAGGGAAAGCCGTGCCGCATTGGAAAGCTCTTTGGCAGCCGCTCGCGTGGCCCCACAGCCCGTGGGGCTGCGGGCTTTGCGGCGACCGTCAGCCTTGGCGCCACCGGCGCCCACGTGGCGCCGCCGTGCCAGCCTGCGAAGCATTTTCCGGTAGGGCCGCGGCTCTGGCCACAGCTCCCACGCCCGAAGAGCCAGGAGGGAAAGCCGTGCCTCGTTGGAAAGCTCTTTGGCAGCCGCTCGCGTGGCCCCACAGCCCGTGGGGCTGCGGGCTTTGCGGCGGCCGTCAGCCTCGGCACCACCGGCGCCCACCTGGCGCTGCCGCACCAGCCTGCGAAGCATTTTCCGGTAGGGCCGCGGCTCTGGCCACAGCTCCCATGCCCGAAAAGCGAGGATGGAAAGCCGCGCCTCGTTGGAAAGCCCTTTGGCAGCCGCTCGCGTGGCCCCACAGCCCGTGGGGCTGCGGGCTTTGCGGCGGCCGTCAGCCTCGGTGCCACCGAGACCCACCTGGCGCCGCCGCGCCAGCCTGCGAAGCATTTTCCGGTAGGGCCGCGGCTCTGGCCACAGCTCCCACGCCCGAAGAGCCAGGAGGGAAAGCCGTGCCTCGTTGGAAAGCTCTTTGGCAGCCGCTCGCGTGGCCCCACAGCCCGTGGGGCTGCGGGCTTTGCGGCGGCCGTCAGCCTTGGCGCCACCCGCGCCCATCTTGCTCCGCTGCGTCAGCCTGCGAAGCATTTTCCGGTAGGGCCGTGGCTCTGGCCACAGCTCCCACGCCCGAAGAGCCAGGAGGGAAAGCCGTGCCTCGTTGGAAAGCTCTTTGGCAGCCACTCGCGTGGCCCCACAGCTAGTGGGGCTGCGGGCTTTGCGGCGGCCGTCAGCCTTGGCGCCACCCGCGCCCATCTTGCTCCGCTGCGTCAGCCTGCGAAGCATTTTCCGGTAGGGCCGTGGCTCTGGCCACAGCTCCCACGCCCGAAGAGCCAGGAGGGAAAGCCGTGCCTCGTTGGAAAGCTCTTTGGCAGCCGCTCGCGTGGCCCCACAGCCCGTGGGGCTGCGGGCTTTGCGGCGGCCGTCAGCCTCGGCACCACCGGCGCCCACGTGGCGCTGCCGCGCCAGCCTGCGAAGCATTTTCCGGTAGGGCCGCGGCTCTGGGCACAGCTCCCACGCCCAAAGAGCGAGGAGGGAAAGCCGCGCCTCGTTGGAAAGCCTTTGGCAGCCGCTCGCGTGGCCCCACAGCCCGTGGGGCTGCGGGCTTTGCGGCGGCCGTCAGCCTCGGCGCCACCAGGACGCACCTGGCACCGCCGCGCCAGCCTGCGAAGCATTTTCCGGTAGGGCCGCGGCTCTGACCACAGCTCCCACGCCCGAAGAGCCAGGAGGGAAAGCCGTGCCTCGTTGGAAAGCTCTTTGGCAGCCGCTCGCGTGGCCCCACAGCCCATGCGGCTGCGGGCTTTGCGGCGACCGTCAGCCTCGGCGCCACCGGCGCCCACTTGGCGCCGCTGCGCCAGCCTGCGAAGCATTTTCCGGTAGGGCCGCGGCTCTGGCCACAGCTCCCACGCCCGAAGAGCCAGGAAGGAAAGCCGTGCCTCGTTGGAAAGCTCTTTGGCAGCCGCTCGCGTGGCCCCACAGCCCATGCGGATGCGGGCTTTGCGGCGGCCGTCAGCCTTTGCGACACTGTCGCCCACCTGTCGCCGCTGCGCCAGCCTGCGAAGCATTTTCCGGTAGGGCCGCGGCTCTGGCCACAGCTCCCACGCCCGAAGAGCCAGGAGGGAAAGCCGTGCCTCGTTGGAAAGTTCTTTGGCAGGCGCTCGCGTGGCCCCGCAGCCCGTGGGGCTGCGGGCTTTGTGGCGGCCGTCAGCTTAGGCGCCACCGGCGCCCACCTGGCGCCGCCGTGCCAGCCTGCGAAGCATTTTCCGGTAGGGCCGCAGCTCTGGCCACAGCTCCCACGCCCGAAGAGCCAGGAGGGAAAGCCGTGCCTCGTTGGAAAGCTCTTTGGCAGCCGCTCGCGTGGCCCCACAGCCTGTGGGGCTGCGGGCTTTGCGGCGGCCGTCAGCCTCGGCGCCACCGGCGCCCACGTGGCGCCGCCGTGCCAGCCTGCGAAGCATTTTCCGGTAGGGCCGCGGCTCTGGCCACAGCTCCCACGCCCGAAGAGCCAGGAGGGAAAGCCGTGCCTCGTTGGAAAGCTCTTTGGCAGCCGCTCGCGTGGCCCCACAGCCCGTGGGGCTGCGGGCTTTGCGGCGGCTGTCAGCCTTGGCGCCACCGGCGCCCACGTGGCGCCGCTGCGCCAGCCTGCGAAGCATTTTCCGGTAGGGCCGCGGCTCTGGCCACAGCTCCCACGCCCGAAGAGCCAGGAGGGAAAGCCGTGCCTCGTTGGAAAGCTCTTTGGCAGCCGCTCGCGTGGCCCCACAGCTCGTGGCGCTGCGGGCTTTGCGGCGGCCGTCAGCCTTTGCGACACTGTCGCCCACCTGGCGCCGCTGCGCCAGCCTGCGAAGCATTTTCCGGTAGGGCCGCGGCTCTGGCCACAGCTCCCAGGCCCGAAGAGCCAGGAGGGAAAGCCGTGCCTCGTTGGAAAGCTCTTTGGCAGCCGCTCGCGTGGACCCACAGCCTGTGGGGCTGCGGCCTTTGCGGCGGCCGTCAGCTTAGGCGCCACCGGCGCCCACCTGGCGCCGCCGCGCCAGCCTGCGAAGCATTTTCCGGTAGGGCCGCAGCTCTGGCCACAGCTCCCACGCCCGAAGAGCCATGAGGGAAAGCCGTGCCTCGTTGGAAAGCTCTTTGGCAGCCGCTCGCGTGGCCCCACAGCCCATGCGGCTGCGGGCTTTGCGGCGACCGTCAGCCTCGGCGCCACCGGCGCCCACGTGGCGCCGCCGTGCCAGCCTGCGAAGCATTTTCCGGTAGGGCCGCAGCTCTGGCCACAGCTCCCACGCCCGAAAAGCAAGGATGGAAAGCCGCGCCTCGTTGGAAAGCCCTTTGGCAGCCGCTCGCGTGGCCCCACAGCCCGTGGGGCTGCGGGCTTTGCGGCGGCCGTCAGCCTCGGCGCCACCGGGACCCACCTGGCGCAGCCGCGCCAGCCTGCGAAGCATTTTCTGGTAGGGCCGCGGCTCTGGCCACAGCTCCCACGCCTGAAGAGCCAGGAGGGAAAGCCGTGCCTCGTTGGAAAGCTCTTTGGCAGGCGCTCGCGTGGCCCCACAGCCTGTGGGGCTGCGGGCTTTGCGGCGGCCGTCAGCCTCGGCACCACCGGCGCCCACCTGGCGCTGCCGCACCAGCCTGCGAAGCATTTTCCGGTAGGGCCGCGGCTCTGTCCACAGCTCCCACGCCCGAAGAGCCAGGAGGGAAAGCCGTGCCTCGTTGGAAAGCTCTTTGGCAGCCGCTCGCGTGGCCCCACAGCCCGTGGGGCTGCGGGCTTTGCGGCGGCCGTCAGCCTCGGCGACACCGGGACCCGCCTGGCGCCTCCGCGCCAGTCTGCGAAGCATTTTCCGGTAGGGCCGCGGCTCTGGCCACAGCTCCCACGCCCGAAGAGCCAGGAGGGAAAGCCGTGCCTCGTTGGAAAGCTCTTTGGCAGCCGCTCGCGTGGCCCCGCAGCCCGTGGGGCTGCGGGCTTTGCGGCGGCCGTCAGCCTTGGCGCTACCGGCGCCCACGTGGCGCCGCTGCGCCAGCCTGCGAAGCATTTTCCGGTAGGGCCGCAGCTCTGGCCACAGCTCCCACGCCCGAAGAGCCAGGAGGGAAAGCCGTGCCTCGTTGGAAAGCTCTTTGGCAGCCGCTCGCGTGGCCCCACAGCTCGTGGCGCTGCGGGCTTTGCGGCGGCCGTCAGCCTCGGCGCCACCGGCGCCCACCTGGCACCGCCGCGCCAGCCTGCGAAGCATTTTCCTGTAGGGCCGCGGCTCTGGCCACAGCTCCCACGCCCGAAGAGCCAGGAGGGAAAGCCGTGCCTCGTTGGAAAGCTCTTTGGCAGCCGCTCGCGTGGCCCCACAGCCCGTGGGGCTGCGGGCTTTGCGGCGGCCATCAGCCTCGGCGACACCGGCGCCCACGTGACGCCGCCGCGCCAGCCTGCGAAGCATTTTCCGGTAGGGCCGCGGCTCTGGCCACAGCTCCCACGCCCGAAGAGCCAGGAAGGAAAGCCGTGCCTCGTTGGAAAGCTCTTTGGCAGCCGCTCGCGTGGCCCCAAAGCCCGTGGGGCTGCGGGCTTTGCAGCGGCCGTCAGCCTTTGCGACACTGTCGCCCACCTGGCGCCGCTGCGCCAGCCTGCGAAGCATTTTCCGGTAGGGCCGCGGCTCTGGCCACAGCTCCCACGCCCGAAGAGCCAGGAGGGAAAGCCATGCCTCGTTGGAAAGCTCTTTGGCAGGCGCTCGCGTGGCCCCGCAGCCCGTGGGGCTGCGGGCTTTGTGGCGGCCGTCAGCTTAGGCGCCACCGGCGCCCACCTGGCGCCGCCGCGCCAGCCTGCGAAGCATTTTCCGGTAGGGCCGCAGCTCTGGCCACAGCTCCCACGCCCGAAGAGCCAGGAGGGAAAGCCGTGCCTCGTTGGAAAGCTCTTTGGCAGCCGCTCGCGTGGCCCCACAGCCTGTGGGGCTGCGGGCTTTGCGGCGGCCGTCAGCCTCGGCGCCACCGGCGCCCACGTGGCGCCGCCGTGCCAGCCTGCGAAGCATTTTCGGGTAGGGCCGCGTCTCTGGCCACAGCTCCCACGCCCGAAGAGCCAGGAGGGAAAGCCGTGCCTCGTTGGAAAGCTCTTTGGCAGGCGCTCGCGTGGCCCCACAGCCCGTGGGGCTGCGGGCTTTGCGGCGGCCGTCAGCCTCGGCACCACCGGCGCCTACGTGGCGCTGCCGCACCAGCCTGCGAAGCATTTTCCGGTAGGGCCGCGGCTCTGGCCACAGCTCCCACGCCCGAAAAGCGAGGATGGAAAGCCGCGCCTCGTTGGAAAGCCCTTTGGCAGCCGCTCGCGTGGCCCCACAGCCCGTGGGGCTGCGGGCTTTGCGGCGGCCGTCAGCCTCGGCGCCACCGGGACCCACGTGGCGCCGCCGCGCCAGCCTGCGAAGCATTTTCCGGTAGGGCCGCGGCTCTGGCCACAGCTCCCACGCCCGAAGAGCCAGGAGGGAAAGCCGTGCCTCGTTGGAAAGCTCTTTGGCAGCCGCTCGCGTGGCCCCACAGCTCGTGGCGCTGCGGGCTTTGCGGCGGCCGTCAGCCTGGGCGCCACCGGCGCCCACCTGGCGCCGCCGCGCCAGCCTGTGAAGCATTTTCCTGTAGGGCCGCGGCTCTGGCCACAGCTCCCACGCCCGAAGAGCCAGGAGGGAAAGCCGTGCCTCGTTGGAAAGCTCTTTGGCAGCCGCTCGCGTGGCCCCACAGCCCGTGGGGCTGCGGGCTTTGCGGCGGCCATCAGCCTCGGCGACACCGGCGCCCACGTGACGCCGCCGCGCCAGCCTGCGAAGCATTTTCCGGTAGGGCCGCGGCTCTGGCCACAGCTCCCAGGCCCGAAGAGCCAGGAGGGAAAGCCGTGCCTCGTTGGAAAGCTCTTTGGCAGCCGCTCGCGTGGCCCCACAGCCCGTGGGGCTGCGGGCTTTGCGGCGGCCGTCAGCCTCGGCGTCACCGGGACCCACCTGGCGCCGCCGCGCCAGCCTGCGAAGCATTTTCGGGTAGGGCCGCGTCTCTGACCACAGCTCCCACGCCCAAAGATCCAAGAGGGAAAGCCGTGCCTCGTTGGAAAGCTCTTTGGCAGCCGCTCGCGTGGCCCCACAGCTCGTGGGGCTGCGGGCTTTGCGGCGGCCGTCAGCATCGGCGACACCAGCGCCCACGTGGCGCCGCCGCGCCAGCCTGCGAAGCATTTTCCGGTAGGGCCGCGGCTCTGGCCACAGCTCCCACGCCCGAAAAGCCAGGAGGGAAAGCCATGCCTCGTTGGAAAGCACTTTGGCAGCCGCTCGCGTGGCCCCACAGCCCGTGGGGCTGCAGGCTTTACGGCGGCCGTCAGCCTCGGCGACACCCTCGCCCATCTTGCTCCGCTGCGTCAGCCTGCAAAGCATTTTCCGGTAGGGCCGCGGCTCTGGCCACAGCTCCCACGCCCGAAGAGCCAGGAGGGAAAGCCGTGCCTCGTTGGAAAGCTCTTTGGCAGCCGCTCGCGTGGCCCCACAGCCCGTGGGGCTGCGGGCTTTGCTGCGGCTCTCAGCCTCGGCGTCACTGGCCCCCACTTGGCGCCGCTGCACCAGCCTGCGAAGCATTTTCCGGTAGGGCCGCGGCTCTGGCCACAGCTCCCACGCCCGAAGAGCAAGGATGGAAAGCCGTGCCTCGTTGGAAAGCCCTTTGGCAGCCGCTCGCGTGGCCCCACAGCCCGTGGGGCTGCGGGCTTTGCGGCGGCCGTCAGCCTCGGCGCCACCGGCGCCCACGTGGCGCCGCCGCGCCAGCCTGCGAAGCATTTTCCGGTAGGGCCGCGGCTCTGGCCACAGCTCCCACGCCCGAAGAGCCAGGAGGGAAAGCCATGCCTCGTTGGAAAGCTCTTTGGCAGCCGCTCGCGTGGCCCCACAGCCCGTGGGGCTGCGGGCTTTGCGGCGGTTGTCAGCCTCGGCGTCACCGGCGCCCACCTGGCGCCGCCGCGCCAGCCTGCGAAGCATTTTCCGGTAGGGCCGCGGCTCTGGCCACAGCTCCCACGCCCGAAGAGCCAGGAGGGAAAGCCATGCCTCGTTGGAAAGGTCTTTGGCAGCCGCTCAAGTGGCCCCACAGCCCGTGGGGCTGCGGGCTTTGCGGCGGCTGTCAGCCTCGGCGTCACCGGCGCCCACTTGGCGCCGCTGCGCCAGCCTGCGAAGCATTTTCCGGTAGGGCCGCGGCTCTGTCCACAGCTCCCTCGCCCGAAGAGCAAGGATGGAAAGCCGTGCCTCGTTGGAAAGCACTTTGGCAGCCGCTCGCATGGCCCCACAGCCCGTGGGGCTGCGGGCTTTGCGGCGGCCGTCAGCCTCGGCGACACCGGCGCCCACGTGGCGCCGCCGCGCCAGCCTACGAAGCATTTTTCGGGTAGGGCCGCGGCTCTGGCCACAGCTCCCACGCCCGAAGAGCCAGGAGGGAAAGCCGTGCCTCGTTGGAAAGCTCTTTGGCAGCCGCTCGCGTGGCCCCACAGCCCGTGGGGCTGCGGCCTTTGCGGCGGCCGTCAGCCTTGGCGCCACCCGCGCCCATCTTGCTCCGCTGCGTCAGCCTGCGAAGCATTTTCCGGTAGGGCCATGGCTCTGGCCACAGCTCCCACGCCCGAAGAGCCAGGAGGGAAAGCCGTGCCTCGTTGGAAAGCTCTTTGGCAGCCGCTCGCGTGGCCCCACAGCCCGTGGGGCTGCGGGCTTTGCGGCGGCCGTCAGCCTCGGCGCCACCGGCGCCCACCTGGCGCCGCCGTGCCAGCCTGCGAAGCATTTTCCGGTAGGGCCGCGGCTCTGGCCACAGCTCCCACGCCCGAAGAGCCAGGAGGGAAAGCCGTGCCTCGTTGGAAAGCTCTTTGGCAGCCGCTCGCGTGGCCCCACAGCCCGTGGGGCTGCGGGCTTTGCGGCGGCCGTCAGCCTCGGCACCACCGGCGCCCACGTGGCGCTGCCGCGCCAGCCTGCGAAGCATTTTCCGGTAGGGCCGCGGCTCTGGCCACAGCTCCCACGCCCGAAGAGCCAGGAGGGAAAGCCGCGCCTCGTTGGAAAGCTCTTTGGCAGCCGCTCGCGTGGCCCCACAGCCCGTGGGGCTGCGGGCTTTGCGGCGGCCGTCAGCCTCGGCGCCACCAGGACGCACCTAGCACCGCCGCGCCAGCCTGCGAAGCATTTTCCGGTAGGGCCGCGGCTCTGACCACAGCTCCCACGCCCGAAGAGCCAGGAGGGAAAGCCGTGCCTCGTTGGAAAGCTCTTTGGCAGCCGCTCGCGTGGCCCCACAGCCCATGCGGCTGCGGGCTTTGCGGCGACCGTCAGCCTCGGCGCCACCGGCGCACACCTGGCGCCGCCGCGCCAGCCTGCGAAGCATTTTCCGGTAGGGCCGCAGCTCTGGCCACAGCTCCCACGCCCGAAGAGCCAGGAGGGAAAGCCGTGCCTCGTTGGAAAGCTCTTTGGCAGCCGCTCGCGTGGCCCCACAGCCCGTGGGGCTGCGGGCTTTGCGGCGGCCATCAGCCTCGGCGACACCGGCGCCCACGTGGCACCGCCGTGCCAGCCTGCGAAGCATTTTCCGGTAGGGCCGCGGCTCTGGCCACAGCTCCCACGCCCGAAGAGCCAGGAGGGAAAGCCGTGCCTCGTTGGAAAGCTCTTTGGCAGGCGCTCGCGTGGCCCCACAGCCCGTGGGGCTGCGGGCTTTGCGGCGGCCGTCAGCCTCGGCACCACCGGCGCCCAAGTGGCGCTGCCGCACCAGCCTGCGAAGCATTTTCCGGTAGGGCCGCGGCTCTGGCCACAGCTCCCACGCGCGAAAAGCGAGGATGGAAAGCCGCGCCTCGTTGGAAAGCTCTTTGGCAGCCGCTCGCGTGGCCCCACAGCCCGTGGGGCTGCGGGCTTTGCGGCGGCCGTCAGCCTCGGCACCACCGGTGCCCACGTGGCGCTGCCGCACCAGCCTGCGAAGCATTTTCCGGTAGGGCCGCGGCTCTGGCCACAGCTCCCACGCCCGAAGAGCCAGGAGGGAAAGCCGTGCCTCGTTGGAAAGCTCTTTGGCAGCCGCTCGCGTGGCCCCACAGCCCGTGGGGCTGCGGGCTTTGCGGCGGCCGTCAGCATCGGCGACACCGGCGCCCACGTGGCGCCGCTGCGCCAGCCTGCGAAGCATTTTCCGGTAGGGCCGCGGCTCTGGCCACAGCTCCCACGCCCGAAGAGCCAGGAGTGAAAGCCGTGCCTCGTTGGAAAGCTCTTTGGCAGCCGCTCGCGTGGCCCCACAGCCCGTGGGGCTGCGGGCTTTGCGGCGGCCGTCAGCCTTGGCGTCACCGGGACCCACCTGGCGCCGCCGCACCAGCCTGTGAAGCATTTTCCGGTAGGGCCGCGTCTCTGACCACAGCTCCCACGCCCAAAGAGCCAAGAGGGAAAGCCGTGCCTCGTTGGAAAGCTCTTTGGCAGCCGCTCGCGTGGCCCCACAGCTCGTGGGGCTGCGGGCTTTGCGGCGGCCGTCAGCATCGGCGACACCAGCGCCCACGTGGCGCCGCCGCGCCAGCGTGCGAAGCATTTTCCGGTAGGGCCGCGGCTCTGGCCACAGCTCCCACGCCCGAAAAGCCAGGAGGGAAAGCCATGCCTCGTTGGAAAGCTCTTTGGCAGCCGATCGCGTGGCCCCACAGCCCGTTGGGCTGGGGGCTTTGCGGCGGCCGTCAGCCTCGGCGATACCCGCGCCCATCTTGCTCCGCTGCGTCAGCCTGCGAAGCATTTTCCGGTAGGGCCGCGGCTCTGGCCACAGCTCCCACGCGCGAAAAGCGAGGATGGAAAGCCGCGCCTCGTTGGAAAGCTCTTTGGCAGCCGCTCGCGTGGCCCCACAGCCCGTGGGGCTGCGGGCTTTGCGGCGGCCGTCAGCCTCGGCACCACCGGTGCCCACGTGGCGCTGCCGCACCAGCCTGCGAAGCATTTTCCGGTAGGGCCGCGGCTCTGGCCACAGCTCCCACGCCCGAAGAGCCAGGAGTGAAAGCCGTGCCTCGTTGGAAAGCTCTTTGGCAGCCGCTCGCGTGGCCCCACAGCCCGTGGGGCTGCGGGCTTTGCGGCGGCCGTCAGCCTTGGCGTCACCGGGACCCACCTGGCGCCGCCGCACCAGCCTGTGAAGCATTTTCCGGTAGGGCCGCGTCTCTGACCACAGCTCCCACGCCCAAAGAGCCAAGAGGGAAAGCCGTGCCTCGTTGGAAAGCTCTTTGGCAGCCGCTCGCGTGGCCCCACAGCTCGTGGGGCTGCGGGCTTTGCGGCGGCCGTCAGCATCGGCGACACCAGCGCCCACGTGGCGCCGCCGCGCCAGCGTGCGAAGCATTTTCCGGTAGGGCCGCGGCTCTGGCCACAGCTCCCACGCCCGAAAAGCCAGGAGGGAAAGCCATGCCTCGTTGGAAAGCTCTTTGGCAGCCGCTCGCGTGGCCCCACAGCCCGTTGGGCTGGGGGCTTTGCGGCGGCCGTCAGCCTCGGCGATACCCGCGCCCATCTTGCTCCGCTGCGTCAGCCTGCGAAGCATTTTCCGGTAGGGCCGCGGCTCTGGCCACAGCTCCCACGCCCGAAGAGCCAGGAGGGAAAGCCGTGCCTCCTTGGAAAGCTCTTTGGCAGCCGCTCGCGTGGCCCCACAGCCCGTGGGGCTGCGGGCTTTGCGGCGGCTGTCAGCCTCGGCGTCACCGGCGCCCACTTGGCGCCGCTGCACCAGCCTGCGAAGCATTTTCCGGTAGGGCTGCGGCTCTGTCCACAGCTCTCTCGCCCGAAGAGCAAGGATGGAAAGCCGTGCCTCGTTGGAAAGCACTTTGGCAGCCGCTCGCATGGCCCCACAGCCCGTGGGGCTGCGGGCTTTGCGGCGGCCGTCAGCCTCGGCGACACCGGCGCCCACGTGGCGCCGCCGCGCCAGCCTACAAAGCATTTTTCGGGTAGGGCCGTGGCTCTGGCCACAGCTCCCACGCCCGAAGAACCAGGAGGGAAAGCCATGCCTCGTTGGAAAGCTCTTTGGCAGCCGCTCGCATGACCCCACAGCCCATGGGGCTGCGGGCTTTGCGTCGGCCGTCAGCCTCAGCGCCAATGGCGCCCACCTTGCTCTGCTGCGTCAGCCTGCGAAGCATTTTCTGGTAGGGCCGCGGCTCTGGCCACAGCTCCCACGCCCGAAGAGCCAGGAGGGAAAGCCGTGCCTCGTTGGAAAGCCCTTTGGCAGCCGCTCGCATGACCCCACAGCCCATGGGGCTGCGGGCTTTGCGGCGGCCGTCAGCCTCGGCGCCACCGGCGCCCACCTGGCGCCGCCGCGCCAGCCTGCGAAGCATTTTCCTGTAGGGCCGCGGCTCTGTCCACAGCTCCCACGCCCGAAGAGCCAGGAGGGAAAGCCATGCCTCGTTGGAAAGCTCTTTGGCAGGCGCTCGCGTGGCCCCACAGCCCGTGGGGCTGCGGGCTTTGCGGCGGCCGTCAGCCTCGGCACTACCGGCGCCAACCTGGCGCCGCCGCGCCAGCCTGCGAAGCATTTTCCGGTAGGGCCGCGGCTCTGGCCACAGCTCCCACGCCCGAAAAGCGAGGATGGAAAGCCGCGCCTCGTTGGAAAGCTCTTTGGCAGCCGCTCGCGTGGCCCCACAGCCCGTGGGGCTGCGGGCTTTGCGGCGGCCGTCAGCCTCGGCACCACCGGCGCCCACCTGGCGCCACTGTGCCAGCCTGCGAAGCATTTTCCGGTAGGGCCGCGGCTGTGGCCACAGCTCCCACGCCCAAAGAGCCAGGAGGGAAAGCCGTGCCTCGTTGGAAAGCTCTTTGGCAGCCGCTCGCGTGGCCCCACAGACCATGGGGCTGCGGGCTTTGCGGCGGCTGTCAGCCTCGGATTCACCGGCGCCCACCTGGCGCCGCCGCGCCAGCCTGCGAAGCATTTTCCGGTAGGGCCGCGGCTCTGTCCACAGCTCCCACGCCCGAAGACCAAGGATGGAAAGCCGTGCCTCGTTGGAAAGCTCTTTGGCAGCCGCTCGCATGGCCCCACAGCCCGTGGGGCTGCGGGCTTTGCGGCGGCCGTCAGCCTCGGCGCCACCGGCGCCCACGTGGCGCCGCCGCGACAGCCTACGAAGCATTTTTCGGGTAGGGCCGCGGCTCTGGCCACAGCTCCCACGCCCGAAGAGCCAGGAGGGAAAGCCGTGCCTCGTTGGAAAGCTCTTTGGCAGTTGCTCGCGTGGCCCCACAGCCTGTGGGGCTGCGGGCTTTGCGGCGGCTGTCAGCCTCAGCGCCACCGGCGCCCACCTGGCGCCGCCGCGCCAGCCTACGAAGCATTTTTCGGGTAGGGCCGCGGCTCTGGCCACAGCTCCCACGCCCGAAGAGCCAGGAGGGAAAGCCGTGCCTCGTTGGAAAGCTCTTTGGCAGTTGCTCGCGTGGCCCCACAACCCGTGGGGCTGCGGGCTTTGCGGCGGCCGTCAGCCTCAGCGCCACCGGCGCCCACCTGGCGCCGCCGCGCCAGCCTGCGAAGCATTTTCCGGTAGGACCGCGGCTCTGACCACAGCTCCCACGCCCAAAGAGCCAGGAGGGAAAGCCGTGCCTCGTTGGAAAGCTCTTTGTCAGCCGCTCGCGTGGCCCCACAGCCTGTGGGGCTGCGGGCTTTGCGGCGGCCGTCATCCACGGCGCCACCGACGCCCACCTGGCGCCGCCGCGCCAGCCTGCGAAGCATTTTCCGGTAGGGCCGCGGCTCTGGCCACAGCTCCCACGCCCGAAGAGCCAGGAGGGAAAGCCGTGCCTCGTTGGAAAGCTCTTTGGCAGCCGCTCGCGTGGCCCCACAGACCATGGGGCTGCGGGCTTTGCGGCGGCCGTCAGCCTCGGCGCCACCGGCGCCCACCTTGCTCCGCTGCGTCAGCCTGTGAAGCATTTTCTGGTAGGGCCACGGCTCTGGCCACAGCTCCCAGGCCCGAAGAGCCAGGAGGGAAAGCCGTGCCTCGTTGGAAAGCTCTTTGGCAGCCGCTCGCGTGGCCCCACAGCTCGTGGGGCTGCGGGCTTTGCGGCGGCCGTCAGCATCGGCGACACCAGCGCCCACGTGGCGCCGCCGCGCCAGCCTGCGAAGCATTTTCCGGTAGGGCCGCGGCTCTGGCCACAGCTCCCACGCCCGAAAAGCCAGGAGGGAAAGCCATGCCTCGTTGGAAAGCTCTTTGGCAGCCGCTCGCGTGGCCCCACAGACTATGGGGCTGCGGGCTTTGCGGCGGCCGTCAGCCTCGGCGCCACCGGCGCCCATTTTGCGCCGCCGTGCCAGCATGCGAAGCATTTTCCTGTAGCGCCTCGGCTCTGGCCACAGCTCCCACGCCCGAAGAGCCAGGAGGGAAAGCCGTGCCGCATTGGAAAGCTCTTTGGCAGCCGCTCGCGTGGCCCCACAGCCCGTGGGGCTGCGGGCTTTGCGGCGACCGTCAGCCTTGGCGCCACCGGCGCCCACGTGGCGCCGCCGTGCCAGCCTGCGAAGCATTTTCCGGTAGGGCCGCGGCTCTGGCCACAGCTCCCACGCCCGAAGAGCCAGGAGGGAAAGCCGTGCCTCGTTGGAAAGCTCTTTGGCAGGCGCTCGCGTGGCCCCACAGCCCGTGGGGCTGCGGGCTTTGCGGCGGCCGTCAGCCTCGGCACCACCGGCGCCCACCTGGCGCTGCCGCACCAGCCTGCGAAGCATTTTCCGGTAGGGCCGCGGCTCTGGCCACAGCTCCCATGCCCGAAAAGCGAGGATGGAAAGCCGCGCCTCGTTGGAAAGCCCTTTGGCAGCCGCTCGCGTGGCCCCACAGCCCGTGGGGCTGCGGGCTTTGCGGCGGCCGTCAGCCTCGGTGCCACCGAGACCCACCTGGCGCCGCCGCGCCAGCCTGCGAAGCATTTTCCGGTAGGGCCGCGGCTCTGGCCACAGCTCCCACGCCCGAAGAGCCAGGAGGGAAAGCCGTGCCTCGTTGGAAAGCTCTTTGGCAGCCGCTCGCATGGCCCCACAGCCCGTGGGGCTGCGGGCTTTGCGTCGGCCGTCAGCCTTGGCGCCACCCGCGCCCATCTTGCTCCGCTGCGTCAGCCTGCGAAGCATTTTCCGGTAGGGCCGTGGCTCTGGCCACAGCTCCCACGCCCGAAGAGCCAGGAGGGAAAGCCGTGCCTCGTTGGAAAGCTCTTTGGCAGCCGCTCGCGTGGCCCCACAGCCCGTGGGGCTGCGGGCTTTGCGGCGGCCGTCAGCCTTGGCGCCACCCGCGCCCATCTTGCTCCGCTGCGTCAGCCTGCGAAGCAATTTCTGGTAGGGCCGTGGCTCTGGCCACAGCTCCCACGCCCGAAGAGCCAGGAGGGAAAGCCGTGCCTCGTTGGAAAGCTCTTTGGCAGCCGCTCGCGTGGCCCCACAGCCCGTGGGGCTGCGGGCTTTGCGGCGGCCATCAGCCTCGGCACCACCGGCGCCCACGTGGCGCTGCCGCGCCAGCCTGCGAAGCATTTTCCGGTAGGGCCGCGGCTCTGGCCACAGCTCCCACGCCCGAAGAGCCAGGAGGGAAAGCCGTGCCTCGTTGGAAAGCTCTTTGGCAGCCGCTCGCGTGGCCCCACAGCCCGTGGGGCTGCGGGCTTTGCGGCGGCCGTCAGCCTCGGCACCACCGGCGCCCACGTGGCGCTGCCGCGCCAGCCTGCGAAGCATTTTCCGGTAGGGCCGCGGCTCTGGGCACAGCTCCCACGCCCAAAGAGCGAGGAGGGAAAGCCGCGCCTCGTTGGAAAGCCTTTGGCAGCCGCTCGCGTGGCCCCACAGCCCGTGGGGCTGCGGGCTTTGCGGCGGCCGTCAGCCTCGGCGCCACCAGGACGCACCTGGCACCGCCGCGCCAGCCTGCGAAGCATTTTCCGGTAGGGCCGCGGCTCTGACCACAGCTCCCACGCCCGAAGAGCCAGGAGGGAAAGCCGTGCCTCGTTGGAAAGCTCTTTGGCAGCCGCTCGCGTGGCCCCACAGCCCATGCGGCTGCGGGCTTTGCGGCGACCGTCAGCCTCGGCGCCACCGGCGCCCACTTGGCGCCGCTGCGCCAGCCTGCGAAGCATTTTCCGGTAGGGCCGCGGCTCTGGCCACAGCTCCCACGCCCGAAGAGCCAGGAAGGAAAGCCGTGCCTCGTTGGAAAGCTCTTTGGCAGCCGCTCGCGTGGCCCCACAGCCCATGCGGATGCGGGCTTTGCGGCGGCCGTCAGCCTTTGCGACACTGTCGCCCACCTGTCGCCGCTGCGCCAGCCTGCGAAGCATTTTCCGGTAGGGCCGCGGCTCTGGCCACAGCTCCCACGCCCGAAGAGCCAGGAGGGAAAGCCGTGCCTCGTTGGAAAGTTCTTTGGCAGGCGCTCGCGTGGCCCCGCAGCCCGTGGGGCTGCGGGCTTTGTGGCGGCCGTCAGCTTAGGCGCCACCGGCGCCCACCTGGCGCCGCCGTGCCAGCCTGCGAAGCATTTTCCGGTAGGGCCGCAGCTCTGGCCACAGCTCCCACGCCCGAAGAGCCAGGAGGGAAAGCCGTGCCTCGTTGGAAAGCTCTTTGGCAGCCGCTCGCGTGGCCCCACAGCCTGTGGGGCTGCGGGCTTTGCGGCGGCCGTCAGCCTCGGCGCCACCGGCGCCCACGTGGCGCCGCCGTGCCAGCCTGCGAAGCATTTTCCGGTAGGGCCGCGGCTCTGGCCACAGCTCCCACGCCCGAAGAGCCAGGAGGGAAAGCCGTGCCTCGTTGGAAAGCTCTTTGGCAGCCGCTCGCGTGGCCCCACAGCCCGTGGGGCTGCGGGCTTTGCGGCGGCCGTCAGCCTTGGCGCCACCGGCGCCCACGTGGCGCCGCTGCGCCAGCCTGCGAAGCATTTTCCGGTAGGGCCGCGGCTCTGGCCACAGCTCCCACGCCCGAAGAGCCAGGAGGGAAAGCCGTGCCTCGTTGGAAAGCTCTTTGGCAGCCGCTCGCGTGGCCCCACAGCTCGTGGCGCTGCGGGCTTTGCGGCGGCCGTCAGCCTTTGCGACACTGTCGCCCACCTGGCGCCGCTGCGCCAGCCTGCGAAGCATTTTCCGGTAGGGCCGCGGCTCTGGCCACAGCTCCCAGGCCCGAAGAGCCAGGAGGGAAAGCCGTGCCTCGTTGGAAAGCTCTTTGGCAGCCGCTCGCGTGGACCCACAGCCTGTGGGGCTGCGGCCTTTGCGGCGGCCGTCAGCTTAGGCGCCACCGGCGCCCACCTGGCGCCGCCGCGCCAGCCTGCGAAGCATTTTCCGGTAGGGCCGCAGCTCTGGCCACAGCTCCCACGCCCGAAGAGCCATGAGGGAAAGCCGTGCCTCGTTGGAAAGCTCTTTGGCAGCCGCTCGCGTGGCCCCACAGCCCATGCGGCTGCGGGCTTTGCGGCGACCGTCAGCCTCGGCGCCACCGGCGCCCACCTGGCGCCGCCGTGCCAGCCTGCGAAGCATTTTCCGGTAGGGCCGCAGCTCTGGCCACAGCTCCCACGCCCGAAAAGCAAGGATGGAAAGCCGCGCCTCGTTGGAAAGCCCTTTGGCAGCCGCTCGCGTGGCCCCACAGCCCGTGGGGCTGCGGGCTTTGCGGCGGCCGTCAGCCTCGGCGCCACCGGGACCCACCTGGCGCAGCCGCGCCAGCCTGCGAAGCATTTTCTGGTAGGGCCGCGGCTCTGGCCACAGCTCCCACGCCTGAAGAGCCAGGAGGGAAAGCCGTGCCTCGTTGGAAAGCTCTTTGGCAGGCGCTCGCGTGGCCCCACAGCCCGTGGGGCTGCGGGCTTTGCGGCGGCCGTCAGCCTCGGCACCACCGGCGCTCACCTGGCGCTGCCGCACCAGCCTGCGAAGCATTTTCCTGTAGGGCCGCGGCTCTGTCCACAGCTCCCACGCCCGAAGAGCCAGGAGGGAAAGCCGTGCCTCGTTGGAAAGCTCTTTGGCAGCCGCTCGCGTGGCCCCACAGCCCGTGGGGCTGCGGGCTTTGCGGCGGCCGTCAGCCTCGGCGACACCGGGACCCGCCTGGCGCCTCCGCGCCAGTCTGCGAAGCATTTTCCGGTAGGGCCGCGGCTCTGGCCACAGCTCCCACGCCCGAAGAGCCAGGAGGGAAAGCCGTGCCTCGTTGGAAAGCTCTTTGGCAGCCGCTCGCGTGGCCCCACAGCCCGTGGGGCTGCGGGCTTTGCGGCGGCCGTCAGCCTTGGCGCTACCGGCGCCCACGTGGCGCCGCGGCGCCAGCCTGCGAAGCATTTTCCGGTAGGGCCGCAGCTCTGGCCACAGCTCCCACGCCCGAAGAGCCAGGAGGGAAAGCCGTGCCTCGTTGGAAAGCTCTTTGGCAGCCGCTCGCGTGGCCCCACAGCCCGTGGGGCTGCGGGCTTTGCGGCGGCCATCAGCCTCGGCGACACCGGCGCCCACGTGACGCCGCTGCGCCACCCTGCGAAGCATTTTCCGGTAGGGCCGCGGCTCTGGCCACAGCTCCCACGCCCGAAGAGCCAGGAAGGAAAGCCGTGCCTCGTTGGAAAGCTCTTTGGCAGCCGCTCGCGTGGCCCCAAAGCCCGTGGGGCTGCGGGCTTTGCAGCGGCCGTCAGCCTTTGCGACACTGTCGCCCACCTGGCGCCGCTGCGCCAGCCTGCGAAGCATTTTCCGGTAGGGCCGCGGCTCTGGCCACAGCTCCCACGCCCGAAGAGCCAGGAGGGAAAGCCATGCCTCGTTGGAAAGCTCTTTGGCAGGCGCTCGCGTGGCCCCGCAGCCCGTGGGGCTGCGGGCTTTGTGGCGGCCGTCAGCTTAGGCGCCACCGGCGCCCACCTGGCGCCGCCGCGCCAGCCTGCGAAGCATTTTCCGGTAGGGCCGCAGCTCTGGCCACAGCTCCCACGCCCGAAGAGCCAGGAGGGAAAGCCGTGCCTCGTTGGAAAGCTCTTTGGCAGCCGCTCGCGTGGCCCCACAGCCTGTGGGGCTGCGGGCTTTGCGGCGGCCGTCAGCCTCGGCGCCACCGGCGCCCACGTGGCGCCGCCGTGCCAGCCTGCGAAGCATTTTCGGGTAGGGCCGCGTCTCTGGCCACAGCTCCCACGCCCGAAGAGCCAGGAGGGAAAGCCGTGCCTCGTTGGAAAGCTCTTTGGCAGGCGCTCGCGTGGCCCCACAGCCCGTGGGGCTGCGGGCTTTGCGGCGGCCGTCAGCCTCGGCACCACCGGCGCCCACCTGGCGCTGCCGCACCAGCCTGCGAAGCATTTTCCGGTAGGGCCGCGGCTCTGGCCACAGCTCCCACGCCCGAAAAGCGAGGATGGAAAGCCGCGCCTCGTTGGAAAGCTCTTTGGCAGCCGCTCGCGTGGCCCCACAGCCCGTGGGGCTGCGGGCTTTGCGGCGGCCGTCAGTCTCGGCACCACCGGCGCCCACGTGGCGCTGCCGCACCAGCCTGCGAAGCATTTTCCGGTAGGGCCGCGGCTCTGGCCACAGCTCCCACGCCCGAAAAGCGAGGATGGAAAGCCGCGCCTCGTTGGAAAGCCCTTTGGCAGCCGCTCGCGTGGCCCCACAGCCCGTGGGGCTGCGGGCTTTGCGGCGGCCGTCAGCCTCGGCGCCACCGGGACCCACGTGGCGCCGCCGCGCCAGCCTGCGAAGCATTTTCCGGTAGGGCCGCGGCTCTGGCCACAGCTCCCACGCCCGAAGAGCCAGGAGGGAAAGCCGTGCCTCGTTGGAAAGCTCTTTGGCAGCCGCTCGCGTGGCCCCACAGCTCGTGGCGCTGCGGGCTTTGCGGCGGCCGTCAGCCTGGGCGCCACCGGCGCCCACCTGGCGCCGCCGCGCCAGCCTGTGAAGCATTTTCCTGTAGGGCCGCGGCTCTGGCCACAGCTCCCACGCCCGAAGAGCCAGGAGGGAAAGCCGTGCCTCGTTGGAAAGCTCTTTGGCAGCCGCTCGCGTGGCCCCACAGCCCGTGGGGCTGCGGGCTTTGCGGCGGCCATCAGCCTCGGCGACACCGGCGCCCACGTGACGCCGCCGCGCCAGCCTGCGAAGCATTTTCCGGTAGGGCCGCGGCTCTGGCCACAGCTCCCAGGCCCGAAGAGCCAGGAGGGAAAGCCGTGCCTCGTTGGAAAGCTCTTTGGCAGCCGCTCGCGTGGCCCCACAGCCCGTGGGGCTGCGGGCTTTGCGGCGGCCGTCAGCCTCGGCGTCACCGGGACCCACCTGGCGCCGCCGCGCCAGCCTGCGAAGCATTTTCGGGTAGGGCCGCGTCTCTGACCACAGCTCCCACGCCCAAAGATCCAAGAGGGAAAGCCGTGCCTCGTTGGAAAGCTCTTTGGCAGCCGCTCGCGTGGCCCCACAGCTCGTGAGGCTGCGGGCTTTGCGGCGGCCGTCAGCATCGGCGACACCAGCGCCCACGTGGCGCCGCCGCGCCAGCCTGCGAAGCATTTTCCGGTAGGGCCGCGGCTCTGGCCACAGCTCCCACGCCCGAAAAGCCAGGAGGGAAAGCCATGCCTCGTTGGAAAGCACTTTGGCAGCCGCTCGCGTGGCCCCACAGCCCGTGGGGCTGCAGGCTTTACGGCGGCCGTCAGCCTCGGCGACACCCTCGCCCATCTTGCTCCGCTGCGTCAGCCTGCAAAGCATTTTCCGGTAGGGCCGCGGCTCTGGCCACAGCTCCCACGCCCGAAGAGCCAGGAGGGAAAGCCGTGCCTCGTTGGAAAGCTCTTTGGCAGCCGCTCGCGTGGCCCCACAGCCCGTGGGGCTGCGGGCTTTGCTGCGGCTCTCAGCCTCGGCGTCACTGGCCCCCACTTGGCGCCGCTGCACCAGCCTGCGAAGCATTTTCCGGTAGGGCCGCGGCTCTGGCCACAGCTCCCACGCCCGAAGAGCAAGGATGGAAAGCCGTGCCTCGTTGGAAAGCCCTTTGGCAGCCGCTCGCGTGGCCCCACAGCCCGTGGGGCTGCGGGCTTTGCGGCGGCCGTCAGCCTCGGCGCCACCGGCGCCCACGTGGCGCCGCCGCGCCAGCCTGCGAAGCATTTTCCGGTAGGGCCGCGGCTCTGGCCACAGCTCCCACGCCCGAAGAGCCAGGAGGGAAAGCCATGCCTCGTTGGAAAGCTCTTTGGCAGCCGCTCGCGTGGCCCCACAGCCCGTGGGGCTGCGGGCTTTGCGGCGGTTGTCAGCCTCGGCGTCACCGGCGCCCACCTGGCGCCGCCGCGCCAGCCTGCGAAGCATTTTCCGGTAGGGCCGCGGCTCTGTCCACAGCTCCCTCGCCCGAAGAGCAAGGATGGAAAGCCGTGCCTCGTTGGAAAGCTCTTTGGCAGCCGCTCAAGTGGCCCCACAGCCCGTGGGGCTGCGGGCTTTGCGGCGGCCGTCAGCCTCGGCGACACCGGCGCCCACGTGGCGCCGCCGCGCCAGCCTACGAAGCATTTTTCGGGTAGGGCCGCGGCTCTGGCCACAGCTCCCACGCCCGAAGAGCCAGGAGGGAAAGCCGTGCCTCGTTGGAAAGCTCTTTGGCAGCCGCTCGCGTGGCCCCACAGCCCATGGGGCTGCGGCCTTTGCGGCGGCCGTCAGCCTTGGCGCCACCCGCGCCCATCTTGCTCCGCTGCGTCACCCTGCGAAGCATTTTCCGGTAGGGCCATGGCTCTGGCCACAGCTCCCACGCCCGAAGAGCCAGGAGGGAAAGCCGTGCCTCGTTGGAAAGATCTTTGGCAGCCGCTCGCGTGGCCCCACAGCCCGTGGGGCTGCGGGCTTTGCGGCGGCCGTCAGCCTCGGCGCCACCGGCGCCCACGTGGCGCCGCCGTGCCAGCCTGCGAAGCATTTTCCGGTAGGGCCGCGGCTCTGGCCACAGCTCCCACGCCCGAAGAGCCAGGAGGGAAAGCCGTGCCTCGTTGGAAAGCTCTTTGGCAGCCGCTCGCGTGGCCCCACAGCCCGTGGGGCTGCGGGCTTTGCGGCGGCCGTCAGCCTCGGCACCACCGGCGCCCACGTGGCGCTGCCGCGCCAGCCTGCGAAGCATTTTCCGGTAGGGCCGCGGCTCTGGCCACAGCTCCCACGCCCGAAGAGCCAGGAGGGAAAGCCGCGCCTCGTTGGAAAGCTCTTTGGCAGCCGCTCGCGTGGCCCCACAGCCCGTGGGGCTGCGGGCTTTGCGGCGGCCGTCAGCCTCGGCGCCACCAGGACGCACCTAGCACCGCCGCGCCAGCCTGCGAAGCATTTTCCGGTAGGGCCGTGGCTCTGACCACAGCTCCCACGCCCGAAGAGCCAGGAGGGAAAGCCGTGCCTCGTTGGAAAGCTCTTTGGCAGCCGCTCGCGTGGCCCCACAGCCCATGCGGCTGCGGGCTTTGCGGCGACCGTCAGCCTCGGCGCCACCGGCGCACACCTGGCGCCGCCGCGCCAGCCTGCGAAGCATTTTCCGGTAGGGCCGCAGCTCTGGCCACAGCTCCCACGCCCGAAGAGCCAGGAGGGAAAGCCGTGCCTCGTTGGAAAGCTCTTTGGCAGCCGCTCGCGTGGCCCCACAGCCCGTGGGGCTGCGGGCTTTGCGGCGGCCGTCAGCGTCGGCGCCACCGGCGCCCACGTGGCACCGCCGTGCCAGCCTGCGAAGCATTTTCCGGTAGGGCCGCGGCTCTGGCCACAGCTCCCATGCCCGAAGAGCCAGGAGGGAAAGCCGTGCCTCGTTGGAAAGCTCTTTGGCAGCCGCTCGCGTGGCCCCACAGCCCGTGGGGCTGCGGGCTTTGCGGCGGCCGTCAGCCTCGGCACCACCGGCGCCCAAGTGGCGCTGCCGCACCAGCCTGCGAAGCATTTTCCGGTAGGGCCGCGGCTCTGGCCACAGCTCCCACGCGCGAAAAGCGAGGATGGAAAGCCGCGCCTCGTTGGAAAGCCCTTTGGCAGCCGCTCGCGTGGCCCCACAGCCCGTGGGGCTGCGGGCTTTGCGGCGGCCGTCAGCCTCGGCACCACCGGTGCCCACGTGGCGCTGCCGCACCAGCCTGCAAAGCATTTTCCGGTAGGGCCGCGGCTCTGGCCACAGCTCCCACGCCCGAAGAGCCAGGAGGGAAAGCCGTGCCTCGTTGGAAAGCTCTTTGGCAGCCGCTCGCGTGGCCCCACAGCCCGTGGGGCTGCGGGCTTTGCGGCGGCCGTCAGCATCGGCGACACCGGCGCCCACGTGGCGCCGCTGCGCCAGCCTGCGAAGCATTTTCCGGTAGGGCCGCGGCTCTGGCCACAGCTCCCACGCCCGAAGAGCCAGGAGTGAAAGCCGTGCCTCGTTGGAAAGCTCTTTGGCAGCCGCTCGCGTTGCCCCACAGCCCGTGGGGCTGCGGGCTTTGCGGCGGCCGTCAGCCTTGGCGTCACCGGGACCCACCTGGCGCCGCCGCACCAGCCTGTGAAGCATTTTCCGGTAGGGCCGCGTCTCTGACCACAGCTCCCACGCCCAAAGAGCCAAGAGGGAAAGCCGTGCCTCGTTGGAAAGCTCTTTGGCAGCCGCTCGCGTGGCCCCACAGCTCGTGGGGCTGCGGGCTTTGCGGCGGCCGTCAGCATCGGCGACACCAGCGCCCACGTGGCGCCGCCGCGCCAGCCTGCGAAGCATTTTCCGGTAGGGCCGCGGCTCTGGCCACAGCTCCCACGCCCGAAAAGCCAGGAGGGAAAGCCATGCCTCGTTGGAAAGCTCTTTGGCAGCCGCTCGCGTGGCCCCACAGCCCGTTGGGCTGGGGGCTTTGCGGCGGCCGTCAGCCTCGGCGATACCCGCGCCCATCTTGCTCCGCTGCGTCAGCCTGCGAAGCATTTTCCGGTAGGGCCGCGGCTCTGGCCACAGCTCCCACGCCCGAAGAGCCAGGAGGGAAAGCCGTGCCTCCTTGGAAAGCTCTTTGGCAGCCGCTCGCGTGGCCCCACAGCCCGTGGGGCTGCGGGCTTTGCGGCGGCTGTCAGCCTCGGCGTCACCGGCGCCCACTTGGCGCCGCTGCACCAGCCTGCGAAGCATTTTCCGGTAGGGCCGCGGCTCTGTCCACAGCTCTCTCGCCCGAAGAGCAAGGATGGAAAGCCGTGCCTCGTTGGAAAGCACTTTGGCAGCCGCTCGCATGGCCCCACAGCCCGTGGGGCTGCGGGCTTTGCGGCGGCCGTCAGCCTCGGCGACACCGGCGCCCACGTGGCGCCGCCGCGCCAGCCTACAAAGCATTTTTCGGGTAGGGCCGTGGCTCTGGCCACAGCTCCCACGCCCGAAGAGCCAGGAGGGAAAGCCATGCCTCGTTGGAAAGCTCTTTGGCAGCCGCTCGCATGACCCCACAGCCCATGGGGCTGCGGGCTTTGCGTCGGCCGTCAGCCTCAGCGCCAATGGCGCCCACCTTGCTCTGCTGCGTCAGCCTGCGAAGCATTTTCTGGTAGGGCCGCGGCTCTGGCCACAGCTCCCACGCCCGAAGACCAAGGAGGGAAAGCCATGCCTCGTTGGAAAGCTCTTTGGCAGGCGCTCGCGTGGCCCCACAGCCCGTGGGGCTGCGGGCTTTGCGGCGGCCGTCAGCCTCGGCACTACCGGCGCCAACCTGGCGCCGCCGCGCCAGCCTGCGAAGCATTTTCCGGTAGGGCCGCGGCTCTGGCCACAGCTCCCACGCCCGAAAAGCGAGGATGGAAAGCCGCGCCTCGTTGGAAAGCTCTTTGGCAGCCGCTCGCGTGGCCCCACAGCCCGTGGGGCTGCGGGCTTTGCGGCGGCCGTCAGCCTCGGCACCACCGGCGCCCACCTGGCGCGGCCGCGCCAGCCTGCGAAGCATTTTCCGGTAGGGCCGCGGCTGTGGCCACAGCTCCCACGCCCAAAGAGCCAGGAGGGAAAGCCGTGCCTCGTTGGAAAGCTCTTTGGCAGCCGCTCGCGTGGCCCCACAGACCATGGGGCTGCGGGCTTTGCGGCGGCCGTCAGCCTCGACGCCACCGGCGCCCACTTGGCGCCGCTGCACCAGCCTGCGAAGCATTTTCCGGTAGGGCTGCGGCTCTGTCCACAGCTCCCTCGCCCGAAGAGCAAGGATGGAAAGCCATGCCTCGTTGGAAAGCACTTTGGCAGCCGCTCGCATGGCCCCACAGCCCGTGGGGCTGCGGGCTTTGCGGCGGCCGTCAGCCTCGGCGACACCGGCGCCCACGTGGCGCCGCCGCGCCAGCCTGCGAAGAATTTTTCGGGTAGGGCCGTGGCTCTGGCCACAGCTCCCACGCCCGAAGAGCCAGGAGGGAAAGCCGAGCCTCGTTGGAAATCTCTTTGGCAGCCGCTCGCGTGGCCCGACAGCCCGTGGGGCTGCGGGCATTGCGTCGGCCGTCAGCCTCAGCGCCACCGGCGCCCACCTTGCTCTGCTGCGTCAGCCTGCGAAGCATTTTCTGGTAGGGCCGCGGCTCTGGCCACAGCTCCCACGCCCGAAGAGCCAGGAGGGAAAGCCGAGCCTCGTTGGAAAGCTCTTTGGCAGCCGCTCGCGCGGCCCCACAGCCCGTGGGGCTGCGGGCTTTGCGGCGGCCGTCAGCCTCGGCGACACCGGCGCCCACGTGACGCCGCCGCGCCAGCCTGCGAAGCATTTTCCGGTAGGGCCGCGGCTCTGGCCACAGCTCCCACGCCCGAAGAGCCAGGAGGGAAAGCCATGCCTCGTTGGAAAGCTCTTTGGCAGCCGCTCGCGTGGCCCCACAGCCCGTGGGGCTGCGGGCTTTGCGGCGGCTGTCAGCCTCGGATTCACCGGCGCCCACCTGGCGCCGCCGCGCCAGCCTGCGAAGCATTTTCCGGTAGGGCCGCAGCTCTGGCCACAGCTCCCACGCCCGAAGAGCCAGGAGGGAAAGCCATGCCTCGTTGGAAAGCTCTTTGGCAGCCGCTCGCGTGGCCCCACAGCCCGTGGGGCTGCGGGCTTTGCGGCGGCTGTCAGCCTCGGATTCACCGGCGCCCACCTGGCGCCGCCGCGCCAGCCTGCGAAGCATTTTCCGGTAGGGCCGCGGCTCTGTCCACAGCTCCCACGCCCGAAGACCAAGGATGGAAAGCCGTGCCTCGTTGGAAAGCTCTTTGGCAGCCGCTCGCATGGCCCCACAGCCCGTGGGGCTGCGGGCTTTGCGGCGGCCGTCAGCCTCGGCGCCACCGGCGCCCACCTGGCACCGCCGCGCCAGCCTGCGAAGCATTTTCCTCTAGGGCCGCGGCTCTGGCCACAGCTCCCACGCCCGAAGAGCCAGGAGGGAAAGCCGTGCCTCGTTGGAAAGCTCTTTGGCAGCCGCTCGCGTGGCCCCACAGCCCGTGGGGCTGCGGGCTTTGCGGCGGCCATCAGCCTCGGCGACACCGGCGCCCACGTGACGCCGCCGCGCCAGCCTGCGAAGCATTTTCCGGTAGGGCCGCGGCTCTGGCCACAGCTCCCACGCCCGAAGAGCCAGGAAGGAAAGCCGTGCCTCGTTGGAAAGCTCTTTGGCAGCCGCTCGCGTGGCCCCAAAGCCCGTGGGGCTGCGGGCTTTGCAGCGGCCGTCAGCCTTTGCGACACTGTCGCCCACCTGGCGCCGCTGCGCCAGCCTGCGAAGCATTTTCCGGTAGGGCCGCGGCTCTGGCCACAGCTCCCACGCCCGAAGAGCCAGGAGGGAAAGCCATGCCTCGTTGGAAAGCTCTTTGGCAGGCGCTCGCGTGGCCCCGCAGCCCGTGGGGCTGCGGGCTTTGTGGCGGCCGTCAGCTTAGGCGCCACCGGCGCCCACCTGGCGCCGCCGCGCCAGCCTGCGAAGCATTTTCCGGTAGGGCCGCAGCTCTGGCCACAGCTCCCACGCCCGAAGAGCCAGGAGGGAAAGCCGTGCCTCGTTGGAAAGCTCTTTGGCAGCCGCTCGCGTGGCCCCACAGCCTGTGGGGCTGCGGGCTTTGCGGCGGCCGTCAGCCTCGGCGCCACCGGCGCCCACGTGGCGCCGCCGTGCCAGCCTGCGAAGCATTTTCGGGTAGGGCCGCGTCTCTGGCCACAGCTCCCACGCCCGAAGAGCCAGGAGGGAAAGCCGTGCCTCGTTGGAAAGCTCTTTGGCAGGCGCTCGCGTGGCCCCACAGCCCGTGGGGCTGCGGGCTTTGCGGCGGCCGTCAGCCTCGGCACCACCGGCGCCCACCTGGCGCTGCCGCACCAGCCTGCGAAGCATTTTCCGGTAGGGCCGCGGCTCTGGCCACAGCTCCCACGCCCGAAAAGCGAGGATGGAAAGCCGCGCCTCGTTGGAAAGCTCTTTGGCAGCCGCTCGCGTGGCCCCACAGCCCGTGGGGCTGCGGGCTTTGCGGCGGCCGTCAGTCTCGGCACCACCGGCGCCCACGTGGCGCTGCCGCACCAGCCTGCGAAGCATTTTCCGGTAGGGCCGCGGCTCTGGCCACAGCTCCCACGCCCGAAAAGCGAGGATGGAAAGCCGCGCCTCGTTGGAAAGCCCTTTGGCAGCCGCTCGCGTGGCCCCACAGCCCGTGGGGCTGCGGGCTTTGCGGCGGCCGTCAGCCTCGGCGCCACCGGGACCCACGTGGCGCCGCCGCGCCAGCCTGCGAAGCATTTTCCGGTAGGGCCGCGGCTCTGGCCACAGCTCCCACGCCCGAAGAGCCAGGAGGGAAAGCCGTGCCTCGTTGGAAAGCTCTTTGGCAGCCGCTCGCGTGGCCCCACAGCTCGTGGCGCTGCGGGCTTTGCGGCGGCCGTCAGCCTGGGCGCCACCGGCGCCCACCTGGCGCCGCCGCGCCAGCCTGTGAAGCATTTTCCTGTAGGGCCGCGGCTCTGGCCACAGCTCCCACGCCCGAAGAGCCAGGAGGGAAAGCCGTGCCTCGTTGGAAAGCTCTTTGGCAGCCGCTCGCGTGGCCCCACAGCCCGTGGGGCTGCGGGCTTTGCGGCGGCCATCAGCCTCGGCGACACCGGCGCCCACGTGACGCCGCCGCGCCAGCCTGCGAAGCATTTTCCGGTAGGGCCGCGGCTGTGGCCACAGCTCCCACGCCCAAAGAGCCAGGAGGGAAAGCCGTGCCTCGTTGGAAAGCTCTTTGGCAGCCGCTCGCGTGGCCCGACAGCCCGTGGGGCTGCGGGCATTGCGTCGGCCGTCAGCCTCGGCGACACCGGCGCCCACCTTGCTCTGCTGCGTCAGCCTGCGAAGCATTTTCTGGTAGGGCCGCGGCTCTGGCCACAGCTCCCACGCCCGAAGAGCCAGGAGGGAAAGCCGTGCCTCGTTGGAAAGCTCTTTGGCAGCCGCTCGCGCGGCCCCACAGCCCGTGGGGCTGCGGGCTTTGCTGCGGCTCTCAGCCTCGGCGTCACTGGCCCCCACTTGGCGCCGCTGCACCAGCCTGCGAAGCATTTTCCGGTAGGGCCGCGGCTCTGGCCACAGCTCCCACGCCCGAAGAGCAAGGATGGAAAGCCGTGCCTCGTTGGAAAGCCCTTTGGCAGCCGCTCGCGTGGCCCCACAGCCCGTGGGGCTGCGGGCTTTGCGGCGGCCGTCAGCCTCGGCGCCACCGGCGCCCACGTGGCGCCGCCGCGCCAGCCTGCGAAGCATTTTCCGGTAGGGCCGCGGCTCTGGCCACAGCTCCCACGCCCGAAGAGCCAGGAGGGAAAGCCATGCCTCGTTGGAAAGCTCTTTGGCAGCCGCTCGCGTGGCCCCACAGCCCGTGGGGCTGCGGGCTTTGCGGCGGTTGTCAGCCTCGGCGTCACCGGCGCCCACCTGGCGCCGCCGCGCCAGCCTGCGAAGCATTTTCCGGTAGGGCCGCGGCTCTGGCCACAGCTCCCACGCCCGAAGAGCCAGGAGGGAAAGCCATGCCTCGTTGGAAAGGTCTTTGGCAGCCGCTCAAGTGGCCCCACAGCCCGTGGGGCTGCGGGCTTTGCGGCGGCTGTCAGCCTCGGCGTCACCGGCGCCCACTTGGCGCCGCTGCGCCAGCCTGCGAAGCATTTTCCGGTAGGGCCGCGGCTCTGTCCACAGCTCCCTCGCCCGAAGAGCAAGGATGGAAAGCCGTGCCTCGTTGGAAAGCACTTTGGCAGCCGCTCGCATGGCCCCACAGCCCGTGGGGCTGCGGGCTTTGCGGCGGCCGTCAGCCTCGGCGACACCGGCGCCCACGTGGCGCCGCCGCGCCAGCCTACGAAGCATTTTTCGGGTAGGGCCGCGGCTCTGGCCACAGCTCCCACGCCCGAAGAGCCAGGAGGGAAAGCCGTGCCTCGTTGGAAAGCTCTTTGGCAGCCGCTCGCGTGGCCCCACAGCCCATGGGGCTGCGGCCTTTGCGGCGGCCGTCAGCCTTGGCGCCACCCGCGCCCATCTTGCTCCGCTGCGTCAGCCTGCGAAGCATTTTCCGGTAGGGCCATGGCTCTGGCCACAGCTCCCACGCCCGAAGAGCCAGGAGGGAAAGCCGTGCCTCGTTGGAAAGCTCTTTGGCAGCCGCTCGCGTGGCCCCACAGCCCGTGGGGCTGCGGGCTTTGCGGCGGCCGTCAGCCTCGGCGCCACCGGCGCCCACCTGGCGCCGCCGTGCCAGCCTGCGAAGCATTTTCCGGTAGGGCCGCGGCTCTGGCCACAGCTCCCACGCCCGAAGAGCCAGGAGGGAAAGCCGTGCCTCGTTGGAAAGCTCTTTGGCAGCCGCTCGCGTGGCCCCACAGCCCGTGGGGCTGCGGGCTTTGCGGCGGCCGTCAGCCTCGGCACCACCGGCGCCCACGTGGCGCTGCCGCGCCAGCCTGCGAAGCATTTTCCGGTAGGGCCGCGGCTCTGGCCACAGCTCCCACGCCCGAAGAGCCAGGAGGGAAAGCCGCGCCTCGTTGGAAAGCTCTTTGGCAGCCGCTCGCGTGGCCCCACAGCCCGTGGGGCTGCGGGCTTTGCGGCGGCCGTCAGCCTCGGCGCCACCAGGACGCACCTAGCACCGCCGCGCCAGCCTGCGAAGCATTTTCCGGTAGGGCCGCGGCTCTGACCACAGCTCCCACGCCCGAAGAGCCAGGAGGGAAAGCCGTGCCTCGTTGGAAAGCTCTTTGGCAGCCGCTCGCGTGGCCCCACAGCCCATGCGGCTGCGGGCTTTGCGGCGACCGTCAGCCTCGGCGCCACCGGCGCACACCTGGCGCCGCCGCGCCAGCCTGCGAAGCATTTTCCGGTAGGCCCGCAGCTCTGGCCACAGCTCCCACGCCCGAAGAGCCAGGAGGGAAAGCCGTGCCTCGTTGGAAAGCTCTTTGGCAGCCGCTCGCGTGGCCCCACAGCCCGTGGGGCTGCGGGCTTTGCGGCGGCCGTCAGCGTCGGCGCCACCAGCGCCCACGTGGCACCGCCGTGCCAGCCTGCGAAGCATTTTCCGGTAGGGCCGCAGCTCTGGCCACAGCTCCCACGCCCGAAGAGCCAGGAGGGAAAGCCGTGCCTCGTTGGAAAGCTCTTTGGCAGCCGCTCGCGTGGCCCCACAGCCTGTGGGGCTGCGGGCTTTGCGGCGGCCGTCAGCCTCGGCGCCACCGGCGCCCACGTGGCGCCGCCGTGCCAGCCTGCGAAGCATTTTCGGGTAGGGCCGCGTCTCTGGCCACAGCTCCCACGCCCGAAGAGCCAGGAGGGAAAGCCGTGCCTCGTTGGAAAGCTCTTTGGCAGGCGCTCGCGTGGCCCCACAGCCCGTGGGGCTGCGGGCTTTGCGGCGGCCGTCAGCCTCGGCACCACCGGCGCCCACCTGGCGCTGCCGCACCAGCCTGCGAAGCATTTTCCGGTAGGGCCGCGGCTCTGGCCACAGCTCCCACGCCCGAAAAGCGAGGATGGAAAGCCGCGCCTCGTTGGAAAGCTCTTTGGCAGCCGCTCGCGTGGCCCCACAGCCCGTGGGGCTGCGGGCTTTGCGGCGGCCGTCAGTCTCGGCACCACCGGCGCCCACGTGGCGCTGCCGCACCAGCCTGCGAAGCATTTTCCGGTAGGGCCGCGGCTCTGGCCACAGCTCCCACGCCCGAAAAGCGAGGATGGAAAGCCGCGCCTCGTTGGAAAGCCCTTTGGCAGCCGCTCGCGTGGCCCCACAGCCCGTGGGGCTGCGGGCTTTGCGGCGGCCGTCAGCCTCGGCGCCACCGGGACCCACGTGGCGCCGCCGCGCCAGCCTGCGAAGCATTTTCCGGTAGGGCCGCGGCTCTGGCCACAGCTCCCACGCCCGAAGAGCCAGGAGGGAAAGCCGTGCCTCGTTGGAAAGCTCTTTGGCAGCCGCTCGCGTGGCCCCACAGCTCGTGGCGCTGCGGGCTTTGCGGCGGCCGTCAGCCTGGGCGCCACCGGCGCCCACCTGGCGCCGCCGCGCCAGCCTGTGAAGCATTTTCCTGTAGGGCCGCGGCTCTGGCCACAGCTCCCACGCCCGAAGAGCCAGGAGGGAAAGCCGTGCCTCGTTGGAAAGCTCTTTGGCAGCCGCTCGCGTGGCCCCACAGCCCGTGGGGCTGCGGGCTTTGCGGCGGCCATCAGCCTCGGCGACACCGGCGCCCACGTGACGCCGCCGCGCCAGCCTGCGAAGCATTTTCCGGTAGGGCCGCGGCTCTGGCCACAGCTCCCAGGCCCGAAGAGCCAGGAGGGAAAGCCGTGCCTTGTTGGAAAGCTCTTTGGCAGCCGCTCGCGTGGCCCCACAGCCCGTGGGGCTGCGGGCTTTGCGGCGGCCGTCAGCCTCGGCGTCACCGGGACCCACCTGGCGCCGCCGCGCCAGCCTGCGAAGCATTTTCGGGTAGGGCCGCGTCTCTGACCACAGCTCCCACGCCCAAAGATCCAAGAGGGAAAGCCGTGCCTCGTTGGAAAGCTCTTTGGCAGCCGCTCGCGTGGCCCCACAGCTCGTGGGGCTGCGGGCTTTGCGGCGGCCGTCAGCATCGGCGACACCAGCGCCCACGTGGCGCCGCCGCGCCAGCCTGCGAAGCATTTTCCGGTAGGGCCGCGGCTCTGGCCACAGCTCCCACGCCCGAAAAGCCAGGAGGGAAAGACATGCCTCGTGGTAAAGCACTTTGGCAGCCGCTCGCGTGGCCCCACAGCCCGTGGGGCTGCAGGCTTTACGGCGGCCGTCAGCCTCGGCGACACCCTCGCCCATCTTGCTCCGCTGCGTCAGCCTGCAAAGCATTTTCCGGTAGGGCCGCGGCTCTGGCCACAGCTCCCACGCCCGAAGAGCCAGGAGGGAAAGCCGTGCCTCGTTGGAAAGCTCTTTGGCAGCCGCTCGCGTGGCCCCACAGCCCGTGGGGCTGCGGGCTTTCCTGCGGCTCTCAGCCTCGGCGTCACTGGCCCCCACTTGGCGCCGCTGCACCAGCCTGCGAAGCATTTTCCGGTAGGGCCGCGGCTCTGGCCACAGCTCCCACGCCCGAAGAGCAAGGATGGAAAGCCGTGCCTCGTTGGAAAGCCCTTTGGCAGCCGCTCGCGTGGCCCCACAGCCCGTGGGGCTGCGGGCTTTGCGGCGGCCGTCAGCCTCGGCGCCACCGGCGCCCACGTGGCGCCGCCGCGCCAGCCTGCGAAGCATTTTCCGGTAGGGCCGCGGCTCTGGCCACAGCTCCCACGCCCGAAGAGCCAGGAGGGAAAGCCATGCCTCGTTGGAAAGCTCTTTGGCAGCCGCTCGCGTGGCCCCACAGCCCGTGGGGCTGCGGGCTTTGCGGCGGTTGTCAGCCTCGGCGTCACCGGCGCCCACCTGGCGCCGCCGCGCCAGCCTGCGAAGCATTTTCCGGTAGGGCCGCGGCTCTGGCCACAGCTCCCACGCCCGAAGAGCCAGGAGGGAAAGCCATGCCTCGTTGGAAAGGTCTTTGGCAGCCGCTCAAGTGGCCCCACAGCCCGTGGGGCTGCGGGCTTTGCGGCGGCTGTCAGCCTCGGCGTCACCGGCGCCCACTTGGCGCCGCTGCGCCAGCCTGCGAAGCATTTTCCGGTAGGGCCGCGGCTCTGTCCACAGCTCCCTCGCCCGAAGAGCAAGGATGGAAAGCCGTGCCTCGTTGGAAAGCACTTTGGCAGCCGCTCGCATGGCCCCACAGCCCGTGGGGCTGCGGGCTTTGCGGCGGCCGTCAGCCTCGGCGACACCGGCGCCCACGTGGCGCCGCCGCGCCAGCCTACGAAGCATTTTTCGGGTAGGGCCGCGGCTCTGGCCACAGCTCCCACGCCCGAAGAGCCAGGAGGGAAAGCCGTGCCTCGATGGAAAGCTCTTTGGCAGCCGCTCGCGTGGCCCCACAGCCCATGGGGCTGCGGCCTTTGCGGCGGCCGTCAGCCTTGGCGCCACCCGCGCCCATCTTGCTCCGCTGCGTCAGCCTGCGAAGCATTTTCCGGTAGGGCCGCAGCTCTGGCCACAGCTCCCACGCCCGAAGAGCCAGGAGGGAAAGCCGTGCCTCGTTGGAAAGCTCTTTGGCAGCCGCTCGCGTGGCCCCACAGCCCGTGGGGCTGCGGGCTTTGCGGCGGCCGTCAGCCTCGGCGCCACCGGCGCCCACCTGGCGCCGCCGTGCCAGCCTGCGAAGCATTTTCCGGTAGGGCCGCGGCTCTGGCCACAGCTCCCACGCCCGAAGAGCCAGGAGGGAAAGCCGTGCCTCGTTGGAAAGCTCTTTGGCAGCCGCTCGCGTGGCCCCACAGCCCGTGGGGCTGCGGGCTTTGCGGCGGCCGTCAGCCTCGGCACCACCGGCGCCCACGTGGCGCTGCCGCGCCAGCCTGCGAAGCATTTTCCGGTAGGGCCGCGGCTCTGGCCACAGCTCCCACGCCCGAAGAGCCAGGAGGGAAAGCCGCGCCTCGTTGGAAAGCTCTTTGGCAGCCGCTCGCGTGGCCCCACAGCCCGTGGGGCTGCGGGCTTTGCGGCGGCCGTCAGCCTCGGCGCCACCAGGACGCACCTAGCACCGCCGCGCCAGCCTGCGAAGCATTTTCCGGTAGGGCCGCGGCTCTGACCACAGCTCCCACGCCCGAAGAGCCAGGAGGGAAAGCCGTGCCTCGTTGGAAAGCTCTTTGGCAGCCGCTCGCGTGGCCCCACAGCCCATGCGGCTGCGGGCTTTGCGGCGACCGTCAGCCTCGGCGCCACCGGCGCACACCTGGCGCCGCCGCGCCAGCCTGCGAAGCATTTTCCGGTAGGCCCGCAGCTCTGGCCACAGCTCCCACGCCCGAAGAGCCAGGAGGGAAAGCCGTGCCTCGTTGGAAAGCTCTTTGGCAGCCGCTCGCGTGGCCCCACAGCCCGTGGGGCTGCGGGCTTTGCGGCGGCCGTCAGCGTCGGCGCCACCGGCGCCCACGTGGCACCGCCGTGCCAGCCTGCGAAGCATTTTCCGGTAGGGCCGCGGCTCTTGCCACAGCTCCCACGCCCGAAGAGCCAGGAGGGAAAGCCGTGCCTCGTTGGAAAGCTCTTTGGCAGGCGCTCGCGTGGCCCCACAGCCCGTGGGGCTGCGGGCTTTGCGGCGGCCGTCAGCCTCGGCACCACCGGCGCCCAAGTGGCGCTGCCGCACCAGCCTGCGAAGCATTTTCCGGTAGGGCCGCGGCTCTGGCCACAGCTCCCACGCGCGAAAAGCGAGGATGGAAAGCCGCGCCTCGTTGGAAAGCTCTTTGGCAGCCGCTCGCGTGGCCCCACAGCCCGTGGGGCTGCGGGCTTTGCGGCGGCCGTCAGCCTCGGCACCACCGGTGCCCACGTGGCGCTGCCGCACCAGCCTGCGAAGCATTTTCCGGTAGGGCCGCGGCTCTGGCCACAGCTCCCACGCCCGAAGAGCCAGGAGGGAAAGCCGTGCCTCGTTGGAAAGCTCTTTGGCAGCCGCTCGCGTGGCCCCACAGCCCGTGGGGCTGCGGGCTTTGCGGCGGCCGTCAGCATCGGCGACACCGGCGCCCACGTGGCGCCGCCGCGCCAGCCTGCGAAGCATTTTCCGGTAGGGCCGCGGCTCTGGCCACAGCTCCCACGCCCGAAGAGCCAGGAGGGAAAGCCGTGCCTCGTTGGAAAGCTCTTTGGCAGCCGCTCGCGTGGCCCCACAGCCCGTGGGGCTGCGGGCTTTGCGGCGGCCGTCAGCCTTGGCGTCACCGGGACCCACCTGGCGCCGCCGCACCAGCCTGTGAAGCATTTTCCGGTAGGGCCGCGTCTCTGACCACAGCTCCCACGCCCAAAGAGCCAAGAGGGAAAGCCGTGCCTCGTTGGAAAGCTCTTTGGCAGCCGCTCGCGTGGCCCCACAGCTCGTGGGGCTGCGGGCTTTGCGGCGGCCGTCAGCATCGGCGACACCAGCGCCCACGTGGCGCCGCCGCGCCAGCGTGCGAAGCATTTTCCGGTAGGGCCGCGGCTCTGGCCACAGCTCCCACGCCCGACAAGCCAGGAGGGAAAGCCATGCCTCGTTGGAAAGCTCTTTGGCAGCCGCTCGCGTGGCCCCACAGCCCGTTGGGCTGGGGGCTTTGCGGCGGCCGTCAGCCTCGGCGATACCCGCGCCCATCTTGCTCCGCTGCGTCAGCCTGCGAAGCATTTTCCGGTAGGGCCGCGGCTCTGGCCACAGCTCCCACGCCCGAAGAGCCAGGAGGGAAAGCCGTGCCTCCTTGGAAAGCTCTTTGGCAGCCGCTCGCGTGGCCCCACAGCCCGTGGGGCTGCGGGCTTTGCGGCGGCTGTCAGCCTCGGCGTCACCGGCGCCCACTTGGCGCCGCTGCACCAGCCTGCGAAGCATTTTCCGGTAGGGCTGCGGCTCTGTCCACAGCTCTCTCGCCCGAAGAGCAAGGATGGAAAGCCGTGCCTCGTTGGAAAGCACTTTGGCAGCCGCTCGCATGGCCCCACAGCCCGTGGGGCTGCGGGCTTTGCGGCGGCCGTCAGCCTCGGCGACACCGGCGCCCACGTGGCGCCGCCGCGCCAGCCTACAAAGCATTTTCGGGTAGGGCCGTGGCTCTGGCCACAGCTCCCACGCCCGAAGAGCCAGGAGGGAAAGCCATGCCTCGTTGGAAAGCTCTTTGGCAGCCGCTCGCATGACCCCACAGCCCATGGGGCTGCGGGCTTTGCGTCGGCCGTCAGCCTCAGCGCCAATGGCGCCCACCTTGCTCTGCTGCGTCAGCCTGCGAAGCATTTTCTGGTAGGGCCGCGGCTCTGGCCACAGCTCCCACGCCCGAAGAGCCAGGAGGGAAAGCCGTGCCTCGTTGGAAAGCCCTTTGGCAGCCGCTCGCATGACCCCACAGCCCATGGGGCTGCGGGCTTTGCGGCGGCCGTCAGCCTCGGCGCCACCGGCGCCCACCTGGCGCCGCCGCGCCAGCCTGCGAAGCATTTTCCTGTAGGGCCGCGGCTCTGTCCACAGCTCCCACGCCCGAAGACCAAGGAGGGAAAGCCATGCCTCGTTGGAAAGCTCTTTGGCAGGCGCTCGCGTGGCCCCACAGCCCGTGGGGCTGCGGGCTTTGCGGCGGCCGTCAGCCTCGGCACTACCGGCGCCAACCTGGCGCCGCCGCGCCAGCCTGCGAAGCATTTTCCGGTAGGGCCGCGGCTCTGGCCACAGCTCCCACGCCCGAAAAGCGAGGATGGAAAGCCGCGCCTCGTTGGAAAGCTCTTTGGCAGCCGCTCGCGTGGCCCCACAGCCCGTGGGGCTGCGGGCTTTGCGGCGGCCGTCAGCCTCGGCACCACCGGCGCCCACCTGGCGCGGCCGCGCCAGCCTGCGAAGCATTTTCCGGTAGGGCCGCGGCTGTGGCCACAGCTCCCACGCCCAAAGAGCCAGGAGGGAAAGCCGTGCCTCGTTGGAAAGCTCTTTGGCAGCCGCTCGCGTGGCCCCACAGACCATGGGGCTGCGGGCTTTGCGGCGGCCGTCAGCCTCGACGCCACCGGCGCCCACTTGGCGCCGCTGCACCAGCCTGCGAAGCATTTTCCGGTAGGGCTGCGGCTCTGTCCACAGCTCCCTCGCCCGAAGAGCAAGGATGGAAAGCCATGCCTCGTTGGAAAGCACTTTGGCAGCCGCTCGCATGGCCCCACAGCCCGTGGGGCTGCGGGCTTTGCGGCGGCCGTCAGCCTCGGCGACACCGGCGCCCACGTGGCGCCGCCGCGCCAGCCTGCGAAGAATTTTTCGGGTAGGGCCGTGGCTCTGGCCACAGCTCCCACGCCCGAAGAGCCAGGAGGGAAAGCCGAGCCTCGTTGGAAATCTCTTTGGCAGCCGCTCGCGTGGCCCGACAGCCCGTGGGGCTGCGGGCATTGCGTCGGCCGTCAGCCTCAGGGCCACCGGCGCCCACCTTGCTCTGCTGCGTCAGCCTGCGAAGCATTTTCTGGTAGGGCCGCGGCTCTGGCCACAGCTCCCACGCCCGAAGAGCCAGGAGGGAAAGCCGAGCCTCGTTGGAAAGCTCTTTGGCAGCCGCTCGCGCGGCCCCACAGCCCGTGGGGCTGCGGGCTTTGCGGCGGCCGTCAGCCTCGGCGACACCGGCGCCCACGTGGCGCCGCCGCGCCAGCCTGCGAAGCATTTTCCGGTAGGGCCGCGGCTCTGGCCACAGCTCCCACGCCCGAAGAGCCAGGAGGGAAAGCCATGCCTCGTTGGAAAGCTCTTTGGCAGCCGCTCGCGTGGCCCCACAGCCCGTGGGGCTGCGGGCTTTGCGGCGGCTGTCAGCCTCGGATTCACCGGCGCCCACCTGGCGACGCCGCGCCAGCCTGCGAAGCATTTTCCGGTAGGGCCGCGGCTCTGGCCACAGCTCCCACGCCCGAAGAGCCAGGAGGGAAAGCCATGCCTCGTTGGAAAGCTCTTTGGCAGCCGCTCGCGTGGCCCCACAGCCCGTGGGGCTGCGGGCTTTGCGGCGGCTGTCAGCCTCGGATTCACCGGCGCCCACCTGGCGCCGCCGCGCCAGCCTGCGAAGCATTTTCCGGTAGGGCCGCGGCTCTGTCCACAGCTCCCACGCCCGAAGACCAAGGATGGAAAGCCGTGCCTCGTTGGAAAGCTCTTTGGCAGCCGCTCGCATGGCCCCACAGCCCGTGGGGCTGCGGGCTTTGCGGCGGCCGTCAGCCTCGGCGCCACCGGCGCCCACGTGGCGCCGCCGCGCCAGCCTACGAAGCATTTTTCGGGTAGGGCCGCGGCTCTGGCCACAGCTCCCACGCCCGAAGAGCCAGGAGGGAAAGCCGTGCCTCGTTGGAAAGCTCTTTGGCAGTTGCTCGCGTGGCCCCACAGCCCGTGGGGCTGCGGGCTTTGCGGCGGCCGTCAGCCTCAGCGCCACCGGCGCCCACCTGGCGCCGCCGCGCCAGCCTACGAAGCATTTTTCGGGTAGGGCCGCGGCTCTGGCCACAGCTCCCACGCCCGAAGAGCCAGGAGGGAAAGCCGTGCCTCGTTGGAAAGCTCTTTGGCAGTTGCTCGCGTGGCCCCACAGCCCGTGGGGCTGCGGGCTTTGCGGCGGCCGTCAGCCTCAGCGCCACCGGCGCCCACCTGGCGCCGCCGCGCCAGCCTGCGAAGCATTTTCCGGTAGGACCGCGGCTCTGACCACAGCTCCCACGCCCAAAGAGCCAGGAGGGAAAGCCGTGCCTCGTTGGAAAGCTCTTTGTCAGCCGCTCGCGTGGCCCCACAGCCCGTGGGGCTGCGGGCTTTGCGGCGGCCGTCATCCACGGCGCCACCGACGCCCACCTGGCGCCGCCGCGCCAGCCTGCGAAGCATTTTCCGGTAGGGCCGCGGCTCTGGCCACAGCTCCCACGCCCGAAGAGCCAGGAGGGAAAGCCGTGCCTCGTTGGAAAGCTCTTTGGCAGCCGCTCGCGTGGCCCCACAGACCATGGGGCTGCGGGCTTTGCGGCGGCCGTCAGCCTCGGCGCCACCGGCGCCCACCTTGCTCCGCTGCGTCAGCCTGTGAAGCATTTTCTGGTAGGGCCACGGCTCTGGCCACAGCTCCCAGGCCCGAAGAGCCAGGAGGGAAAGCCGTGCCTCGTTGGAAAGCTCTTTGGCAGCCGCTCGCGTGGCCCCACAGCTCGTGGGGCTGCGGGCTTTGCGGCGGCCGTCAGCATCGGCGACACCAGCGCTGACGTGGCGCCGCCGCGCCAGCCTGCGAATCATTTTCCGGTAGGGCCGCGGCTCTGGCCACAGCTCCCACGCCCGAAGAGCCAGGAGGGAAAGCCGTGCCTCGTTGGAAAGCTCTTTGGCAGCCGCTCGCGTGGCCCCACAGCCTGTGGGGCTGCGGGCTTTGCGGCGGCCGTCAGCCTCGGCGCCACCGGCGCCCACGTGGCGCCGCCGTGCCAGCCTGCGAAGCATTTTCGGGTAGGGCCGCGTCTCTGGCCACAGCTCCCACGCCCGAAGAGCCAGGAGGGAAAGCCGTGCCTCGTTGGAAAGCTCTTTGGCAGGCGCTCGCGTGGCCCCACAGCCCGTGGGGCTGCGGGCTTTGCGGCGGCCGTCAGCCTCGGCACCACCGGCGCCCACCTGGCGCTGCCGCACCAGCCTGCGAAGCATTTTCCGGTAGGGCCGCGGCTCTGGCCACAGCTCCCACGCCCGAAAAGCGAGGATGGAAAGCCGCGCCTCGTTGGAAAGCTCTTTGGCAGCCGCTCGCGTGGCCCCACAGCCCGTGGGGCTGCGGGCTTTGCGGCGGCCGTCAGTCTCGGCACCACCGGCGCCCACGTGGCGCTGCCGCACCAGCCTGCGAAGCATTTTCCGGTAGGGCCGCGGCTCTGGCCACAGCTCCCACGCCCGAAAAGCGAGGATGGAAAGCCGCGCCTCGTTGGAAAGCCCTTTGGCAGCCGCTCGCGTGGCCCCACAGCCCGTGGGGCTGCGGGCTTTGCGGCGGCCGTCAGCCTCGGCGCCACCGGGACCCACGTGGCGCCGCCGCGCCAGCCTGCGAAGCATTTTCCGGTAGGGCCGCGGCTCTGGCCACAGCTCCCACGCCCGAAGAGCCAGGAGGGAAAGCCGTGCCTCGTTGGAAAGCTCTTTGGCAGCCGCTCGCGTGGCCCCACAGCTCGTGGCGCTGCGGGCTTTGCGGCGGCCGTCAGCCTGGGCGCCACCGGCGCCCACCTGGCGCCGCCGCGCCAGCCTGTGAAGCATTTTCCTGTAGGGCCGCGGCTCTGGCCACAGCTCCCACGCCCGAAGAGCCAGGAGGGAAAGCCGTGCCTCGTTGGAAAGCTCTTTGGCAGCCGCTCGCGTGGCCCCACAGCCCGTGGGGCTGCGGGCTTTGCGGCGGCCATCAGCCTCGGCGACACCGGCGCCCACGTGACGCCGCCGCGCCAGCCTGCGAAGCATTTTCCGGTAGGGCCGCGGCTCTGGCCACAGCTCCCAGGCCCGAAGAGCCAGGAGGGAAAGCCGTGCCTTGTTGGAAAGCTCTTTGGCAGCCGCTCGCGTGGCCCCACAGCCCGTGGGGCTGCGGGCTTTGCGGCGGCCGTCAGCCTCGGCGTCACCGGGACCCACCTGGCGCCGCCGCGCCAGCCTGCGAAGCATTTTCGGGTAGGGCCGCGTCTCTGACCACAGCTCCCACGCCCAAAGATCCAAGAGGGAAAGCCGTGCCTCGTTGGAAAGCTCTTTGGCAGCCGCTCGCGTGGCCCCACAGCTCGTGGGGCTGCGGGCTTTGCGGCGGCCGTCAGCATCGGCGACACCAGCGCCCACGTGGCGCCGCCGCGCCAGCCTGCGAAGCATTTTCCGGTAGGGCCGCGGCTCTGGCCACAGCTCCCACGCCCGAAAAGCCAGGAGGGAAAGACATGCCTCGTGGTAAAGCACTTTGGCAGCCGCTCGCGTGGCCCCACAGCCCGTGGGGCTGCAGGCTTTACGGCGGCCGTCAGCCTCGGCGACACCCTCGCCCATCTTGCTCCGCTGCGTCAGCCTGCAAAGCATTTTCCGGTAGGGCCGCGGCTCTGGCCACAGCTCCCACGCCCGAAGAGCCAGGAGGGAAAGCCGTGCCTCGTTGGAAAGCTCTTTGGCAGCCGCTCGCGTGGCCCCACAGCCCGTGGGGCTGCGGGCTTTCCTGCGGCTCTCAGCCTCGGCGTCACTGGCCCCCACTTGGCGCCGCTGCACCAGCCTGCGAAGCATTTTCCGGTAGGGCCGCGGCTCTGGCCACAGCTCCCACGCCCGAAGAGCAAGGATGGAAAGCCGTGCCTCGTTGGAAAGCCCTTTGGCAGCCGCTCGCGTGGCCCCACAGCCCGTGGGGCTGCGGGCTTTGCGGCGGCCGTCAGCCTCGGCGCCACCGGCGCCCACGTGGCGCCGCCGCGCCAGCCTGCGAAGCATTTTCCGGTAGGGCCGCGGCTCTGGCCACAGCTCCCACGCCCGAAGAGCCAGGAGGGAAAGCCATGCCTCGTTGGAAAGCTCTTTGGCAGCCGCTCGCGTGGCCCCACAGCCCGTGGGGCTGCGGGCTTTGCGGCGGTTGTCAGCCTCGGCGTCACCGGCGCCCACCTGGCGCCGCCGCGCCAGCCTGCGAAGCATTTTCCGGTAGGGCCGCGGCTCTGGCCACAGCTCCCACGCCCGAAGAGCCAGGAGGGAAAGCCATGCCTCGTTGGAAAGGTCTTTGGCAGCCGCTCAAGTGGCCCCACAGCCCGTGGGGCTGCGGGCTTTGCGGCGGCTGTCAGCCTCGGCGTCACCGGCGCCCACTTGGCGCCGCTGCGCCAGCCTGCGAAGCATTTTCCGGTAGGGCCGCGGCTCTGTCCACAGCTCCCTCGCCCGAAGAGCAAGGATGGAAAGCCGTGCCTCGTTGGAAAGCACTTTGGCAGCCGCTCGCATGGCCCCACAGCCCGTGGGGCTGCGGGCTTTGCGGCGGCCGTCAGCCTCGGCGACACCGGCGCCCACGTGGCGCCGCCGCGCCAGCCTACGAAGCATTTTTCGGGTAGGGCCGCGGCTCTGGCCACAGCTCCCACGCCCGAAGAGCCAGGAGGGAAAGCCGTGCCTCGATGGAAAGCTCTTTGGCAGCCGCTCGCGTGGCCCCACAGCCCATGGGGCTGCGGCCTTTGCGGCGGCCGTCAGCCTTGGCGCCACCCGCGCCCATCTTGCTCCGCTGCGTCAGCCTGCGAAGCATTTTCCGGTAGGGCCGCAGCTCTGGCCACAGCTCCCACGCCCGAAGAGCCAGGAGGGAAAGCCGTGCCTCGTTGGAAAGCTCTTTGGCAGCCGCTCGCGTGGCCCCACAGCCCGTGGGGCTGCGGGCTTTGCGGCGGCCGTCAGCCTCGGCGCCACCGGCGCCCACCTGGCGCCGCCGTGCCAGCCTGCGAAGCATTTTCCGGTAGGGCCGCGGCTCTGGCCACAGCTCCCACGCCCGAAGAGCCAGGAGGGAAAGCCGTGCCTCGTTGGAAAGCTCTTTGGCAGCCGCTCGCGTGGCCCCACAGCCCGTGGGGCTGCGGGCTTTGCGGCGGCCGTCAGCCTCGGCACCACCGGCGCCCACGTGGCGCTGCCGCGCCAGCCTGCGAAGCATTTTCCGGTAGGGCCGCGGCTCTGGCCACAGCTCCCACGCCCGAAGAGCCAGGAGGGAAAGCCGCGCCTCGTTGGAAAGCTCTTTGGCAGCCGCTCGCGTGGCCCCACAGCCCGTGGGGCTGCGGGCTTTGCGGCGGCCGTCAGCCTCGGCGCCACCAGGACGCACCTAGCACCGCCGCGCCAGCCTGCGAAGCATTTTCCGGTAGGGCCGCGGCTCTGACCACAGCTCCCACGCCCGAAGAGCCAGGAGGGAAAGCCGTGCCTCGTTGGAAAGCTCTTTGGCAGCCGCTCGCGTGGCCCCACAGCCCATGCGGCTGCGGGCTTTGCGGCGACCGTCAGCCTCGGCGCCACCGGCGCACACCTGGCGCCGCCGCGCCAGCCTGCGAAGCATTTTCCGGTAGGCCCGCAGCTCTGGCCACAGCTCCCACGCCCGAAGAGCCAGGAGGGAAAGCCGTGCCTCGTTGGAAAGCTCTTTGGCAGCCGCTCGCGTGGCCCCACAGCCCGTGGGGCTGCGGGCTTTGCGGCGGCCGTCAGCGTCGGCGCCACCGGCGCCCACGTGGCACCGCCGTGCCAGCCTGCGAAGCATTTTCCGGTAGGGCCGCGGCTCTTGCCACAGCTCCCACGCCCGAAGAGCCAGGAGGGAAAGCCGTGCCTCGTTGGAAAGCTCTTTGGCAGGCGCTCGCGTGGCCCCACAGCCCGTGGGGCTGCGGGCTTTGCGGCGGCCGTCAGCCTCGGCACCACCGGCGCCCAAGTGGCGCTGCCGCACCAGCCTGCGAAGCATTTTCCGGTAGGGCCGCGGCTCTGGCCACAGCTCCCACGCGCGAAAAGCGAGGATGGAAAGCCGCGCCTCGTTGGAAAGCTCTTTGGCAGCCGCTCGCGTGGCCCCACAGCCCGTGGGGCTGCGGGCTTTGCGGCGGCCGTCAGCCTCGGCACCACCGGTGCCCACGTGGCGCTGCCGCACCAGCCTGCGAAGCATTTTCCGGTAGGGCCGCGGCTCTGGCCACAGCTCCCACGCCCGAAGAGCCAGGAGGGAAAGCCGTGCCTCGTTGGAAAGCTCTTTGGCAGCCGCTCGCGTGGCCCCACAGCCCGTGGGGCTGCGGGCTTTGCGGCGGCCGTCAGCATCGGCGACACCGGCGCCCACGTGGCGCCGCCGCGCCAGCCTGCGAAGCATTTTCCGGTAGGGCCGCGGCTCTGGCCACAGCTCCCACGCCCGAAGAGCCAGGAGGGAAAGCCGTGCCTCGTTGGAAAGCTCTTTGGCAGCCGCTCGCGTGGCCCCACAGCCCGTGGGGCTGCGGGCTTTGCGGCGGCCGTCAGCCTTGGCGTCACCGGGACCCACCTGGCGCCGCCGCACCAGCCTGTGAAGCATTTTCCGGTAGGGCCGCGTCTCTGACCACAGCTCCCACGCCCAAAGAGCCAAGAGGGAAAGCCGTGCCTCGTTGGAAAGCTCTTTGGCAGCCGCTCGCGTGGCCCCACAGCTCGTGGGGCTGCGGGCTTTGCGGCGGCCGTCAGCATCGGCGACACCAGCGCCCACGTGGCGCCGCCGCGCCAGCGTGCGAAGCATTTTCCGGTAGGGCCGCGGCTCTGGCCACAGCTCCCACGCCCGACAAGCCAGGAGGGAAAGCCATGCCTCGTTGGAAAGCTCTTTGGCAGCCGCTCGCGTGGCCCCACAGCCCGTTGGGCTGGGGGCTTTGCGGCGGCCGTCAGCCTCGGCGATACCCGCGCCCATCTTGCTCCGCTGCGTCAGCCTGCGAAGCATTTTCCGGTAGGGCCGCGGCTCTGGCCACAGCTCCCACGCCCGAAGAGCCAGGAGGGAAAGCCGTGCCTCCTTGGAAAGCTCTTTGGCAGCCGCTCGCGTGGCCCCACAGCCCGTGGGGCTGCGGGCTTTGCGGCGGCTGTCAGCCTCGGCGTCACCGGCGCCCACTTGGCGCCGCTGCACCAGCCTGCGAAGCATTTTCCGGTAGGGCTGCGGCTCTGTCCACAGCTCTCTCGCCCGAAGAGCAAGGATGGAAAGCCGTGCCTCGTTGGAAAGCACTTTGGCAGCCGCTCGCATGGCCCCACAGCCCGTGGGGCTGCGGGCTTTGCGGCGGCCGTCAGCCTCGGCGACACCGGCGCCCACGTGGCGCCGCCGCGCCAGCCTACAAAGCATTTTTCGGGTAGGGCCGTGGCTCTGGCCACAGCTCCCACGCCCGAAGAGCCAGGAGGGAAAGCCATGCCTCGTTGGAAAGCTCTTTGGCAGCCGCTCGCATGACCCCACAGCCCATGGGGCTGCGGGCTTTGCGTCGGCCGTCAGCCTCAGCGCCAATGGCGCCCACCTTGCTCTGCTGCGTCAGCCTGCGAAGCATTTTCTGGTAGGGCCGCGGCTCTGGCCACAGCTCCCACGCCCGAAGAGCCAGGAGGGAAAGCCGTGCCTCGTTGGAAAGCCCTTTGGCAGCCGCTCGCATGACCCCACAGCCCATGGGGCTGCGGGCTTTGCGGCGGCCGTCAGCCTCGGCGCCACCGGCGCCCACCTGGCGCCGCCGCGCCAGCCTGCGAAGCATTTTCCTGTAGGGCCGCGGCTCTGTCCACAGCTCCCACGCCCGAAGACCAAGGAGGGAAAGCCATGCCTCGTTGGAAAGCTCTTTGGCAGGCGCTCGCGTGGCCCCACAGCCCGTGGGGCTGCGGGCTTTGCGGCGGCCGTCAGCCTCGGCACTACCGGCGCCAACCTGGCGCCGCCGCGCCAGCCTGCGAAGCATTTTCCGGTAGGGCCGCGGCTCTGGCCACAGCTCCCACGCCCGAAAAGCGAGGATGGAAAGCCGCGCCTCGTTGGAAAGCTCTTTGGCAGCCGCTCGCGTGGCCCCACAGCCCGTGGGGCTGCGGGCTTTGCGGCGGCCGTCAGCCTCGGCACCACCGGCGCCCACCTGGCGCGGCCGCGCCAGCCTGCGAAGCATTTTCCGGTAGGGCCGCGGCTGTGGCCACAGCTCCCACGCCCAAAGAGCCAGGAGGGAAAGCCGTGCCTCGTTGGAAAGCTCTTTGGCAGCCGCTCGCGTGGCCCCACAGACCATGGGGCTGCGGGCTTTGCGGCGGCCGTCAGCCTCGACGCCACCGGCGCCCACTTGGCGCCGCTGCACCAGCCTGCGAAGCATTTTCCGGTAGGGCTGCGGCTCTGTCCACAGCTCCCTCGCCCGAAGAGCAAGGATGGAAAGCCATGCCTCGTTGGAAAGCACTTTGGCAGCCGCTCGCATGGCCCCACAGCCCGTGGGGCTGCGGGCTTTGCGGCGGCCGTCAGCCTCGGCGACACCGGCGCCCACGTGGCGCCGCCGCGCCAGCCTGCGAAGAATTTTTCGGGTAGGGCCGTGGCTCTGGCCACAGCTCCCACGCCCGAAGAGCCAGGAGGGAAAGCCGAGCCTCGTTGGAAATCTCTTTGGCAGCCGCTCGCGTGGCCCGACAGCCCGTGGGGCTGCGGGCATTGCGTCGGCCGTCAGCCTCAGGGCCACCGGCGCCCACCTTGCTCTGCTGCGTCAGCCTGCGAAGCATTTTCTGGTAGGGCCGCGGCTCTGGCCACAGCTCCCACGCCCGAAGAGCCAGGAGGGAAAGCCGAGCCTCGTTGGAAAGCTCTTTGGCAGCCGCTCGCGCGGCCCCACAGCCCGTGGGGCTGCGGGCTTTGCGGCGGCCGTCAGCCTCGGCGACACCGGCGCCCACGTGGCGCCGCCGCGCCAGCCTGCGAAGCATTTTCCGGTAGGGCCGCGGCTCTGGCCACAGCTCCCACGCCCGAAGAGCCAGGAGGGAAAGCCATGCCTCGTTGGAAAGCTCTTTGGCAGCCGCTCGCGTGGCCCCACAGCCCGTGGGGCTGCGGGCTTTGCGGCGGCTGTCAGCCTCGGATTCACCGGCGCCCACCTGGCGACGCCGCGCCAGCCTGCGAAGCATTTTCCGGTAGGGCCGCGGCTCTGGCCACAGCTCCCACGCCCGAAGAGCCAGGAGGGAAAGCCATGCCTCGTTGGAAAGCTCTTTGGCAGCCGCTCGCGTGGCCCCACAGCCCGTGGGGCTGCGGGCTTTGCGGCGGCTGTCAGCCTCGGATTCACCGGCGCCCACCTGGCGCCGCCGCGCCAGCCTGCGAAGCATTTTCCGGTAGGGCCGCGGCTCTGTCCACAGCTCCCACGCCCGAAGACCAAGGATGGAAAGCCGTGCCTCGTTGGAAAGCTCTTTGGCAGCCGCTCGCATGGCCCCACAGCCCGTGGGGCTGCGGGCTTTGCGGCGGCCGTCAGCCTCGGCGCCACCGGCGCCCACGTGGCGCCGCCGCGCCAGCCTACGAAGCATTTTTCGGGTAGGGCCGCGGCTCTGGCCACAGCTCCCACGCCCGAAGAGCCAGGAGGGAAAGCCGTGCCTCGTTGGAAAGCTCTTTGGCAGTTGCTCGCGTGGCCCCACAGCCCGTGGGGCTGCGGGCTTTGCGGCGGCCGTCAGCCTCAGCGCCACCGGCGCCCACCTGGCGCCGCCGCGCCAGCCTACGAAGCATTTTTCGGGTAGGGCCGCGGCTCTGGCCACAGCTCCCACGCCCGAAGAGCCAGGAGGGAAAGCCGTGCCTCGTTGGAAAGCTCTTTGGCAGTTGCTCGCGTGGCCCCACAGCCCGTGGGGCTGCGGGCTTTGCGGCGGCCGTCAGCCTCAGCGCCACCGGCGCCCACCTGGCGCCGCCGCGCCAGCCTGCGAAGCATTTTCCGGTAGGACCGCGGCTCTGACCACAGCTCCCACGCCCAAAGAGCCAGGAGGGAAAGCCGTGCCTCGTTGGAAAGCTCTTTGTCAGCCGCTCGCGTGGCCCCACAGCCCGTGGGGCTGCGGGCTTTGCGGCGGCCGTCATCCACGGCGCCACCGACGCCCACCTGGCGCCGCCGCGCCAGCCTGCGAAGCATTTTCCGGTAGGGCCGCGGCTCTGGCCACAGCTCCCACGCCCGAAGAGCCAGGAGGGAAAGCCGTGCCTCGTTGGAAAGCTCTTTGGCAGCCGCTCGCGTGGCCCCACAGACCATGGGGCTGCGGGCTTTGCGGCGGCCGTCAGCCTCGGCGCCACCGGCGCCCACCTTGCTCCGCTGCGTCAGCCTGTGAAGCATTTTCTGGTAGGGCCACGGCTCTGGCCACAGCTCCCAGGCCCGAAGAGCCAGGAGGGAAAGCCGTGCCTCGTTGGAAAGCTCTTTGGCAGCCGCTCGCGTGGCCCCACAGCTCGTGGGGCTGCGGGCTTTGCGGCGGCCGTCAGCATCGGCGACACCAGCGCTGACGTGGCGCCGCCGCGCCAGCCTGCGAATCATTTTCCGGTAGGGCCGCGGCTCTGGCCACAGCTCCCACGCCCGAAAAGCCAGGAGGGAAAGCCATGCCTCGTTGGAAAGCTCTTTGGCAGCCGCTCGCGTGGCCCCACAGCCCGTGGGGCTGGGGGCTTTGCGGCGGCCGTCAGCCTCGGCGACACCCGTGCCCATCTTGCTCCGCTGCGTCAGCCTGCAAAGCATTTTCCGGTAGGGCCGCGGCTCTGGCCACAGCTCCCACGCCCGAAGAGCCAGGAGGGAAAGCCGTGCCTCGTTGGAAAGCTCTTTGGCAGCCGCTCGCGTGGCCCCACAGCCCGTGGGGCTGCGGGCTTTGCGGCGGCTGTCAGCCTCGGCGTCACCGGCGCCCACCTGGCGCCGCCGCGCCAGCCTGCGAAGCATTTTCCGGTAGGGCTGCGGCTCTGTCCACAGCTCCCTCGCCCGAAGAGCAAGGATGGAAAGCCGTGCCTCGTTGGAAAGCACTTTGGCAGCCGCTCGCATGGCCCCACAGCCCGTGGGGCTGCGGGCTTTGCGGCGGCCGTCAGCCTCTGCGACACCGGCGCCCAGGTGGCGCCGCCGCGCCAGCCTACGAAGCATTTTTCGGGTAGGGCCGCGGCTCTGGCCACAGCTCCCACGCCCGAAGAGCCAGGAGGGAAAGCCGTGCCTCGTTGGAAATCTCTTTGGCAGCCGCTCGCGTGGCCCGACAGCCCGTGGGGCTGCGGGCTTTGCGTCGGCCGTCAGCCTCAGCGCGACCGGCGCCCACCTTGCTCTGCTGCGTCAGCCTGCGAAGCATTTTCTGGTAGGGCCGCGGCTCTGTCCACAGCTCCCACGCCCGAAGACCAAGGATGGAAAGCCGTGCCTCGTTGGAAAGCACTTTGGCAGCCGCTCGCGTGGCCCCACAGCCCGTGGGGCTGCGGGCTTTGCGGCGGCCGTCAGCCTCGGCGCCACCGGCGCCCACGTGGCGCCGCCGCGCCAGCCTACGAAGCATTTTTCGGTAGGGCCGCGGCTCTGGCCACAGCTCCCACGCCCGAAGAGCCAGGAGGGAAAGCCGTGCCTCGTTGGAAAGCTCTTTGGCAGTTGCTCGCGTGGCCCCAAAGCCCGTGGGGCTGCGGGCTTTGCGGCGGCCGTCAGCCTCAGCGCCACCGGCGCCCACGTGGCGCCGCCGCGCCAGCCTGCGAAGCATTTTCCGGTAGGACCGCGGCTCTGACCACAGCTCCCACGCCCAAAGAGCCAGGAGGGAAAGCCGTGCCTCGTTGGAAATCTCTTTGTCAGCCGCTCGCGTGGCCCCACAGCCCGTGGGGCTGCGGGCTTTGCGGCGGCCGTCAGCCTCGGCGCCACCGACGCCCACCTGGCGCCGCCGCGCCAGCCTGCGAAGCATTTTCCGGTAGGGCCGCGTCTCTGGCCACAGCTCCCACGCCCAAAGAGCCAGGAGGGAAAGCCGTGCCTCGTTGGAAAGCTCTTTGGCAGCCGCTCGCGTGGCCCCACAGCCTGTGGGGCTGCGGGCTTTGCGGCGGCCGTCAGCCTCGGCGCCACCGGCGCCCACGTGGCGACGCCGTGCCAGCCTGCGAAGAATTTTCCGGTAGGGCCGCGGCTCTGGCCACAGCTCCCACACCCGAAGAGCCAGGAGGGAAAGCCGTGCCTCGTTGGAAAGCTCTTTGGCAGGCGCTCGCGTGGCCCCACAGCCCGTGGGGCTGCGGGCTTTGCGGCGGCCGTCAGCCTCGGCACCACCGGCGCCCACCTGGCGCTGCCGCACCAGCCTGCGAAGCATTTTCCGGTAGGGCCGCGGCTCTGGCCACAGCTCCCACGCCCGAAGAGCCAGGAGGGAAAGCCGTGCCTCGTTGGAAAGCTCTTTGGCAGCCGCTCGCGTGGCCCCACAGCCCGTGGGGCTGCAGGCTTTGCAGCGGCCGTCAGCCTCGGCGCCACCGGGACCCACCTGGCGCCGCCGCGCCAGCCTGCGAAGCATTTTCCGGTAGGGCCGCGGCTCTGGCCACAGCTCCCACGCCCGAAGAGCCAGGAGGGAAAGCCATGCCTCGTTGGAAAGCTCTTTCGCAGCCGCTCGCGTGGCCCCACAGCCAGTGCGGATGCGGGCTTTGCGGCGGCCATCAGCCTCGGCGACAACGGCGCCCACGTGACGCCGCCGCGCCAGCCTGCGAAGCATTTTCCGGTAGGGCCGCGGCTCTGGCCACAGCTCCCACGCCCGAAGAGCCAGGAAGGAAAGCCGTGCCTCGTTGGAAAGCTCTTTGGCAGCCGCTCGCGTGGCCCCACAGCCCGTGGGGCTGCGGGCTTTGCGGCGGCCGTCAGCCTTTGCGACACTGTCGCCCACCTGGCGCCGCTGCGCCAGCCTGCGAAGCATTTTCGGGTAGGGCCGCGGCTCTGGCCACAGCTCCCACGCCCGAAGAGCCAGGAGGGAAAGCCGTGCCTCGTTGGAAAGCTCTTTGGCAGCCGCTCGCGTGGCCCCACAGCCTGTGGGGCTGCGGGCTTTGCGGCGGCCGTCAGCCTCGGCGCCACCGGCGCCCACGTGGCGCCGCCGTGCCAGCCTGCGAAGCATTTTCCGGTAGGGCCGCGGCTCTGGCCACAGCTCCCACGCCCGAAGAGCCAGGAGGGAAAGCCGTGCCTCGTTGGAAAGCTCTTTGGCAGGCGCTCGCGTGGCCCCACAGCCCGTGGGGCTGCGGGCTTTGCGGCGGCCGTCAGCCTCGGCACCACCGGCGCCCACCTGGCGCGGCCGCGCCAGCCTGCGAAGCATTTTCCGGTAGGGCCGCGGCTCTGGCCACAGCTCCCACGCCCGAAAAGCGAGGATGGAAAGCCGCGCCTCGTTGGAAAGCTCTTTGGCAGCCGCTCGCGTGGCCCCACAGCCCGTGGGGCTGCGGGCTTTGCGGCGGCCGTCAGCCTCGGCACCACCGGCGCCCACCTGGCGCGGCCGCGCCAGCCTGCGAAGCATTTTCCGGTAGGGCCGCGGCTCTGGCCACAGCTCCCACGCCCGAAGAGCCAGGAGGGAAAGCCGTGCCTCGTTGGAAAGCTCTTTGGCAGCCGCTCGCGTGGCCCCACAGCCCGTGGGGCTGCGGGCTTTGCGGCGGCCATCAGCCTCGGCGACACCGGCGCCCACGTGACGCCGCCGCGCCAGCCTGCGAAGCATTTTCCGGTAGGGCCGCGGCTCTGGCCACAGCTCCCACGCCCGAAGAGCCAGGAGGGAAAGCCGTGCCTCGTTGGAAAGCTCTTTGGCAGCCGCTCGCGTGGCCCCACAGCTCGTGGGGCTGCGGGCTTTGCGGCGGCCGTCAGCCTCGGCGACACCGGCGCCCACGTGGCACCGCCGCGCCAGCCTGTGAAGCATTTTCCGGTAGGGCCGCGGTACTGGCCACAGCTCCCACGCCCGAAAAGCCAGGAGGGAAAGCCATGCCTCGTTGGAAAGCACTTTGGCAGCCGCTCGCGTGGCCCCACAGCCCGTGGGGCTGCAGGCTTTGCGGCGGCCGTCAGCCTCGGCGACACCCGCGCCCATCTTGCTCCGCTGCGTCAGCCTGCAAAGCATTTTCCGGTAGGGCCGCGGCTCTGGCCACAGCTCCCACGCCCGAAGAGCCAGGAGGGAAAGCCGTGCCTCGTTGGAAAGCTCTTTGGCAGCCGCTCGCGTGGCCCCACAGCCCGTGGGGCTGCGGGCTTTGCGGCGGCTGTCAGCCTCGGCGTCACCGGCGCCCACCTGGCGACGCCGCGCCAGCCTGCGAAGCATTTTCCGGTAGGGCCGCGGCTCTGTCCACAGCTCCCACGCCCGAAGACCAAGGAGGGAAAGCCGTGCCTCGTTGGAAAGCTCTTTGGCAGCCGCTCGCGTGGCCCCACAGCCCGTGGGGCTGCGGGCTTTGCGGCGGCCGTCAGCCTCGGCGACACCGGCGCCCACGTGGCGCCGCCGTGCCAGCCTACGAAGCATTTTTCGGGTAGGGCCGTGGCTCTGGCCACAGCTCCCACGCCCAAAGAGCCAGGAGGGAAAGCCGTGCCTCGTTGGAAAGCTCTTTGGCAGCCGCTCGCGTGGCCCCACAGCCCGTGGGGCTGCGGGCTTTGCGGCGGCCGTCAGCCTCGACGCCACCGGCGCCCACCTTGCTCTGCTGCGTTAGCCTGCGAAGCATTTTCTGGTAGGGCCACGGCTCTGGCCACAGCTCCCACGCCCGAAGAGCAAGGATGGAAAGCCGTGCCTCATTGGAAAGCTCTTTGGCAGCCGCTCGCGTGGCCCCACAGCCCGTGGGGCTGCGAGCTTTGCGGCGGCCGTCAGCCTCGGCACCACCGGCGCCCACCTAGCGCGGCCGCGCCAGCCTGCGAAGCATTTTCCGGTAGGGCCGCGGCTCTGGCCACAGCTCCCACGCCCGAAAAGCGAGGATGGAAAGCCGCGCCTCGTTGGAAAGCTCTTTGGCAGCCGCTCGCGTGGCCCCACAGCCCGTGGGGCTGCGGGCTTTGCGGCGGCCGTCAGCCTCGGCGCCACCGGCGACCACCTTGCTCCGCTGCGTCAGCCTGCGAAGCATTTTCCGGTAGGGCCGCGGCTCTGGCCACAGCTCCGACGCCCGAAGAGCGAGGATGGAAAGCCGCGCCTCGGTGGAAAGCCCTTTGGCAGCCGCTCGCGTGGCCCCACAGCCCGTGGGGCTGCGGGCTTTGCGGCGGCCGTCAGCCTCGGCGCCACCGGCGCCCACCTGGCGCCGCCGTGCCAGCCTGCGAAGCATTTTCCGGTAGGGCCGCGGCTCTGGCCACAGCTCCCACGCCCGAAGAGCCAGGAGGGAAAGCCATGCCTCGTTGGAAAGCTCTTTGGCAGCCGCTCGCGTGGCCCCACAGCCCGTGGGGCTGCGGGCTTTGCGGCGGCTGTCAGCCTCGGCGTCACCGGCGCCCACCTGGCGCCGCCGCACCAGCCTGCGAAGCATTTTCCGGTAGGGCCGCGGCTCTGTCCACAGCTCCCACGCCCGAAGACCAAGGATGGAAAGCCGTGCCTCGTTGGAAAGCTCTTTGGCAGTTGCTCGCGTGGCCCCACAGCCCGTGGGGCTGCGGGCTTTGCGGCGGCTTTCAGCCTTAGCGCCACCGGCGCCCACCTGGCGACGCCGCGCCAGCCTGCGAAGCATTTTCCGGTAGGACCGCGGCTCTGACCACAGCTCCCACGCCCGAAGAGCAAGGATGGAAAGCCGTGCCTCATTGGAAAGCTCTTTGGCAGCCGCTCGCGTGGCCCCACAGCCCGTGGGGCTGCAGGCTTTGCGGCGGCCGTCAGCCTCGGCACCACCAGCGCCCACGTGACGCCGCCGCACCAGCCTGCGAAGCAATTTCCGGTAGGGCCGCGGCTCAGGCCACAGCTCCTACGCCCGAAGAGCCAGGAGGGAAAGCCGTGCCTCGTTGGAAATCTCTTTGGCAGCCGCTCGCGTGGCCCCAAAGCCCGTGGGGCTGCGGGATTTGCGGCGGCCGTCAGCCTCGGCGACACCGGCGCCCACGTGGCGCCGCCGCGCCAGCCTGTGAAGCATTTTCCGGTAGGGCCGCGGTACTGGCCACAGCTCCCACGCCCGAAAAGCCAGGAGGGAAAGCCATGCCTCGTTGGAAAGCACTTTGGCAGCCGCTCGCGTGGCCCCACAGCCCGTGGGGCTGCAGGCTTTGCGGCGGCCGTCAGCCTCGGCGACACCCGCGCCCATCTTGCTCCGCTGCGTCAGCCTGCAAAGCATTTTCCGGTAGGGCCGCGGCTCTGGCCACAGCTCCCACCCCCGAAGAGCCAGGAGGGAAAGCCGTGCCTCGTTGGAAAGCTCTTTGGCAGCCGCTCGCGTGGCCCCACAGCCCGTGGGGCTGCGGGCTTTGCGGCGGCTGTCAGCCTCGGCGTCACCGGCGCCCACCTGGCGCCGCCGCGCCAGCCTGCGAAGCATTTTCCGGTAGGGCCGCGGCTCTGTCCACAGCTCCCACGCCCGAAGACCAAGGAGGGAAAGCCGTGCCTCGTTGGAAAGCTCTTTGGCAGCCGCTCGCGTGGCCCCACAGCCCGTGGGGCTGCGGGCTTTGCGGCGGCCGTCAGCCTCGGCGACACCGGCGCCCACGTGGCGCCGCCGTGCCAGCCTACGAAGCATTTTTCGGGTAGGGCCGTGGCTCTGGCCACAGCTCCCACGCCCAAAGAGCCAGGAAGGAAAGCCGTGCCTCGTTGGAAAGCTCTTTGGCAGCCGCTCGCGTGGCCCCACAGCCCGTGGGGCTGCGGGCTTTGCGGCGGCCGTCAGCCTCGACGCCACCGGCGCCCACCTTGCTCTGCTGCGTTAGCCTGCGAAGCATTTTCTGGTAGGGCCACGGCTCTGGCCACAGCTCCCACGCCCGAAGAGCAAGGATGGAAAGCCGTGCCTCATTGGAAAGCTCTTTGGCAGCCGCTCGCGTGGCCCCACAGCCCGTGGGGCTGCGGGCTTTGCGGCGGCCGTCAGCCTCGGCACCACCGGTGCCCACCTGGCGCGGCCGCGCCAGCCTGCGAAGCATTTTCCGGTAGGGCCGCGGCTCTGGCCACAGCTCCCACGCCCGAAAAGCGAGGATGGAAAGCCGCGCCTCGTTGGAAAGCTCTTTGGCAGCCGCTCGCGTGGCCCCACAGCCCGTGGGGCTGCGGGCTTTGCGGCGGCCGTCAGCCTCGGCGCCACCGGCGACCACCTTGCTCCGCTGCGTCAGCCTGCGAAGCATTTTCCGGTAGGGCCGCGGCTCTGGCCACAGCTCCGACGCCCGAAGAGCGAGGATGGAAAGCCGCGCCTCGGTGGAAAGCCCTTTGGCAGCCGCTCGCGTGGCCCCACAGCCCGTGGGGCTGCGGGCTTTGCGGCGGCCGTCAGCCTCGGCGCCACCGGCGCCCACCTGGCGCCGCCGCGCCAGCCTGCGAAGCATTTTCCGGTAGGGCCGCGGCTCTGGCCACAGCTCCCACGCCCGAAGAGCCAGGAGGGAAAGCCATGCCTCGTTGGAAAGCTCTTTGGCAGCCGCTCGCGTGGCCCCACAGCCCGTGGGGCTGCGGGCTTTGCGGCGGCCGTCTGCCTCGGCGTCACCGGCGCCCACCTGGCGCCGCCGCACCAGCCTGCGAAGCATTTTCCGGTAGGGCCGCGGCTCTGTCCACAGCTCCCACGCCCGAAGACCAAGGATGGAAAGCCGTGCCTCGTTGGAAAGCTCTTTGGCAGTTGCTCGCGTGGCCCCACAGCCCGTGGGGCTGCGGGCTTTGCGGCGGCTTTCAGCCTTAGCGCCACCGGCGCCCACCTGGCGCCGCCGCGCCAGCCTGCGAAGCATTTTCCGGTAGGACCGCGGCTCTGACCACAGCTCCCACGCCCGAAGAGCAAGGATGGAAAGCCGTGCCTCATTGGAAAGCTCTTTGGCAGCCGCTCGCGTGGCCCCACAGCCCGTGGGGCTGCAGGCTTTGCGGCGGCCGTCAGCCTCGGCACCACCAGCGCCCACGTGACGCCGCCGCACCAGCCTGCGAAGCAATTTCCGGTAGGGCCGCGGCTCAGGCCACAGCTCCTACGCCCGAAGAGCCAGGAGGGAAAGCCGTGCCTCGTTGGAAATCTCTTTGGCAGCCGCTCGCGTGGCCCCAAAGCCCGTGGGGCTGCGGGATTTGCGGCGGCCGTCAGCCTCGGCGACACTGTCGCCCACCTGTCGCCGCTGCGCCAGCCTGCGAAGCATTTTCCGGTAGGGCCGCGGCTCTGGCCACAGCTCCCACGCCCGAAGAGCCAGGAGGGAAAGCCGTGCCTCGTTCGAAAGCTCTTTGGCAGCCGCTCGCGTGGCCCCACAGCCTGTGGGGCTGCGGGCTTTGCGGCGGCCGTCAGCCTCGGCGCCACCGGCGCCCACGTGGCGCCGCCGTGCCAGCCTGCGAAGCATTTTCCGGTAGGGCCGCGGCTCTGGCCACAGCTCCCACGCCCGAAGAGCCAGGAGGGAAAGCCGTGCCTCGTTGGAAAGCTCTTTGGCAGGCGCTCGCGTGGCCCCACAGCCCGTGGGGCTGCGGGCTTTGCGGCGGCCGTCAGCCTCGGCACCACCGGCGCCCACGTGGCGCTGCCGCACCAGCCTGCGAAGCATTTTCCGGTAGGGCCGCGGCTCTGGCCACAGCTCCCACGCCCAAAGAGCCAGGAGGGAAAGCCGTGCCTCGTTGGAAAGCTCTTTGGCAGCCGCTCGCGTGGCCCCACAGCCCGTGGGGCTGCGGGCTTTGCGGCGGCCGTCAGCCTCGGCGCCACCGGGACCCACCTGGCGCCGCCGCGCCAGCCTGCGAAGCATTTTCCTGTAGGGCCGCGGCTCTGGCCACAGCTCCCACGCCCGAAGAGCCAGGAGGGAAAGCCGTGCCTCGTTGGAAAGCTCTTTGGCAGCCGCTCGCGTGGCCCCACAGCCCGTGGGGCTGCGGGCTTTGCGGCGGCCGTCAGCCTTGGCGCCACCGGCGCCCACGTGGCGCCGCTGCGCCAGCCTGCGAAGCATTTTCCGGTAGGGCCGCGGCTCTGGCCACAGCTCCCACGCCCGAAGAGCCAGGAGGGAAAGCCGTGCCTCGTTGGAAAGCTCTTTGGCAGCCGCTCGCGTGGCCCCACAGCCCGTGGGGCTGCGGGCTTTGCGGCGGCCATCAGCCTCGGCGACACCGGCGCCCACGTGACGCCGCCGCGCCAGCCTGCGAAGCATTTTCCGGTAGGACCGCGGCTCTGACCACAGCTCCCACGCCCGAAGAGCAAGGATGGAAAGCCGTGCCTCATTGGAAAGCTCTTTGGCAGCCGCTCGCGTGGCCCCACAGCCCGTGGGGCTGCGGGCTTTGCGGCGGCCGTCAGCCTCGGCACCACCAGCGCCCACGTGACGCCGCCGCACCAGCCTGCGAAGCAATTTCCGGTAGGGCCGCGGCTCAGGCCACAGCTCCTACGCCCGAAGAGCCAGGAGGGAAAGCCGTGCCTCGTTGGAAATCTCTTTGGCAGCCACTCGCGTGGCCCCACAGCCCGTGGGGCTGCGGGATTTGCGGCGGCCGTCAGCCTCGGCGACACTGTCGCCCACCTGTCGCCGCTGCGCCAGCCTGCGAAGCATTTTCCGGTAGGGCCGCGGCTCTGGCCACAGCTCCCACGCCCGAAGAGCCAGGAGGGAAAGCCGTGCCTCGTTGGAAAGCTCTTTGGCAGCCGCTCGCGTGGCCCCACAGCCTGTGGGGCTGCGGGCTTTGCGGCGGCCGTCAGCCTCGGCGCCACCGGCGCCCACGTGGCGCCGCCGTGCCAGCCTGCGAAGCATTTTCCGGTAGGGCCGCGGCTCTGGCCACAGCTCCCACGCCCGAAGAGCCAGGAGGGAAAGCCGTGCCTCGTTGGAAAGCTCTTTGGCAGCCGCTCGCGTGGCCCCACAGCCCGTGGGGCTGCGGGCTTTGCGGCGGCCGTCAGCCTCGGCACCACCGGCGCCCACGTGGCGCTGCCGCACCAGCCTGCGAAGCATTTTCCGGTAGGGCCGCGGCTCTGGCCACAGCTCCCACGCCCAAAGAGCCAGGAGGGAAAGCCGTGCCTCGTTGGAAAGCTCTTTGGCAGCCGCTCGCGTGGCCCCACAGCCCGTGGGGCTGCGGGCTTTGCGGCGGCCGTCAGCCTCGGCGCCACCGGGACCCACCTGGCGCCGCCGCGCCAGCCTGCGAAGCATTTTCCGGTAGGGCCGCGGCTCTGGCCACAGCTCCCAAGCCCGAAGAGCCAGGAGGGAAAGCCGTGCCTCGTTGGAAAGCTCTTTGGCAGCCGCTCGCGTGGCCCCACAGCCCGTGGGGCTGCGGGCTTTGCGGCGGCCGTCAGCCTTGGCGCCACCGGCGCCCACGTGGCGCCGCTGCGCCAGCCTGCGAAGCATTTTCCGGTAGGGCCGCGGCTCTGGCCACAGCTCCCACGCCCGAAGAGCCAGGAGGGAAAGCCGTGCCTCGTTGGAAAGCTCTTTGGCAGCCGCTCGCGTGGCCCCACAGCCCGTGGGGCTGCGGGCTTTGCGGCGGCCATCAGCCTCGGCGACACCGGCGCCCACGTGACGCCGCCGCGCCAGCCTGCGAAGCATTTTCCGGTAGGGCCGCGGCTCTGGCCACAGCTCCCACGCCCGAAGAGCCAGGAAGGAAAGCCGTGCCTCGTTGGAAAGCTCTTTGGCAGCCGCTCGCGTGGCCCCAAAGCCCGTGGGGCTGCGGGCTTTGCGGCGGCCGTCAGCCTTTGCGACACTGTCGTCCACCTGGCGCCGCTGCGCCAGCCTGCGAAGCATTTTCCGGTAGGGCCGCGGCTCTGGCCACAGCTCCCACGCCCGAAGAGCCAGGAGGGAAAGCCGTGCCTCGTTGGAAAGCTCTTTGGCAGCCGCTCGCGTGGCCCCACAGCCTGTGGGGCTGCGGGCTTTGCGGCGGCCGTCAGCCTCGGCGCCACCGGCGCCCACGTGGCGCCGCCGTGCCAGCCTGCGAAGCATTTTCGGGTAGGGCCGCGGCTCTGGCCACAGCTCCCACGCCCGAAGAGCCAGGAGGGAAAGCCGTGCCTCGTTGGAAAGCTCTTTGGCAGGCGCTCGCGTGGCCCCACAGCCCGTGGGGCTGCGGGCTTTGCGGCGGCCGTCAGCCTCGGCACCACCGGCGCCCACCTGGCGCGGCCGCGCCAGCCTGCGAAGCATTTTCCGGTAGGGCCGCGGCTCTGGCCACAGCTCCCACCCGCGAAAAGGGAGGATGGAAAGCCGCGCCTCGTTGGAAAGCTCTTTGGCAGCCGCTCGCGTGGCCCCACAGCCCGTGGGGCTGCGGGCTTTGCGGCGGCCGTCAGCCTCGGCACCACCGGCGCCCACCTGGCGCGGCCGCGCCAGCCTGCGAAGCATTTTCCGGTAGGGCCGCGGCTCTGGCCACAGCTCCCACGCCCGAAGAGCCAGGAGGGAAAGCCGTGCCTCGTTGGAAAGCTCTTTGGCAGCCGCTCGCGTGGCCCCACAGCCCGTGGGGCTGCGGGCTTTGCGGCGGCCGTCAGCCTCGGCGACACCGGCGCCCACGTGACGCCGCCGCACAGTCTGCGAAGCATTTTCCGGTAGGGCCGCGGCTCTGGCCACAGCTCCCACGCCCGAAGAGCCAGGAGGGAAAGCCGTGCCTCGTTGGAAAGCTCTTTGGCAGCCGCTCGCGTGGCCCCACAGCTCGTGGGGCTGCGGGCTTTGCGGCGGCCGTCAGCCTCGGCACTACCGGCGCCCACGTGGCGCTGCCGCGCCAGCCTGCGAAGCATTTTCTGGTAGGGCCGCGGCTCTGGCCACAGCTCCCACGCCCGAAAAGCGAGGAGGGAAAGCCGTGCCTCCTTGGAAAGCTCTTTGGCAGCCGCTCGCGTGGCCCCACAGCCCGTGGGGCTGCGGGCTTTGCGGCGGCCGTCAGCCTCGGCGCCACCGGCGCCCACCTGGCGCCGCCGCGCCAGTCTGCGAAGCATTTTCCGGTAGGGCCGCGGCTCTGGCCACAGCTCCCACGCCCGAAGAGCCAGGAGGGAAAGCCGTGCCTCGTTGGAAAGCTCTTTGGCAGCCGCTCGCGTGGCCCCACAGCCCGTGGGGCTGCGGGCTTTGCGGCGGCCGTCAGCCTCGGCGCCGCCGGCGACAACCTTGCTCCGCTGCGTCAGCCTGCGAAGCATTTTCCGGTAGGGCCGCGGCTCTGGCCACAGCTCCGACGCCCGAAGAGCGAGGATGGAAAGCCGCGCCTCGGTGGAAAGCCCTTTGGCAGCCGCTCGCGTGGCCCCACAGACCATGGGGCTGTGGGCTTTGCGGCGGCCGTCAGCCTCGGCGCCACCGGCGCCCACCTGGCGCCGCCGCGCCAGCCTGCGAAGCATTTTCCGGTAGGGCAGCGGCTCTGGCCACAGCTCCCACGCCCGAAGAGCCAGGAGGGAAAGCCATGCCTCGTTGGAAAGCTCTTTGGCAGCCGCTCGCGTGGCCCCACAGCCCGTGGGGCTGCGGGCTTTCCGGCGGCTGTCAGCCTCGGCGTCACCGGCGCCCACCTGGCGCCGCCGCGCCAGCCTGCGAAGCATTTTCCGGTAGGGCCGCGGCTCTGGCCACAGCTCCCACGCCCGAAGACCAAGGATGGAAAGCCGTGCCTCGTTGGAAAGCTCTTTGGCAGTTGCTCGCGTGGCCCCAAAGCCCGTGGGGCTGCGGGCTTTGCGGCGGCTTTCAGCCTTAGCGCCACCGGCGCCCACCTGGCGCCGCCGCGCCAGCCTGCGAAGCATTTTCCGGTAGGACCGCGGCTCTGACCACAGCTCCCACGCCCAAAGAGCCAGGAGGGAAAGCCGTGCCTCGTTGGAAATCTCTATGGCAGCCGCTCGCGTGGCCCCACAGCCTGTGGGGCTGCGGGCTTTGCGGCGGCCGTCAGCCTCGGCGACACCGGCGCCCACGTGGCGCCGCCGCGCCAGCCTACGAAGCATTTTTCGGGTAGGGCCGCGGCTCTGGCCACAGCTCCCACGCCCGAAGACCAAGGAGGGAAAGCCGTGCCTCGTTGGAAATCCCTTTGGCAGCCGCTCGCGTGGCCCCACAGACCATGGGGCTGCGGGCTTTGCGGCGGCCGTCAGCCTCGGCGACACCGGCGCCCAATTTGCGCCGCCGTGCCAGCATGCGAAGCATTTTCCTGTAGCGCCTCGGCTCTGGCCACAGCTCCCACGCCCGAAGAGCCAGGAGGGAAAGCCGTGCCGCATTGGAAAGCTCTTTGGCAGCCGCTCGCGTGGCCCCACAGCCCGTGGGGCTGCGGGCTTTGCGGCGACCGTCAGCCTTGGCGCCACCGGCGCCCACGTGGCGCCGCCGTGCCAGCCTGCGAAGCATTTTCCGGTAGGGCCGCGGCTCTGGCCACAGCTCCCACGCCCGAAGAGCCAGGAGGGAAAGCCGTGCCTCGTTGGAAAGCTCTTTGGCAGCCGCTCGCGTGGCCCCACAGCCCGTGGGGCTGCGGGCTTTGCGGCTGCCGTCAGCCTCGGCACCACCGGCGCCCACCTGGCGCTGCCGCACCAGCCTGCGAAGCATTTTCCGGTAGGGCCGCGGCTCTGGCCACAGCTCCCATGCCCGAAAAGCGAGGATGGAAAGCCGCGCCTCGTTGGAAAGCCCTTTGGCAGCCGCTCGCGTGGCCCCACAGCCCGTGGGGCTGCGGGCTTTGCAGCGGCCGTCAGCCTCGGTGCCACCGAGACCCACCTGGCGCCGCCGCGCCAGCCTGCGAAGCATTTTCCGGTAGGGCCGCGGCTCTGGCCACAGCTCCCACGCCCGAAGAGCCAGGAGGGAAAGCCGTGCCTCGTTGGAAAGCTCTTTGGCAGCCGCTCGCGTGGCCCCACAGCCGGTGGGGCTGCGGGCTTTGCGGCGGCCGTCAGCCTTGGCGCCACCCGCGCCCATCTTGCTCCGCTGCGTCAGCCTGCGAAGCATTTTCCGGTAGGGCCGTGGCTCTGGCCACAGCTCCCACGCCCGAAGAGCCAGGAGGGAAAGCCGTGCCTCGTTGGAAAGCTCTTTGGCAGCCGCTCGCGTGGCCCCACAGCCCGTGGGGCTGCGGGCTTTGCGGCGGCCGTCAGCCTTGGCGCCACCCGCGCCCATCTTGCTCCGCTGCGTCAGCCTGCGAAGCATTTTCCGGTAGGGCCGTGGCTCTGGCCACAGCTCCCACGCCCGAAGAGCCAGGAGGGAAAGCCGTGCCTCGTTGGAAAGCTCTTTGGCAGCCGCTCGCGTGGCCCCACAGCCCGTGGGGCTGCGGGCTTTGCGGCGGCCATCAGCCTCGGCGCCACCGGCGCCCACGTGGCGACGCCGCGCCAGCCTGCGAAGCATTTTCGGGTAGGGCTGCGGCTCTGGCCACAGCTCCCACGCCCGAAGAGCCAGGAGGGAAAGCCGTGCCTCGTTGGAAAGCTCTTTGGCAGCCGCTCGCGTGGCCCCACAGCCCGTGGGGCTGCGGGCTTTGCGGCGGCCGTCAGCCTCGGCACCACCGGCGCCCACGTGGCGCTGCCGCGCCAGCCTGCGAAGCATTTTCCGGTAGGGCCGCGGCTCTGGGCACAGCTCCCACGCCCAAAGAGCGAGGAGGGAAAGCCGCGCCTCGTTGGAAAGCCTTTGGCAGCCGCTCGCGTGGCCCCACAGCCCGTGGGGCTGCGGGCTTTGCGGCGGCCGTCAGCCTCGGCGCCACCAGGACGCACCTGGCACCGCCGCGCCAGCCTGCGAAGCATTTTCCGGTAGGGCCGCGGCTCTGACCACAGCTCCCACGCCCGAAGAGCCAGGAGGGAAAGCCGTGCCTCGTTGGAAAGCTCTTTGGCAGCCGCTCGCGTGGCCCCACAGCCCATGCGGCTGCGGGCTTTGCGGCGACCGTCAGCCTCGGCGCCACCGGCGCCCACTTGGCGCCGCTGCGCCAGCCTGCGAAGCATTTTCCGGTAGGGCCGCGGCTCTGGCCACAGCTCCCACGCCCGAAGAGCCAGGAGGGAAAGCCGTGCCTCGTTGGAAAGCTCTTTGGCAGCCGCTCGCGTGGCCCCACAGCCCATGCGGATGCGGGCTTTGCGGCGGCCGTCAGCCTTTGCGACACTGTCGCCCACCTGTCGCCGCTGCGCCAGCCTGCGAAGCATTTTCCGGTAGGGCCACGGCTCTGGCCACAGCTCCCACGCCCGAAGAGCCAGGAGGGAAAGCCGTGCCTCGTTGGAAAGTTCTTTGGCAGGCGCTCGCGTGGCCCCGCAGCCCGTGGGGCTGCGGGCTTCGTGGCGGCCGTCAGCTTAGGCGCCACCGGCGCCCACCTGGCGCCGCCGTGCCAGCCTGCGAAGCATTTTCCGGTAGGGCCGCAGCTCTGGCCACAGCTCCCACGCCCGAAGAGCCAGGAGGGAAAGCCGTGCCTCGTTGGAAAGCTCTTTGGCAGCCGCTCGCGTGGCCCCACAGCCTGTGGGGCTGCGGGCTTTGCGGCGGCCGTCAGCCTCGGCGCCACCGGCGCCCACGTGGCGCCGCCGTGCCAGCCTGCGAAGCATTTTCCGGTAGGGCCGCGGCTCTGGCCACAGCTCCCACGCCCGAAGAGCCAGGAGGGAAAGCCGTGCCTCGTTGGAAAGCTCTTTGGCAGCCGCTCGCGTGGCCCCACAGCCCGTGGGGCTGCGGGCTTTGCGGCGGCCGTCAGCCTTGGCGCCACCGGCGCCCACGTGGCGCCGCTGCGCCAGCCTGCGAAGCATTTTCCGGTAGGGCCGCGGCTCTGGCCACAGCTCCCACGCCCGAAGAGCCAGGAGGGAAAGCCGTGCCTCGTTGGAAAGCTCTTTGGCAGCCGCTCGCGTGGCCCCACAGCTCGTGGCGCTGCGGGCTTTGCGGCGGCCGTCAGCCTTTGCGACACTGTCGCCCACCTGGCGCCGCTGCGCCAGCCTGCGAAGCATTTTCCGGTAGGGCCGCGGCTCTGGCCACAGCTCCCAGGCCCGAAGAGCCAGGAGGGAAAGCCGTGCCTCGTTGGAAAGCTCTTTGGCAGCCGCTCGCGTGGACCCACAGCCTGTGGGGCTGCGGCCTTTGCGGCGGCCGTCAGCTTAGGCGCCACCGGCGCCCACCTGGCGCCGCCGCGCCAGCCTGCGAAGCATTTTCCGGTAGGGCCGCAGCTCTGGCCACAGCTCCCACGCCCGAAGAGCCATGAGGGAAAGCCGTGCCTCGTTGGAAAGCTCTTTGGCAGCCGCTCGCGTGGCCCCACAGCCCATGCGGCTGCGGGCTTTGCGGCGACCGTCAGCCTCGGCGCCACCGGCGCCCACGTGGCGCCGCCGTGCCAGCCTGCGAAGCATTTTCCGGTAGGGCCGCAGCTCTGGCCACAGCTCCCACGCCCGAAAAGCAAGGATGGAAAGCCGTGCCTCGTTGGAAAGCCCTTTGGCAGCCGCTCGCGTGGCCCCACAGCCCGTGGGGCTGCGGGCTTTGCGGCGGCCGTCAGCCTCGGCGCCACCGGGACCCACCTGGCGCAGCCGCGCCAGCCTGCGAAGCATTTTCTGGTAGGGCCGCGGCTCTGGCCACAGCTCCCACGCCTGAAGAGCCAGGAGGGAAAGCCGTGCCTCGTTGGAAAGCTCTTTGGCAGGCGCTCGCGTGGCCCCACAGCCCGTGGGGCTGCGGGCTTTGCGGCGGCCGTCAGCCTCGGCGCCACCGGGACCCACCTGGCGCAGCCGCGCCAGCCTGCGAAGCATTTTCTGGTAGGGCCGCGGCTCTGGCCACAGTTCCCACGCCCGAAGAGCCAGGAGGGAAAGCCGTGCCTCGTTGGAAAGCTCTTTGGCAGCCGCTCGCGTGGCCCCACAGCCCGTGGGGCTGCGGGCTTTGCGGCGGCCGTCAGCCTTGGCGCTACCGGCGCCCACGTGGCGCCGCTGCGCCAGCCTGCGAAGCATTTTCCGGTAGGGCCGCAGCTCTGGCCACAGCTCCCACGCCCGAAGAGCCAGGAGGGAAAGCCGTGCCTCGTTGGAAAGCTCTTTGGCAGCCGCTCGCGTGGCCCCACAGCTCGTGGCGCTGCGGGCTTTGCGGCGGCCGTCAGCCTCGGCGCCACCGGCGCCCACCTGGCACCGCCGCGCCAGCCTGCGTAGCATTTTCCTGTAGGGCCGCGGCTCTGGCCACAGCTCCCACGCCCGAAGAGCCAGGAGGGAAAGCCGTGCCTCGTTGGAAAGCTCTTTGGCAGCCGCTCGCGTGGCCCCACAGCCCGTGGGGCTGCGGGCTTTGCGGCGGCCATCAGCCTCGGCGACACCGGCGCCCACGTGACGCCGCCGCGCCAGCCTGCGAAGCATTTTCCGGTAGGGCCGCGGCTCTGGCCACAGCTCCCACGCCCGAAGAGCCAGGAAGGAAAGCCGTGCCTCGTTGGAAAGCTCTTTGGCAGCCGCTCGCGTGGCCCCAAAGCCCATGGGGCTGCGGGCTTTGCAGCGGCCGTCAGCCTTTGCGACACTGTCGCCCACCTGGCGCCGCTGCGCCAGCCTGCGAAGCATTTTCCGGTAGGGCCGCGGCTCTGGCCACAGCTCCCACGCCCGAAGAGCCAGGAGGGAAAGCCATGCCTCGTTGGAAAGCTCTTTGGCAGGCGCTCGCGTGGCCCCGCAGCCCGTGGGGCTGCGGGCTTTGTGGCGGCCGTCAGCTTAGGCGCCACCGGCGCCCACCTGGCGCCGCCGCGCCAGCCTGCGAAGCATTTTCCGGTAGGGCCGCAGCTCTGGCCACAGCTCCCACGCCCGAAGAGCCAGGAGGGAAAGCCGTGCCTCGTTGGAAAGCTCTTTGGCAGCCGCTCGCGTGGCCCCACAGCCTGTGGGGCTGCGGGCTTTGCGGCGGCCGTCAGCCTCGGCGCCACCGGCGCCCACGTGGCGCCGCCGTGCCAGCCTGCGAAGCATTTTCGGGTAGGGCCGCGTCTCTGGCCACAGCTCCCACGCCCGAAGAGCCAGGAGGGAAAGCCGTGCCTCGTTGGAAAGCTCTTTGGCAGGCGCTCGCGTGGCCCCACAGCCCGTGGGGCTGCGGGCTTTGCGGCGGCCGTCAGCCTCGGCGACACCGGGACCCGCCTGGCGCCTCCGCGCCAGTCTGCGAAGCATTTTCCTCTAGCGCCTCGGCTCTGGCCACAGCTCCCACGCCCGAAGAGCCAGGAGGGAAAGCCGTGCCTCGTTGGAAAGCTCTTTGGCAGCCGCTCGCGTGGCCCCACAGCCCGTGGGGCTGCGGGCTTTGCGGCGGCCGTCAGCCTTGGCGCTACCGGCGCCCACGTGGCGCCGCTGCGCCAGCCTGCGAAGCATTTTCCGGTAGGGCCGCAGCTCTGGCCACAGCTCCCACGCCCGAAGAGCCAGGAGGGAAAGCCGTGCCTCGTTGGAAAGCTCTTTGGCAGCCGCTCGCGTGGCCCCACAGCTCGTGGCGCTGCGGGCTTTGCGGCGGCCGTCAGCCTCGGCGCCACCGGCGCCCACCTGGCACCGCCGCGCCAGCCTGCGTAGCATTTTCCTGTAGGGCCGCGGCTCTGGCCACAGCTCCCACGCCCGAAGAGCCAGGAGGGAAAGCCGTGCCTCGTTGGAAAGCTCTTTGGCAGCCGCTCACGTGGCCCCACAGCCCGTGGGGCTGCGGGCTTTGCGGCGGCCATCAGCCTCGGCGACACCGGCGCCCACGTGACGCCGCCGCGCCAGCCTGCGAAGCATTTTCCGGTAGGGCCGCGGCTCTGGCCACAGCTCCCACGCCCGAAGAGCCAGGAAGGAAAGCCGTGCCTCGTTGGAAAGCTCTTTGGCAGCCGCTCGCGTGGCCCCAAAGCCCATGGGGCTGCGGGCTTTGCAGCGGCCGTCAGCCTTTGCGACACTGTCGCCCACCTGGCGCCGCTGCGCCAGCCTGCGAAGCATTTTCCGGTAGGGCCGCGGCTCTGGCCACAGCTCCCACGCCCGAAGAGCCAGGAGGGAAAGCCATGCCTCGTTGGAAAGCTCTTTGGCAGGCGCTCGCGTGGCCCCACAGCCCGTGGGGCTGCGGGCTTTGTGGCGGCCGTCAGCTTAGGCGCCACCGGCGCCCACCTGGCGCCGCCGCGCCAGCCTGCGAAGCATTTTCCGGTAGGGCCGCAGCTCTGGCCACAGCTCCCACGCCCGAAGAGCCAGGAGGGAAAGCCGTGCCTCGTTGGAAAGCTCTTTGGCAGCCGCTCGCGTGGCCCCACAGCCTGTGGGGCTGCGGGCTTTGCGGCGGCCGTCAGCCTCGGCGCCACCGGCGCCCACGTGGCGCCGCCGTGCCAGCCTGCGAAGCATTTTCGGGTAGGGCCGCGTCTCTGGCCACAGCTCCCACGCCCGAAGAGCCAGGAGGGAAAGCCGTGCCTCGTTGGAAAGCTCTTTGGCAGGCGCTCGCGTGGCCCCACAGCCCGTGGGGCTGCGGGCTTTGCGGCGGCCGTCAGCCTCGGCACCACCGGCGCCCACGTGGCGCTGCCGCACCAGCCTGCGAAGCATTTTCCGGTAGGGCCGCGGCTCTGGCCACAGCTCCCACGCCCGAAAATCGAGGATGGAAAGCCGCGCCTCGTTGGAAAGCTCTTTGGCAGCCGCTCGCGTGGCCCCACAGCCCGTGGGGCTGCGGGCTTTGCGGCGGCCGTCAGCCTCGGCGCCACCGGGACCCACGTGGCGCCGCCGCGCCAGCCTGCGAAGCATTTTCCGGTAGGGCCGCGGCTCTGGCCACAGCTCCCACGCCCGAAGAGCCAGGAGGGAAAGCCGTGCCTCGTTGGAAAGCTCTTTGGCAGCCGCTCGCGTGGCCCCACAGCTCGTGGCGCTGCGGGCTTTGCGGCGGCCGTCAGCCTGGGCGCCACCGGCGCCCACCTGGCGCCGCCGCGCCAGCCTGTGAAGCATTTTCCTGTAGGGCCGCGGCTCTGGCCACAGCTCCCACGCCCGAAGAGCCAGGAGGGAAAGCCGTGCCTCGTTGGAAAGCTCTTTGGCAGCCGCTCGCGTGGCCCCACAGCCCGTGGGGCTGCGGGCTTTGCGGCGGCCATCAGCCTCGGCGACACCGGCGCCCACGTGACGCCGCCGCGCCAGCCTGCGAAGCATTTTCCGGTAGGGCCGCGGCTCTGGCCACAGCTCCCAGGCCCGAAGAGCCAGGAGGGAAAGCCGTGCCTCGTTGGAAAGCTCTTTGGCAGCCGCTCGCGTGGCCCCACAGCCCGTGGGGCTGCGGGCTTTGCGGCGGCCGTCAGCCTCGGCGTCACCGGGACCCACCTGGCGCCGCCGCGCCAGCCTGCGAAGCATTTTCGGGTAGGGCCGCGTCTCTGTCCACAGCTCCCTCGCCCGAAGAGCAAGGATGGAAAGCCGTGCCTCGTTGGAAAGCACTTTGGCAGCCGCTCGCATGGCCCCACAGCCCGTGGGGCTGCGGGCTTTGCGGCGGCCGTCAGCCTCGGCGACACCGGCGCCCACGTGGCGCCGCCGCGCCAGCCTACGAACCATTTTTCCGGTAGGGCCGCGGCTCTGGCCACAGCTCCCACGCCCGAAGAGCCAGGAGGGAAAGCCGTGCCTCGTTGGAAAGCTCTTTGGCAGCCGCTCGCGTGGCCCCACAGCCCGTGGGGCTGCGGGCTTTGCGGCGGCCGTCAGCCTTGGCGCCACCCGCGCCCATCTTGCTCCGCTGCGTCAGCCTGCGAAGCATTTTCCGGTAGGGCCGTGGCTCTGGCCACAGCTCCCACGCCCGAAGAGCCAGGAGGGAAAGCCGTGCCTCGTTGGAAAGCTCTTTGGCAGCCGCTCGCGTGGCCCCACAGCCCGTGGGGCTGCGGGCTTTGCGGCGGCCGTCAGCCTTGGCGCCACCCGCGCCCATCTTGCTCCGCTGCGTCAGCCTGCGAAGCATTTTCCGGTAGGGCCGTGGCTCTGGCCACAGCTCCCACGCCCGAAGAGCCAGGAGGGAAAGCCGTGCCTCGTTGGAAAGCTCTTTGGCAGCCGCTCGCGTGGCCCCACAGCCCGTGGGGCTGCGGGCTTTGCGGCGGCCATCAGCCTCGGCGCCACCGGCGCCCACGTGGCGACGCCGCGCCAGCCTGCGAAGCATTTTCGGGTAGGGCTGCGGCTCTGGCCACAGCTCCCACGCCCGAAGAGCCAGGAGGGAAAGCCGTGCCTCGTTGGAAAGCTCTTTGGCAGCCGCTCGCGTGGCCCCACAGCCCGTGGGGCTGCGGGCTTTGCGGCGGCCGTCAGCCTCGGCACCACCGGCGCCCACGTGGCGCTGCCGCGCCAGCCTGCGAAGCATTTTCCGGTAGGGCCGCGGCTCTGGGCACAGCTCCCACGCCCAAAGAGCGAGGAGGGAAAGCCGTGCCTCGTTGGAAAGCCTTTGGCAGCCGCTCGCGTGGCCCCACAGCCCGTGGGGCTGCGGGCTTTGCGGCGGCCGTCAGCCTCGGCGCCACCAGGACGCACCTGGCACCGCCGCGCCAGCCTGCGAAGCATTTTCCGGTAGGGCCGCGGCTCTGACCACAGCTCCCACGCCCGAAGAGCCAGGAGGGAAAGCCGTGCCTCGTTGGAAAGCTCTTTGGCAGCCGCTCGCGTGGCCCCACAGCCCATGCGGCTGCGGGCTTTGCGGCGACCGTCAGCCTCGGCGCCACCGGCGCCCACTTGGCGCCGCTGCGCCAGCCTGCGAAGCATTTTCCGGTAGGGCCGCGGCTCTGGCCACAGCTCCCACGCCCGAAGAGCCAGGAAGGAAAGCCGTGCCTCGTTGGAAAGCTCTTTGGCAGCCGCTCGCGTGGCCCCACAGCCCATGCGGATGCGGGCTTTGCGGCGGCCGTCAGCCTTTGCGACACTGTCGCCCACCTGTCGCCGCTGCGCCAGCCTGCGAAGCATTTTCCGGTAGGGCCGCGGCTCTGGCCACAGCTCCCACGCCCGAAGAGCCAGGAGGGAAAGCCGTGCCTCGTTGGAAAGTTCTTTGGCAGGCGCTCGCGTGGCCCCGCAGCCCGTGGGGCTGCGGGCTTTGTGGCGGCCGTCAGCTTAGGCGCCACCGGCGCCCACGTGGCGCCGCCGTGCCAGCCTGCGAAGCATTTTCCGGTAGGGCCGCAGCTCTGGCCACAGCTCCCACGCCCGAAGAGCCAGGAGGGAAAGCCGTGCCTCGTTGGAAAGCTCTTTGGCAGCCGCTCGCGTGGCCCCACAGCCTGTGGGGCTGCGGGCTTTGCGGCGGCCGTCAGCCTCGGCGCCACCGGCGCCCACGTGGCGCCGCCGTGCCAGCCTGCGAAGCATTTTCCGGTAGGGCCGCGGCTCTGGCCACAGCTCCCACGCCCGAAGAGCCAGGAGGGAAAGCCGTGCCTCGTTGGAAAGCTCTTTGGCAGCCGCTCGCGTGGCCCCACAGCCCGTGGGGCTGCGGGCTTTGCGGCGGCCGTCAGCCTTGGCGCCACCGGCGCCCACGTGGCGCCGCTGCGCCAGCCTGCGAAGCATTTTCCGGTAGGGCCGCGGCTCTGGCCACAGCTCCCACGCCCGAAGAGCCAGGAGGGAAAGCCGTGCCTCGTTGGAAAGCTCTTGGGCAGCCGCTCGCGTGGCCCCACAGCTCGTGGCGCTGCGGGCTTTGCGGCGGCCGTCAGCCTTTGCGACACTGTCGCCCACCTGGCGCCGCTGCGCCAGCCTGCGAAGCATTTTCCGGTAGGGCCGCGGCTCTGGCCACAGCTCCCAGGCCCGAAGAGCCAGGAGGGAAAGCCGTGCCTCGTTGGAAAGCTCTTTGGCAGCCGCTCGCGTGGACCCACAGCCTGTGGGGCTGCGGCCTTTGCGGCGGCCGTCAGCTTAGGCGCCACCGGCGCCCACCTGGCGCCGCCGCGCCAGCCTGCGAAGCATTTTCCGGTAGGGCCGCAGCTCTGGCCACAGCTCCCACGCCCGAAGAGCCATGAGGGAAAGCCGTGCCTCGTTGGAAAGCTCTTTGGCAGCCGCTCGCGTGGCCCCACAGCCCATGCGGCTGTAGGCTTTGCGGCGACCGTCAGCCTCGGCGCCACCGGCGCCCACGTGGCGCCGCCGTGCCAGCCTGCGAAGCATTTTCCGGTAGGGCCGCAGCTCTGGCCACAGCTCCCACGCCCGAAAAGCAAGGATGGAAAGCCGCGCCTCGTTGGAAAGCCCTTTGGCAGCCGCTCGCGTGGCCCCACAGCCCGTGGGGCTGCGGGCTTTGCGGCGGCCGTCAGCCTCGGCGCCACCGGGACCCACCTGGCGCAGCCGCGCCAGCCTGCGAAGCATTTTCTGGTAGGGCCGCGGCTCTGGCCACAGCTCCCACGCCTGAAGAGCCAGGAGGGAAAGCCGTGCCTCGTTGGAAAGCTCTTTGGCAGGCGCTCGCGTGGCCCCACAGCCCGTGGGGCTGCGGGCTTTGCGGCGGCCGTCAGCCTCGGCACCACCGGCGCCCACCTGGCGCTGCCGCACCAGCCTGCGAAGCATTTTCCTGTAGGGCCGCGGCTCTGTCCACAGCTCCCACGCCCGAAGAGCCAGGAGGGAAAGCCGTGCCTCGTTGGAAAGCTCTTTGGCAGCCGCTCGCGTGGCCCCACAGCCCGTGGGGCTGCGGGCTTTGCGGCGGCCGTCAGCCTCGGCGACACCGGGACCCGCCTGGCGCCTCCGCGCCAGTCTGCGAAGCATTTTCCGGTAGGGCCGCGGCTCTGGCCACAGCTCCCACGCCCGAAGAGCCAGGAGGGAAAGCCGTGCCTCGTTGGAAAGCTCTTTGGCAGCCGCTCGCGTGGCCCCACAGCCCGTGGGGCTGCGGGCTTTGCGGCGGCCGTCAGCCTTGGCGCTACCGGCGCCCACGTGGCGCCGCTGCGCCAGCCTGCGAAGCATTTTCCGGTAGGGCCGCAGCTCTGGCCACAGCTCCCACGCCCGAAGAGCCAGGAGGGAAAGCCGTGCCTCGTTGGAAAGCTCTTTGGCAGCCGCTCGCGTGGCCCCACAGCTCGTGGCGCTGCGGGCTTTGCGGCGGCCGTCAGCCTTGGCGCCACCGGCGCCCACCTGGCACCGCCGCGCCAGCCTGCGAAGCATTTTCCTGTAGGGCCGCGGCTCTGGCCACAGCTCCCACGCCCGAAGAGCCAGGAGGGAAAGCCGTGCCTCGTTGGAAAGCTCTTTGGCAGCCGCTCGCGTGGCCCCACAGCCCGTGGGGCTGCGGGCTTTGCGGCGGCCATCAGCCTCGGCGACACCGGCGCCCACGTGGCGCCGCCGCGCCAGCCTGCGAAGCATTTTCCGGTAGGGCCGCGGCTCTGGCCACAGCTCCCACGCCCGAAGAGCCAGGAAGGAAAGCCGTGCCTCGTTGGAAAGCTCTTTGGCAGCCGCTCGCGTGGCCCCAAAGCCCGTGGGGCTGCGGGCTTTGCAGCGGCCGTCAGCCTTTGCGACACTGTCGCCCACCTGGCGCCGCTGCGCCAGCCTGCGAAGCATTTTCCGGTAGGGCCGCGGCTCTGGCCACAGCTCCCACGCCCGAAGAGCCAGGAGGGAAAGCCATGCCTCGTTGGAAAGCGCTTTGGCAGGCGCTCGCGTGGCCCCGCAGCCCGTGGGGCTGCGGGCTTTGTGGCGGCCGTCAGCTTAGGCGCCACCGGCGCCCACCTGGCGCCGCCGCGCCAGCCTGCGAAGCATTTTCCGGTAGGGCCGCGGCTCTGGCCACAGCTCCCACGCCCGAAAAGCGAGGATGGAAAGCCGCGCCTCGTTGGAAAGCTCTTTGGCAGCCGCTCGCGTGGCCCCACAGCCCGTGGGGCTGCGGGCTTTGCGGCGGCCGTCAGTCTCGGCACCACCGGCGCCCACGTGGCGCTGCCGCACCAGCCTGCGAAGCATTTTCCGGTAGGGCCGCGGCTCTGGCCACAGCTCCCACGCCCGAAAAGCGAGGATGGAAAGCCGCGCCTCGTTGGAAAGCCCTTTGGCAGGCGCTCGCGTGGCCCCACAGCCCGTGGGGCTGCGGGCTTTGCGGCGGCCGTCAGCCTCGGCGCCACCGGGACCCACGTGGCGCCGCCGCGCCAACCTGCGAAGCATTTTCCGGTAGGGCCGCGGCTCTGGCCACAGCTCCCACGCCCGAAGAGCCAGGAGGGAAAGCCGTGCCTCGTTGGAAAGCTCTTTGGCAGCCGCTCGCGTGGCCCCACAGCTCGTGGCGCTGCGGGCTTTGCGGCGGCCGTCAGCCTGGGCGCCACCGGCGCCCACCTGGCGCCGCCGCGCCAGCCTGTGAAGCATTTTCCTGTAGGGCCGCGGCTCTGGCCACAGCTCCCACGCCCGAAGAGCCAGGAGGGAAAGCCGTGCCTCGTTGGAAAGCTCTTTGGCAGCCGCTCGCGTGGCCCCACAGCCCGTGGGGCTGCGGGCTTTGCGGCGGCCATCAGCCTCGGCGACACCGGCGCCCACGTGACGCCGCCGCGCCAGCCTGCGAAGCATTTTCCGGTAGGGCCGCGGCTCTGGCCACAGCTCCCAGGCCCGAAGAGCCAGGAGGGAAAGCCGTGCCTCGTTGGAAAGCTCTTTGGCAGCCGCTCGCGTGGCCCCACAGCCCGTGGGGCTGCGGGCTTTGCGGCGGCCGTCAGCCTCGGCGTCACCGGGACCCACCTGGCGCCGCCGCGCCAGCCTGCGAAGCATTTTCGGGTAGGGCCGCGTCTCTGACCACAGCTCCCACGCCCAAAGATCCAAGAGGGAAAGCCGTGCCTCGTTGGAAAGCTCTTTGGCAGCCGCTCGCGTGGCCCCACAGCTCGTGGGGCTGCGGGCTTTGCGGCGGCCGTCAGCATCGGCGACACCAGCGCCCACGTGGCGCCGCCGCGCCAGCCTGCGAAGCATTTTCCGGTAGGGCCGCGGCTCTGGCCACAGCTCCCACGCCCGAAAAGCCAGGAGGGAAAGCCATGCCTCGTTGGAAAGCACTTTGGCAGCCGCTCGCGTGGCCCCACAGCCCGTGGGGCTGCAGGCTTTACGGCGGCCGTCAGCCTCGGCGACACCCTCGCCCATCTTGCTCCGCTGCGTCAGCCTGCAAAGCATTTTCCGGTAGGGCCGCGGCTCTGGCCACAGCTCCCACGCCCGAAGAGCCAGGAGGGAAAGCCGTGCCTCGTTGGAAAGCTCTTTGGCAGCCGCTCGCGTGGCCCCACAGCCCGTGGGGCTGCGGGCTTTGCTGCGGCTCTCAGCCTCGGCGTCACTGGCCCCCACTTGGCGCCGCTGCACCAGCCTGCGAAGCATTTTCCGGTAGGGCCGCGGCTCTGGCCACAGCTCCCACGCCCGAAGAGCAAGGATGGAAAGCCGTGCCTCGTTGGAAAGCCCTTTGGCAGCCGCTCGCGTGGCCCCACAGCCCGTGGGGCTGCGGGCTTTGCGGCGGCCGTCAGCCTCGGCGCCACCGGCGCCCACGTGGCGCCGCCGCGCCAGCCTGCGAAGCATTTTCCGGTAGGGCCGCGGCTCTGGCCACAGCTCCCACGCCCGAAGAGCCAGGAGGGAAAGCCATGCCTCGTTGGAAAGCTCTTTGGCAGCCGCTCGCGTGGCCCCACAGCCCGTGGGGCTGCGGGCTTTGCGGCGGTTGTCAGCCTCGGCGTCACCGGCGCCCACCTGGCGCCGCCGCGCCAGCCTGCGAAGCATTTTCTGGTAGGGCCGCGGCTCTGGCCACAGCTCCCACGCCCGAAGAGCCAGGAGGGAAAGCCGTGCCTCGTTGGAAAGCCCTTTGGCAGCCGCTCGCATGACCCCACAGCCCATGCGGCTGCGGGCTTTGCGGCGGCCGTCAGCCTCGGCGCCACCGGCGCCCACCTGGCGCCGCCGCGCCAGCCTGCGAAGCATTTTCCTGTAGGGCCGCGGCTCTGGCCACAGCTCCCACGCCCGAAGAGCCAGGAGGGAAAGCCGTGCCTCGTTGGAAAGCTCTTTGGCAGCCGCTCGCGTGGCCCCACAGCCCGTGGGGCTGCGGGCTTTGCGGCGGCCGTCAGCCTCGGCGCCACCGGCGCCCACGTGACGCCGCCGCGCCAGCCTGCGAAGCATTTTCCGGTAGGGCCGCGGCTCTGGCCACAGCTCCCACGCCCGAAAAGCGAGGATGGAAAGCCGTGCCTCGTTGGAAAGCTCTTTGGCAGGCGCTCGCGTGGCCCCACAGCCCGTGGGGCTGCGGGCTTTGCGGCGGCCGTCAGCCTCGGCACCACCGGCGCCCACGTGGCGCTGCCGCACCAGCCTGCAAAGCATTTTCCGGTAGGGCCGCGGCTCTGGCCACAGCTCCCACGCCCGAAGAGCCAGGAGGGAAAGCCGTGCCTCGTTGGAAAGCTCTTTGGCAGCCGCTCGCGTGGCCCCACAGCCCGTGGGGCTGCGGGCTTTGCGGCGGGCGTCAGCCTTGGCGCCACCGGCGCCCACGTGGCGCGGCTGCGCCAGCCTGCGAAGCATTTTCCGGTAGGGCCGCGGCTCTGGCCACAGCTCCCACGCCCGAAGAGCCAGGAGTGAAAGCCGTGCCTCGTTGGAAAGCTCTTTGGCAGCCGCTCACGTGGCCCCACAGCCCGTGGGGCTGCGGGCTTTGCGGCGGCCGTCAGCCTTGGCGTCACCGGGACCCACCTGGCGCCGACGCACCAGCCTGTGAAGCATTTTCCGGTAGGGCCGCGTCTCTGACCACAGCTCCCACGCCCAAAGAGCCAGGAGGGAAAGCCGTGCCTCGTTGGAAAGCTCTTTGGCAGCCGCTCGCGTGGCCCCACAGCCCGTGGGGCTGCGGGCTTTGCGGCGGCCGTCAGCATCGGCGACACCAGCGCCCACGTGGCGCCACCGCGCCAGCGTGCGAAGCATTTTCCGGTAGGGCCGCGGCTCTGGCCACAGCTCCCACGCCCGAAAAGCCAGGAGGGAAAGCCATGCCTCGTTGGAAAGCTCTTTGGCAGCCGCTCGCGTGGCCCCACAGCCCGTTGGGCTGGGGGCTTTGCGGCGGCCGTCAGCCTCGGCGATACCCGCGCCCATCTTGCTCCGCTGCGTCAGCCTGCGAAGCATTTTCCGGTAGGGCCGCGGCTCTGGCCACAGCTCCCACGCCCGAAGAGCAAGGATGGAAAGCCGTGCCTCGTTGGAAAGCACTTTGGCAGCCGCTCGCATGGCCCCACAGCCCGTGGGGCTGCGGGCTTTGCGGCGGCCGTCAGCCTCGGCGACACCGGCGCCCACGTGGCGCCGCCGCGCCAGCCTACGAAGCATTTTTCGGGTAGGGCCGGGGCTCTGGCCACAGCTCCCACGCCCGAAGAGCCAGGAGGGAAAGCCGTGCCTCGTTGGAAAGCTCTTTGGCAGCCGCTCGCATGACCCCACAGCCCATGGGGCTGCGGGCTTTGCGTCGGCCGTCAGCCTCAGCGCCAATGGCGCCCACCTTGCTCTGCTGCGTCAGCCTGCGAAGCATTTTCTGGTAGGGCCGCGGCTCTGGCCACAGCTCCCACGCCCGAAGAGCCAGGAGGGAAAGCCGTGCCTCGTTGGAAAGCCCTTTGGCAGCCGCTCGCATGACCCCACAGCCCATGGGGCTGCGGGCTTTGCGGCGGCCGTCAGCCTCGGCGCCACCGGCGCCCACCTGGCGCCGCCGCGCCAGCCTGCGAAGCATTTTCCTGTAGGGCCGCGGCTCTGGCCACAGCTCCCACGCCCGAAGAGCCAGGAGGGAAAGCCGTGCCTCGTTGGAAAGCTCTTTGGCAGCCGCTCGCGTGGCCCCACAGCCCGTGGGGCTGCGGGCTTTGCGGCGGCCGTCAGCCTCGGCGACACCGGCGCCCACGTGGCGCCGCCGCGCCAGCCTACGAAGCATTTTTCGGGTAGGGCCGTGGCTCTGGCCACAGCTCCCACGCCCGAAGAGCCAGGAGGGAAAGCCGTGCCTCGTTGGAAAGCTCTTTGGCAGCCGCTCGCATGACCCCACAGCCCATGGGGCTGCGGGCTTTGCGTCGGCCATCAGCCTCAGCGCCAATGGCGCCCACCTTGCTCTGCTGCGTCAGCCTGCGAAGCATTTTTGGTAGGGCCGCGGCTCTGGCCACAGCTCCCACGCCCGAAGAGCCAGGAGGGAAAGCCGTGCCTCGTTGGAAAGCCCTTTGGCAGCCGCTCGCATGACCCCACAGCCCATGGGGCTGCGGGCTTTGCGGCGGCCGTCAGCCTCGGCGCCACCGGCGCCCACCTCGCGCCGCCGCGCCAGCCTGCGAAGCATTTTCCTGTAGGGCCGCGGCTCTGGCCACAGCTCCCACGCCCGAAGAGCCAGGAGGGAAAGCCGTGCCTCGTTGGAAAGCTCTTTGGCAGCCGCTCGCGTGGCCCCACAGCCCGTGGGGCTGCGGGCTTTGCGGCGGCCATCAGCCTCGGCGACACCGGCGCCCACGTGACGCCGCCGCGCCAGCCTGCGAAGCATTTTCCGGTAGGGCCGCGGCTCTGGCCGCGGCTCTGGCCACATCTCCCACGCCCGAAGAGCCAGGAGGGAAAGCCGTGCCTCGTTGGAAAGCTCTTTGGCAGGCGCTCGCGTGGCCCCACAGCCCGTGGGGCTGCGGGCTTTGCGGCGGCCGTCAGCCTCGGCGTCACCGGGACCCACCTGGCGCCGCCGCGCCAGCCTGTGAAGCATTTTCGGGTAGGGCCGCGTCTGTGGCCACAGCTCCCACGCCCAAAGAGCCAAGAGGGAAAGCCGTGCCTCGTTGGAAAGCTCTTTGGCAGCCGCTCGCGTGGCCCAACAGCTCGTGGGGCTGCGGGCTTTGCGGCGGCCGTCAGCATCGGCGACACCAGCGCCCACCTTGCTCTGCTGCGTCAGCCTGCGAAGCATTTTCCGGTAGGGCCGCGGCTCTGGCCACAGCTCCCACGCCCGAAAAGCCAGGAGGGAAAGCCGTGCCTCGTTGGAAAGCTCTTTGGCAGCCGCTCGCGTGGCCCCACAGCCCGTGGGGCTGGGGGCTTTGCGGCGGCCGTCAGCCTCGGTGACACCCGCGCCCATCTTGCTCCGCTGCGTCAGCCTGCGAAGCATTTTCCGGTAGGGCCGCGGCTCTGGCCACAGCTCCCACGCCCGAAGAGCCAGGAGGGAAAGCCGTGCCTCGTTGGAAAGCTCTTTGGCAGCCGCTCGCGTGGCCCCACAGCCCGTGGGGCTGCGGGCTTTGCGGCGGCTGTCAGCCTCGGCGTCACCGGTGCCCACTTGGCGCCGCTGCACCAGCCTGCGAAGCATTTTCCGGTAGGGCTGCGGCTCTGTCCACAGCTCCCTCGCCCGAAGAGCAAGGATGGAAAGCCGTGCCTCGTTGGAAAGCTCTTTGGCAGCCGCTCGCGTGGCCCCACAGCCCGTGGGGCTGCGGGCTTTGCGTCGGCCGTCAGCCTCAGCGCCACCGGCGCCCACCTTGCTCGGCTGCGTCAGCCTGCGAAGCATTTTCTGGTAGGGCCGCGGCTCTGGCCACAGCTCCCACGCCCGAAGAGCCAGGAGGGAAAGCCGTGCCTCGTTGGAAAGCTCTTTGGCAGCCACTCGCATGACCCCACAGCCCATGGGGCTGCGGGCTTTGCGGCGGCCGTCAGCCTCGGCGCCACCGGCGCCCATCTGGCGCCGCCGCGCCAGCCTGCGAAGCATTTTCCTGTAGGGCCGCGGCTCTGGCCACAGCTCCCACGCCCGAAGAGCCAGGAGGGAAAGCCGTGCCTCGTTGGAAAGCTCTTTGGCAGCCGCTCGCGTGGCCCCACAGCCCGTGGGGCTGCGGGCTTTGCGGCGGCCGTCAGCCTCGGCGACACCGGCGCCCACGTGACGCCGCCGCGCCAGCCTGCGAAGCATTTTTTGGTAGGGCCGCGGCTCTGGCCACAGCTCCCACGCCCGAAGAGCCAGGAGGGAAAGCCGTGCCTCGTTGGAAAGCTCTTTGGCAGCCGCTCGCGTGGCCCCACAGCTTGTGGGGCTGCGGGCTTTGCGGCGGCCGTCAGCCTCGGCGACACCGGCGCCCACGTGGCGCCGCCGCGCCAGCCTGTGAAGCATTTTCCGGTAGGGCCGCGGCTCTTGCCACAGCTCCCACGCCCGAAAAGCCAGGAGGGAAAGCCATGCCTCGTTGGAAAGCACTTTGGCAGCCGCTCGCGTGGCCCCACAGACCATGGGGCTGAGGGCTTTGCGGCGGCCGTCAGCCTCGGCGCCACCGGCGCCCACCTTGCTCTGCTGCGTCAGCCTGCGAAGCATTTTCTGGTAGGGCCACGGCTCTGGCCACAGCTCCCACGCCCGAAGAGCAAGGATGGAAAGCCGTGCCTCATTGGAAAGCTCTTTGGCAGCCGCTCGCGTGGCCCCACAGCCCGTGGGGCTGCGGGCTTTGCGGCGGCCGTCAGCCTCGGCGCCACCGGCGCCCACCTGGCGCGGCCGCGCCAGCCTGCGAAGCATTTTCCGGTAGGGCCGCGGCTCTGGCCGCGGCTCTGGCCACATCTCCCACGCCCGAAGAGCCAGGAGGGAAAGCCGTGCCTCGTTGGAAAGCTCTTTGGCAGCTGCTCGCGTGGCCCCACAGCCCGTGGGGCTGCGGGCTTTGCGGCGGCCGTCAGCCTCGGCGTCACCGGGACCCACCTGGCGCCGCCGCGCCAGCCTGTGAAGCATTTTCGGGTAGGGCCGCGTCTCTGGCCACAGCTCCCACGCCCAAAGAGCCAAGAGGGAAAGTCGTGCCTCGTTGGAAAGCTCTTTGGCAGCCGCTCGCGTGTCCCCACAGCTCGTGGGGCTGCGGGCTTTGCGGCGGCCGTCAGCATCGGCGACACCAGCGCCCACCTTGCTCTGCTGCGTCAGCCTGCGAAGCATTTTCCGGTAGGGCCGCGGCTCTGGCCACAGCTCCCACGCCCGAAAAGCCAGGAGGGAAAGCTGTGCCTCGTTGGAAAGCTCTTTGGCAGCCGCTCGCGTGGCCCCACAGCCCGTGGGGCTGGGGGCTTTGCGGCGGCCGTCAGCCTCGGTGACACCCGCGCCCATCTTGCTCCGCTGCGTCAACCTGCGAAGCATTTTCCGGTAGGGCCGCGGCTCTGGCCACAGCTCCCACGCCCGAAGAGCCAGGAGGGAAAGCCGTGCCTCGTTGGAAAGCTCTTTGGCAGCCGCTCGCGTGGCCCCACAGCCCGTGGGGCTGCGGGCTTTGCGGCGGCTGTCAGCCTCGGCGTCACCGGCGCCCACTTGGCGCCGCTGCACCAGCCTGCGAAGCATTTTCCGGTAGGGCTGCGGCTCTGTCCACAGCTCCCTCGCCCGAAGAGCAAGGATGGAAAGCCGTGCCTCGTTGGAAAGCTCTTTGGCAGCCGCTCGCGTGGCCCCACAGCCCGTGGGGCTGCGGGCTTTGCGTCGGCCGTCAGCCTCAGCGCCACCGGCGCCCACCTTGCTCGGCTGCGTCAGCCTGCGAAGCATTTTCTGGTAGGGCCGCGGCTCTGGCCACAGCTCCCACGCCCGAAGAGCCAGGAGGGAAAGCCGTGCCTCGTTGGAAAGCTCTTTGGCAGCCGCTCGCATGACCCCACAGCCCATGGGGCTGCGGGCTTTGCGGCGGCCGTCAGCCTCGGCGCCACCGGCGCCCATCTGGCGCCGCCGCGCCAGCCTGCGAAGCATTTTCCTGTAGGGCCGCGGCTCTGGCCACAGCTCCCACGCCCGAAGAGCCAGGAGGGAAAGCCGTGCCTCGTTGGAAAGCTCTTTGGCAGCCGCTCGCGTGGCCCCACAGCCCGTGGGGCTGCGGGCTTTGCGGCGGCCGTCAGCCTCGGCGACACCGGCGCCCACGTGACGCCGCCGCGCCAGCCTGCAAAGCATTTTTTGGTAGGGCCGCGGCTCTGGCCACAGCTCCCACGCCCGAAGAGCCAGGAGGGAAAGCCGCGCCTCGTTGGAAAGCTCTTTGGCAGCCGCTCGCGTGGCCCCACAGCTTGTGGGGCTGCGGGCTTTGCGGCGGCCGTCAGCCTCGGCGACACCGGCGCCCACGTGGCGCCGCCGCGCCAGCCTGTGAAGCATTTTCCGGTAGGGCCGCGGCTCTGGCCACAGCTCCCACGCCCGAAAAGCCAGGAGGGAAAGCCGTGCCTCGTTGGAAAGCTCTTTGGCAGCCGCTCGCATGACCCCACAGCCCATGGGGCTGCGGGCTTTGCGTCGGCCGTCAGCCTCAGCGCCAATGGCGCCCACCTTGCTCTGCTGCGTCAGCCTGCGAAGCATTTTCTGGTAGGGCCGCGGCTCTGGCCACAGCTCCCACGCCCGAAGAGCCAGGAGGGAAAGCCGTGCCTCGTTGGAAAACCCTTTGGCAGCCGCTCGCATGACCCCACAGCCCATGGGGCTGCGGGCTTTGCGGCGGCCGTCAGCCTCGGCGCCACCGGCGCCCACCTGGCGCTGCCGCGCCAGCCTGCGAAGCATTTTCCTGTAGGGCCGCGGCTCTGGCCACAGCTCCCACGCCCGAAGAGCCAGGAGGGAAAGCCGTGCCTCGTTGGAAAGCTCTTTGGCAGCCGCTCGCGTGGCCCCACAGCCCGTGGGGCTGCGGGCTTTGCGGCGGCCGTCAGCCTCGGCGACACCGGCGCCCACGTGACGCCGCCGCGCCAGCCTGCGAAGCATTTTCCGGTAGGGCCGCGGCTCTGGCCGCGGCTCTGGCCACATCTCCCACGCCCGAAGAGCCAGGAGGGAAAGCCGTGCCTCGTTGGAAAGTTCTTTGGCAGCCGCTCGCGTGGCCCCACAGCCCGTGGGGCTGCGGGCTTTGCGGCGGCCGTCAGCCTCGGCGTCACCGGGACCCACCTGGCGCCGCCGCGCCAGCCTGTGAAGCATTTTCGGGTAGGGCCGCGTCTCTGGCCACAGCTCCCACGCCCAAAGAGCCAAGAGGGAAAGTCGTGCCTCGTTGGAAAGCTCTTTGGCAGCCGCTCGCGTGGCCCCACAGCTCGTGGGGCTGCGGGCTTTGCGGCGGCCGTCAGCATCGGCGACACCAGCGCCCACCTTGCTCTGCTGCGTCAGCCTGCGAAGCATTTTCCGGTAGGGCCGCGGCTCTGGCCACAGCTCCCACGCCCGAAAAGCCAGGAGGGAAAGCCGTGCCTCGTTGGAAAGCTCTTTGGCAGCCGCTCGCGTGGCCCCACAGCCCGTGGGGCTGGGGGCTTTGCGGCGGCCGTCAGCCTCGGTGACACCCGCGCCCATCTTGCTCCGCTGCGTCAGCCTGCGAAGCATTTTCCGGTAGGGCCGCGGCTCTGGCCACAGCTCCCACGCCCGAAGAGCCAGGAGGGAAAGCCGTGCCTCGTTGGAAAGCTCTTTGGCAGCCGCTCGCGTGGCCCCACAGCCCGTGGGGCTGCGGGCTTTGCGTCGGCCGTCAGCCTCAGCGCCACCGGCGCCCACCTTGCTCGGCTGCGTCAGCCTGCGAAGCATTTTCTGGTAGGGCCGCGGCTCTGGCCACAGCTCCCACGCCCGAAGAGCCAGGAGGGAAAGCCGTGCCTCGTTGGAAAGCTCTTTGGCAGCCGCTCGCATGACCCCACAGCCCATGGGGCTGCGGGCTTTGCGGCGGCCGTCAGCCTCGGCGCCACCGGCGCCCATATGGCGCCGCCGCGCCAGCCTGCGAAGCATTTTCCTGTAGGGCCGCGGCTCTGGCCACAGCTCCCACGCCCGAAGAGCCAGGAGGGAAAGCCGTGCCTCGTTGGAAAGCTCTTTGGCAGCCGCTCGCGTGGCCCCACAGCCCGTGGGGCTGCGGGCTTTGCGGCGGCCGTCAGCCTCGGCGATACCAGCGCCCACGTGACGCCGCCGCGCCAGCCTGCGAAGCATTTTTTGGTAGGGCCGCGGCTCTGGCGACAGCTCCCACGCCCGAAGAGCCAGGAGGGAAAGCCGTGCCTCGTTGGAAAGCTCTTTGGCAGCCGCTCGCGTGGCCCCACAGCTTGTGGGGCTGCGGGCTTTGCGGCGGCCGTCAGCCTCGGCGACACCGGCGCCCACGTGGCGCCGCCGCGCCAGCCTGCGAAGCATTTTCCGGTAGGGCCGCGGCTCTGGCCACAGCTCCCACGCCCGAAAAGCGAGGATGGAAAGCCATGCCTCGTTGGAAAGCACTTTGGCAGCCGCTCGCGTGGCCCCACAGACCATGGGGCTGAGGGCTTTGCGGCGGCCGTCAGCCTCGGCGCCACCGGCGCCCACCTTGCTCTGCTGCGTCAGCCTGCGAAGCATTTTCTGGTAGGGCCACGGCTCTGGCCACAGCTCCCACGCCCGAAGAGCAAGGATGGAAAGCCGTGCCTCATTGGAAAGCTCTTTGGCAGCCGCTCGCGTGGCCCCACAGCCCGTGGGGCTGCGGGCTTTGCGGCGGCCGTCAGCCTCGGCGACACCGGCGCCCACGTGACGCCGCCGCACCAGCCTGCGAAGCATTTTCCGGTAGGGCCGCGGCTCTGGCCACAGCTCCTACGCCCGAAGAGCCAGGAGGGAAAGCCGTGCCTCGTTGGAAATCTCTTTGGCAGCCGCTCGCATGGCCCCACAGCCCGTGGGGCTGCGGGCTTTGCGGCGGCCGTCAGCCTCGACACCACCGGCGCCCACGTGGCGCTGCCACGCCAGCCTGCGAAGCATTTTCCGGTAGGGCCGCGGCTCTGGCCACAGCTCCCACACCCGAAGAGCGAAGATGGAAAGCCGTGCCTCGTTGGAAAGCCCTTTGGCAGCCGCTCGCGTGGCCCCACAGCCCGTGGGGCTGCGGGCTTTGCGGCGGCCGTCAGCCTCGGCGCCACCGGGACCCACCTGGCGCCGCCGCGCCAGCCTGCGAAGCATTTTCGGGTAGGGCCGCGGCTCTGGCCACAGCTCCCACGCCCGAAGGGCCAGGAGGGAAAGCCGTGCCTCGTTGGAAAGCTCTTTGGCAGCCGCTCGCGTGGCCCCACAGCCCGTGGGGCTGCGGGCTTTGCGGCGGCCGTCAGCCTCGGCGCCACCGGCGCCCACCTGGCGCGGCCGCGCCAGCCTGCGAAGCATTTTCGGGTAGGGCCACGGCTCTGGCCACAGCTCCCACGCCCGAAGAGCCAGGAGGGAAAGCCATGCCTCGTTGGAAAGCTCTTTGGCAGCCCCTCGCGTGACCCCACAGCCCATGGGGCTGCGGGCTTTGCGGCGGCCGTCAGCCTCGGCGTCACCGGCGCCCACCTGGCGCCGCCACGCCAGCCTGCGAAGCATTTTCTGGTAGGGCCGCGGCTCTGGCCACAGCTCCCACGCCCGAAGAGCAAGGATGGAAAGCCGTGCCTCGTTGGAAAGCACTTTGGCAGCCGCTCGCGTGGCCCAACAGCCCGGGGGGCTGCGGGCTTTACGGCGGCCGTCAGCCTCGGCGACACCGGGACCCACCTGGCGCCGCCGCGCCAGCCTGCGAAGCATTTTCCGGTAGGGCCGCGGCTCTGGCCACAGCTCCCACGCCCGAAGAGCCAGGATGGAAAGCCGCGCCTCGTTGGAAAGCTCTTTGGCAGCCGCTCGCGTGGCCCCACAGCCCGTGGGGCTGCGGGCTTTGCGGCGGCCGTCAGCCTTGGCGCTACCGGCGCCCACCTGGCGCCGCTGCGCCAGCCTGCGAAGCATTTTCCGGTAGGGCCGCGGCTCTGGCCACAGCTCCCACGCCCGAAGAGCCAGGAGGGAAAGCCGTGCCTCGTTGGAAAGCTCTTTGGCAGCCGCTCGCGTGGCCCCGCGGCCCGTGGGGCTGCGGGCTTTGCGGCGGCCGTCAGCCTTTGCGACACTGTCGCCCACGTAGCGCCGCTGCGCCAGCCTGCGAAGCATTTTCCGGTAGGGCCGCGGCTCTGGCCACAGCTCCCACGCCCGAAGAGCCAGGAGGGAAAGCCGTGCCTCGTTGGAAAGCTCTTTGGCAGCCGCTCGCGTGGCCCCGCAGCCCGTGGGGCTGCGGGCTTTGTGGCGGCTGTCAGCTTAGGCGCCACCGGCGCCCACCTGGCGCCGCCGCGCCAGCCTGCGAAGCATATTCTGGTAGGGCCGCAGCTCTGGCCACAGCTCCCACGCCCGAAGAGCCAGGAGGGAAAGCCATGCCTCGTTGGAAAGCTCTTTGGCAGCCGCTCGCGTGGCCCCACAGCCTGTGGGGCTGCGGGCTTTGCGGCGGCCGTCAGCCTCGGCGCCACCGGCGCCCACGTGGCGCCGCCGTGCCGGCCTGCGAAGCATTTTCCGGTAGGGCCGCGGCTCTGGCCACAGCTCCCACGCCCGAAGAGCCAGGAGGGAAAGCCATGCCTCGTTGGAAAACTCTTTGGCAGCTGCTCGCGTGGCCCCACAGCCCGTGGGGCTGCGGGCTTTGCGGCGGCCGTCAGCCTTGGCACCACCGGCGCCCACGTGGCGCCGCCGTGCCAGCCTGCGAAGCATTTTCAGGTAGGGCCGCGGCTCTGGCCACAGCTCCCACGCCCGAAGAGCCAGGAGTGAAAGCCGTGCCTCGTTGGAAAGCTCTTTGGCAGGCGCTCGCGTGGCCCCACAGCCCGTGGGGCTGCGGGCTTTGCGGCGGCCGTCAGCCTCGGCACCACCGGCGCCCACGTGGCGCTGCCGCGCCAGCCTGCGAAGCATTTTCCGGTAGGGCCGCGGCTCTGGCCACAGCTCCCACGCGCGAAGAGCGAAGATGGAAAGCCGCGCCTCGTTGGAAAGCCCTTTGGCAGCCGCTCGCGTGGCCCCACAGCCCGTGGGGCTGCGGGCTTTGCGGCGGCCGTCAGCCTCGGCGCCACCGGGACCCACCTGGCGCCGCCGCGCCAGCCTGCGAAGCATTTTCGGGTAGGGCCGCGGCTCTGGCCACAGCTCCCACGCCCGAAGGGCCAGGAGGGAAAGCCGTGCCTCGTTGGAAAGCTCTTTGGCAGCCGCTCGCGTGGCCCCACAGCCCGTGGGGCTGCGGGCTTTGCGGCGGCCGTCAGCCTCGGCGCCACCGGCGCCCACCTGGCGCTGCGGCGCCAGCCTGCGAAGCATTTTCCGGTAGGGCCGCGGCTCTGGCGACAGCTCCCACGCCCGAAGAGCGAGGATGGAAAGCCGCGCCTCGTTGGAAAGCCCTTTGGCAGCCGCTCGCGTGGCCCCACAGCCCGTGGGGCTGCGGGCTTTGCGGCGGCCGTCAGCCTCGGCGCCACCGGCGCCCACCTGGCGCCGCCGCGCCAGCCTGCGAAGCATTTTCGGGTAGGGCCACGGCTCTGGCCACAGCTCCCACGCCCGAAGAGCCAGGAGGGAAAGCCATGCCTCGTTGGAAAGCTCTTTGGCAGCCGCTCGCGTGACCCCACAGCCCATGGGGCTGCGGGCTTTGCGGCGGCCGTCAGCCTCGGCGTCACCGGCGCCCACCTGGCGCCGCCACGCCAGCCTGCGAAGCATTTTCTGGTAGGGCCGCGGCTCTGGCCACAGCTCCCACGCCCGAAGAGCAAGGATGGAAAGCCGTGCCTCGTTGGAAAGCTCTTTGGCAGCCGCTCGCGTGGCCCCACAGCCCGTGGGGCTGCGGGCTTTGCGGCGGCCGTCAGCCTTGGCGCCACCGGCGCCCATCTGGCGCCGCTGCGCCAGCCTGCGAAGCATTTTCCGGTAGGGCCGCGGCTCTGGCCACAGCTCCCACGCCCGAAGAGCCAGGAGGGAAAGCCGTGCCTCGTTGGAAAGCTCTTTGGCAGCCGCTCGCGTGGCCCCACAGCCCGTGGGGCTGCGGGCTTTTCGGCGGCCGTCAGCCTTGGCGCCACCGGCGCCCACGTGGCGCCACCGTGCCAGCCTGCGAAGCATTTTCAGGTAGGGCCGCGGCTCTGGCCACAGCTCCCACGCCCAAAGAGCCAGGAGGGAAAGCCGTGCCTCGTTGGAAAGCTCTTTGGCAGGCGCTCGCGTGGCCCCGCGGCCCGTGGGGCTGCGGGCTTTGCGGCGGCCGTCAGCCTTTGCGACACTGTCGCCCACGTAGCGCCGCTGCGCCAGCCTGCGAAGCATTTTCCGGTAGGGCCGCGGCTCTGGCCACAGCTCCCACGCCCGAAGAGCCAGGAGGGAAAGCCGTGCCTCGTTGGAAAGCTCTTTGGCAGCCGCTCGCGTGGCCCCACAGCCCGTGGGGCTGCGGGCTTTGTGGCGGCTGTCAGCTTAGGCGCCACCGGCGCCCACCTGGCGCCGCCGCGCCAGCCTGCGAAGCATATTCTGGTAGGGCCGCAGCTCTGGCCACAGCTCCCACGCCCGAAGAGCCAGGAGGGAAAGCCATGCCTCGTTGGAAAGCTCTTTGGCAGCCGCTCGCGTGGCCCCACAGCCTGTGGGGCTGAGGGCTTTGCGGCGGCCGTCAGCCTCGGCGCCACCGGCGCCCACGTGGCGCCGCCGTGCCGGCCTGCGAAGCATTTTCCGGTAGGGCCGCGGCTCTGGCCACAGCTCCCACGCCCGAAGAGCCAGGAGGGAAAGCCATGCCTCGTTGGAAAACTCTTTGGCAGCCGCTCGCGTGGCCCCACAGCCCGTGGGGCTGCGGGCTTTGCGGCGGCCGTCAGCCTTGGCACCACCGGCGCCCACGTGGCGCCGCCGTGCCAGCCTGCGAAGCGTTTTCGGGTAGGGCCGCGGCTCTGGCCACAGCTCCCACGCCCGAAGAGCCAGGAGTGAAAGCCGTGCCTCGTTGGAAAGCTCTTTGGCAGGCGCTCGCGTGGCCCCACAGCCCGTGGGGCTGAGGGCTTTGCGGCGGCCGTCAGCCTCGGCGACACCGGCGCCCACCTGGCGCCGCCACGCCAGCCTGCGAAGCATTTTCCGGTAGGGCCGCGGCTCTGGCCACAGCTCCCTCACCCGAAGAGCAAGGATGGAAAGCCATGCCTCGTTGGAAAGCACTTTGGCAGCCGCTCGCATAGCCCCACAGCCCGTGGGGCTGCGGGCTTTGCGGCGGCCGTCAGCCTCGGCGACACCGGCGCCCACCTGGCGCTGCCGCGCCAGCCTACGAAGCATTTTCCGGTAGGGCAGCGGCTCTGGCCACAGCTCCCACGCCCGAAGACCAAGGAGGGAAAGCCGTGCCTCGTTGGAAAGCTCTTTGGCAGTTGCTCGCGTGGCCCCACAGCCCGTGGGGCTGCGGGGTTTGCGGCGGCCGTCAGCCTCAGCGCCACCGGCGCCCACCTGGCGCCACCGCGCCAGCCTGCGAAGCATTTTCCGGTAGGGCCGCGGCTCTGACCACAGCTCCCACGCTTGAAGAGCAAGGATGGAAAGCCGTGCCTCATTGGAAAGCTCTTTGGCAGCTGCTCGCGTGGCCCCACAGCCCATGGGTCTGCGGGCTTTGCGGCGGCCGTCTGCCTCGGCGCCACCGGCGCCCACGTGGGGCCGCCGCGCCAGCCTGTGAAGCATTTTCTGGTAGGGCCGCGGCTCTGGCCACAGCTCCCACGCCCGAAGAGCCAGGAGGGAAAGCCGTGCCTCGTTGGAAAGCCCTTTGGCAGCCACTCGCATGACCCCACAGCCCATGGGGCTGCGGGCTTTGCGGCGGCCGTCAGCCTCGGCGCCACCGGCGCCCACCTGGCGCCGCCGCGCCAGCCTGCGAAGCATTTTCCTGTAGGGCCGCGGCTCTGGCCACAGCTCCCACGCCCGAAGAGCCAGGAGGGAAAGCCGTGCCTCGTTGGAAAGCTCTTTGGCAGCCGCTCGCGTGGCCCCACAGCCCGTGGGGCTGCGGGCTTTGCGGCGGCCGTCAGCCTCGGCGACACCGGCGCCCACGTGACGCCGCCGCGCCAGCCTGCGAAGCATTTTCCGGTAGGGCCGCGGCTCTGGCCGCGGCTCTGGCCACATCTCCCACGCCCGAAGAGCCAGGAGGGAAAGCCGTGCCTCGTTGGAAAGTTCTTTGGCAGCCGCTCGCGTGGCCCCACAGCCCGTGGGGCTGCGGGCTTTGCGGCGGCCGTCAGCCTCGGCGTCACCGGGACCCACCTGGCGCCGCCGCGCCAGCCTGTGAAGCATTTTCGGGTAGGGCCGCGTCTCTGGCCACAGCTCCCACGCCCAAAGAGCCAAGAGGGAAAGTCGTGCCTCGTTGGAAAGCTCTTTGGCAGCCGCTCGCGTGGCCCCACAGCTCGTGGGGCTGCGGGCTTTGCGGCGGCCGTCAGCATCGGCGACACCAGCGCCCACCTTGCTCTGCTGCGTCAGCCTGCGAAGCATTTTCCGGTAGGGCCGCGGCTCTGGCCACAGCTCCCACGCCCGAAAAGCCAGGAGGGAAAGCCGTGCCTCGTTGGAAAGCTCTTTGGCAGCCGCTCGCGTGGCCCCACAGCCCGTGGGGCTGGGGGCTTTGCGGCGGCCGTCAGCCTCGGTGACACCCGCGCCCATCTTGCTCCGCTGCGTCAGCCTGCGAAGCATTTTCCGGTAGGGCCGCGGCTCTGGCCACAGCTCCCACGCCCGAAGAGCCAGGAGGGAAAGCCGTGCCTCGTTGGAAAGCTCTTTGGCAGCCGCTCGCGTGGCCCCACAGCCCGTGGGGCTGCGGGCTTTGCGTCGGCCGTCAGCCTCAGCGCCACCGGCGCCCACCTTGCTCGGCTGCGTCAGCCTGCGAAGCATTTTCTGGTAGGGCCGCGGCTCTGGCCACAGCTCCCACGCCCGAAGAGCCAGGAGGGAAAGCCGTGCCTCGTTGGAAAGCTCTTTGGCAGCCGCTCGCATGACCCCACAGCCCATGGGGCTGCGGGCTTTGCGGCGGCCGTCAGCCTCGGCGCCACCGGCGCCCATATGGCGCCGCCGCGCCAGCCTGCGAAGCATTTTCCTGTAGGGCCGCGGCTCTGGCCACAGCTCCCACGCCCGAAGAGCCAGGAAGGAAAGCCGTGCCTCGTTGGAAAGCTCTTTGGCAGCCGCTCGCGTGGCCCCACAGCCCGTGGGGCTGCGGGCTTTGCGGCGGCCGTCAGCCTCGGCGATACCAGCGCCAACGTGACGCCGCCACGCCAGCCTGCGAAGCATTTTCTGGTAGGGCCGCGGCTCTGGCGACAGCTCCCACGCCCGAAGAGCCAGGAGGGAAAGCCGTGCCTCGTTGGAAAGCTCTTTGGCAGCCGCTCGCGTGGCCCCACAGCTTGTGGGGCTGCGGGCTTTGCGGCGGCCGTCAGCCTCGGCGACACCGGCGCCCACGTGGCGCCGCCGCGCCAGCCTGTGAAGCATTTTCCGGTAGGGCCGCGGCTCTGGCCACAGCTCCCACGCCCGAAAAGCGAGGATGGAAAGCCATGCCTCGTTGGAAAGCACTTTGGCAGCCGCTCGCGTGGCCCCACAGACCATGGGGCTGAGGGCTTTGCGGCGGCCGTCAGCCTCGGCGCCACCGGCGCCCACCTTGCTCTGCTGCGTCAGCCTGCGAAGCATTTTCTGGTAGGGCCACGGCTCTGGCCACAGCTCCCACGCCCGAAGAGCAAGGATGGAAAGCCGTGCCTCATTGGAAAGCTCTTTGGCAGCCGCTCGCGTGGCCCCACAGCCCGTGGGGCTGCGGGCTTTGCGGCGGCCGTCAGCCTCGGCGACACCGGCGCCCACGTGACGCCGCCGCACCAGCCTGCGAAGCATTTTCCGGTAGGGCCGCGGCTCTGGCCACAGCTCCTACGCCCGAAGAGCCAGGAGGGAAAGCCGTGCCTCGTTGGAAATCTCTTTGGCAGCCGCTCGCATGGCCCCACAGCCCGTGGGGCTGCGGGCTTTGCGGCGGCCGTCAGCCTCGACACCACCGGCGCCCACGTGGCGCTGCCACGCCAGCCTGCGAAGCATTTTCCGGTAGGGCCGCGGCTCTGGCCACAGCTCCCACACCCGAAGAGCGAAGATGGAAAGCCGTGCCTCGTTGGAAAGCCCTTTGGCAGCCGCTCGCGTGGCCCCACAGCCCGTGGGGCTGCGGGCTTTGCGGCGGCCGTCAGCCTCGGCGCCACCGGGACCCACCTGGCGCCGCCGCGCCAGCCTGCGAAGCATTTTCGGGTAAGGCCGCGGCTCTGGCCACAGCTCCCACGCCCGAAGGGCCAGGAGGGAAAGCCGTGCCTCGTTGGAAAGCTCTTTGGCAGCCGCTCGCGTGGCCCCACAGCCCGTGGCGCTGCGGGCTTTGCGGCGGCCGTCAGCCTCGGCGCCACCGGCGCCCACCTGGCGCGGCCGCGCCAGCCTGCGAAGCATTTTCGGGTAGGGCCACGGCTCTGGCCACAGCTCCCACGCCCGAAGAGCCAGGAGGGAAAGCCATGCCTCGTTGGAAAGCTCTTTGGCAGCCCCTCGCGTGACCCCACAGCCCATGGGGCTGCGGGCTTTGCGGCGGCCGTCAGCCTCGGCGTCACCGGCGCCCACCTGGCGCCGCCACGCCAGCCTGCGAAGCATTTTCTGGTAGGGCCGCGGCTCTGGCCACAGCTCCCACGCCCGAAGAGCAAGGATGGAAAGCCGTGCCTCGTTGGAAAGCACTTTGGCAGCCGCTCGCGTGGCCCAACAGCCCGGGGGGCTGCGGGCTTTACGGCGGCCGTCAGCCTCGGCGACACCGGGACCCACCTGGCGCCGCCGCGCCAGCCTGCGAAGCATTTTCCGGTAGGGCCGCGGCTCTGGCCACAGCTCCCACGCCCGAAGAGCCAGGATGGAAAGCCGCGCCTCGTTGGAAAGCTCTTTGGCAGCCGCTCGCGTGGCCCCACAGCCCGTGGGGCTGCGGGCTTTGCGGCGGCCGTCAGCCTTGGCGCTACCGGCGCCCACGTGGCGCCGCTGCGCCAGCCTGCGAAGCATTTTCCGGTAGGGCCGCGGCTCTGGCCACAGCTCCCACGCCCGAAGAGCCAGGAGGGAAAGCCGTGCCTCGTTGGAAAGCTCTTTGGCAGCCGCTCGCGTGGCCCCACAGCCCGTGGGGCTGCGGGCTTTTCGGCGGCCGTCAGCCTTGGCGCCACCGGCGCCCACGTGGCGCCGCCGTGCCAGCCTGCGAAGCATTTTCAGGTAGGGCCGCGGCTCTGGCCACAGCTCCCACGCCCGAAGAGCCAGGAGGGAAAGCCGTGCCTCGTTGGAAAGCTCTTTGGCAGGCGCTCGCGTGGCCCCGCGGCCCGTGGGGCTGCGGGCTTTGCGGCGGCCGTCAGCCTTTGCGACACTGTCGCCCACGTAGCGCCGCTGCGCCAGCCTGCGAAGCATTTTCCGGTAGGGCCGCGGCTCTGGCCACAGCTCCCACGCCCGAAGAGCCAGGAGGGAAAGCCGTGCCTCGTTGGAAAGCTCTTTGGCAGCCGCTCGCGTGGCCCCGCAGCCCGTGGGGCTGCGGGCTTTGTGGCGGCTGTCAGCTTAGGCGCCACCGGCGCCCACCTGGCGCCGCCGCGCCAGCCTGCGAAGCATATTCTGGTAGGGCCGCAGCTCTGGCCACAGCTCCCACGCCCGAAGAGCCAGGAGGGAAAGCCATGCCTCGTTGGAAAGCTCTTTGGCAGCCGCTCGCGTGGCCCCACAGCCTGTGGGGCTGCGGGCTTTGCGGCGGCCGTCAGCCTCGGCGCCACCGGCGCCCACGTGGCGCCGCCGTGCCGGCCTGCGAAGCATTTTCCGGTAGGGCCGCGGCTCTGGCCACAGCTCCCACGCCCGAAGAGCCAGGAGGGAAAGCCATGCCTCGTTGGAAAACTCTTTGGCAGCTGCTCGCGTGGCCCCACAGCCCGTGGGGCTGCGGGCTTTGCGGCGGCCGTCAGCCTTGGCACCACCGGCGCCCACGTGGCGCCGCCGTGCCAGCCTGCGAAGCATTTTCCGGTAGGGCCGCGGCTCTGGCCACAGCTCCCACGCCCGAAGAGCCAGGAGTGAAAGCCGTGCCTCGTTGGAAAGCTCTTTGGCAGGCGCTCGCGTGGCCCCACAGCCCGTGGGGCTGCGGGCTTTGCGGCGGCCGTCAGCCTCGGCACCACCGGCGCCCACGTGGCGCTGCCGCGCCAGCCTGCGAAGCATTTTCCGGTAGGGCCGCGGCTCTGGCCACAGCTCCCACGCGCGAAGAGCGAAGATGGAAAGCCGCGCCTCGTTGGAAAGCCCTTTGGCAGCCGCTCGCGTGGCCCCACAGCCCGTGGGGCTGCGGGCTTTGCGGCGGCCGTCAGCCTCGGCGCCACCGGGACCCACCTGGCGCCGCCGCGCCAGCCTGCGAAGCATTTTCGGGTAGGGCCGCGGCTCTGGCCACAGCTCCCACGCCCGAAGGGCCAGGAGGGAAAGCCGTGCCTCGTTGGAAAGCTCTTTGGCAGCCGCTCGCGTGGCCCCACAGCCCGTGGGGCTGCGGGCTTTGCGGCGGCCGTCAGCCTCGGCGCCACCGGCGCCCACCTGGCGCTGCGGCGCCAGCCTGCGAAGCATTTTCCGGTAGGGCCGCGGCTCTGGCGACAGCTCCCACGCCCGAAGAGCGAGGATGGAAAGCCGCGCCTCGTTGGAAAGCCCTTTGGCAGCCGCTCGCGTGGCCCCACAGCCCGTGGGGCTGCGGGCTTTGCGGCGGCCGTCAGCCTCGGCGCCACCGGCGCCCACCTGGTGCCGCCGCGCCAGCCTGCGAAGCATTTTCGGGTAGGGCCACGGCTCTGGCCACAGCTCCCACGCCCGAAGAGCCAGGAGGGAAAGCCATGCCTCGTTGGAAAGCTCTTTGGCAGCCGCTCGCGTGACCCCACAGCCCATGGGGCTGCGGGCTTTGCGGCGGCCGTCAGCCTCGGCGTCACCGGCGCCCACCTGGCGCCGCCACGCCAGCCTGCGAAGCATTTTCTGGTAGGGCCGCGGCTCTGGCCACAGCTCCCACGCCCGAAGAGCAAGGATGGAAAGCCGTGCCTCGTTGGAAAGCACTTTGGCAGCCGCTCGCGTGGCCCCACAGCCCGGGGGGCTGCGGGCTTTACGGCGGCCGTCAGCCTCGGCGACACCGGGACCCACCTGGCGCCGCCGCGCCAGCCTGCGAAGCATTTTCCGGTAGGGCCGCGGCTCTGGCCACAGCTCCCACGCCCGAAGAGCCAGGATGGAAAGCCGCGCCTCGTTGGAAAGCTCTTTGGCAGCCGCTCGCGTGGCCCCACAGCCCGTGGGGCTGCGGGCTTTGCGGCGGCCGTCAGCCTTGGCGCCACCGGCGCCCATCTGGCGCCGCTGCGCCAGCCTGCGAAGCATTTTCCGGTAGGGCCGCGGCTCTGGCCACAGCTCCCACGCCCGAAGAGCCAGGAGGGAAAGCCGTGCCTCGTTGGAAAGCTCTTTGGCAGCCGCTCGCGTGGCCCCACAGCCCGTGGGGCTGCGGGCTTTTCGGCGGCCGTCAGCCTTGGCGCCACCGGCGCCCACGTGGCGCCACCGTGCCAGCCTGCGAAGCATTTTCAGGTAGGGCCGCGGCTCTGGCCACAGCTCCCACGCCCAAAGAGCCAGGAGGGAAAGCCGTGCCTCGTTGGAAAGCTCTTTGGCAGGCGCTCGCGTGGCCCCGCGGCCCGTGGGGCTGCGGGCTTTGCGGCGGCCGTCAGCCTTTGCGACACTGTCGCCCACGTAGCGCCGCTGCGCCAGCCTGCGAAGCATTTTCCGGTAGGGCCGCGGCTCTGGCCACAGCTCCCACGCCCGAAGAGCCAGGAGGGAAAGCCGTGCCTCGTTGGAAAGCTCTTTGGCAGCCGCTCGCGTGGCCCCACAGCCCGTGGGGCTGCGGGCTTTGTGGCGGCTGTCAGCTTAGGCGCCACCGGCGCCCACCTGGCGCCGCCGCGCCAGCCTGCGAAGCATATTCTGGTAGGGCCGCAGCTCTGGCCACAGCTCCCACGCCCGAAGAGCCAGGAGGGAAAGCCATGCCTCGTTGGAAAGCTCTTTGGCAGCCGCTCGCGTGGCCCCACAGCCTGTGGGGCTGAGGGCTTTGCGGCGGCCGTCAGCCTCGGCGCCACCGGCGCCCACGTGGCGCCGCCGTGCCGGCCTGCGAAGCATTTTCCGGTAGGGCCGCGGCTCTGGCCACAGCTCCCACGCCCGAAGAGCCAGGAGGGAAAGCCATGCCTCGTTGGAAAACTCTTTGGCAGCCGCTCGCGTGGCCCCACAGCCCGTGGGGCTGCGGGCTTTGCGGCGGCCGTCAGCCTTGGCACCACCGGCGCCCACGTGGCGCCGCCGTGCCAGCCTGCGAAGCGTTTTCGGGTAGGGCCGCGGCTCTGGCCACAGCTCCCACGCCCGAAGAGCCAGGAGTGAAAGCCGTGCCTCGTTGGAAAGCTCTTTGGCAGGCGCTCGCGTGGCCCCACAGCCCGTGGGGCTGAGGGCTTTGCGGCGGCCGTCAGCCTCGGCACCACCGGCGCCCACGTGGCGCTGCCGCGCCAGCCTGCGAAGCATTTTCCGGTAGGGCCGCGGCTCTGGCCACAGCTCCCACGCGCGAAGAGCGAAGATGGAAAGCCGCGCCTCGTTGGAAAGCCCTTTGGCAGCCGCTCGCGTGGCCCCACAGCCCGTGGGGCTGCGGGCTTTGCGGCGGCCGTCAGCCTCGGCGCCACCGGGACCCACCTGGCACCGCCGCGCCAGCCTGCGAAGCATTTTCGGGTAGGGCCGCGGCTCTGGCCACAGCTCCCACGCCCGAAGGGCCAGGAGGGAAAGCCGTGCCTCGTTGGAAAGCTCTTTGGCAGCCGCTCGCGTGGCCCCACAGCCCGTGGGGCTGCGGGCTTTGCGGCGACCGTCAGCCTCGGCGCCACCGGCGCCCACCTGGCGCCGCCGTGCCAGCCTGTGAAGCATTTTCCGGTAGGGCCGCGGCTCTGGCCACAGCTCCCACGCCCGAAGACCAAGGAGGGAAAGCCGTGCCTCGTTGGAAAGCTCTTTGGCAGGCGCTCGCGTGGCCCCGCAGCCCGTGGGGCTGCGGGCTTTGCGGCGGCTGTCAGCCTCGGCACCACCGGCGCCCACGTGGCGCCGCCGCGCCAGCCTGCGAAGCATTTTCGGGTAGGGCCGCGGCTCTGGCCACAGCTCCCACGCCCGAAGAGCCAGGAGGGAAAGCCGTGCCTCGTTGGAAAGCTCTTTGGCAGCCGCTCGCGTGGCCCCACAGCCCATGGGGCTGCGGGCTTTGCGGCGGCCGTCAGCCTCGGCGACACCGGCGCCCACCTGGCGCCGCCACGCCAGCCTGCGAAGCATTTTCCGGTAGGGCCGCGGCTCTGGCCACAGCTCCCTCACCCGAAGAGCAAGGATGGAAAGCCATGCCTCGTTGGAAAGCACTTTGGCAGCCGCTCGCATAGCCCCACAGCCCGTGGGGCTGCGGGCTTTGCGGCGGCCGTCAGCCTCGGCGACACCGGCGCCCACCTGGCGCTGCCGCGCCAGCCTACGAAGCATTTTCCGGTAGGGCAGCGGCTCTGGCCACAGCTCCCACGCCCGAAGACCAAGGAGGGAAAGCCGTGCCTCGTTGGAAAGCTCTTTGGCAGTTGCTCGCGTGGCCCCACAGCCCGTGGGGCTGCGGGGTTTGCGGCGGCCGTCAGCCTCAGCGCCACCGGCGCCCACCTGGCGCCACCGCGCCAGCCTGCGAAGCATTTTCCGGTAGGGCCGCGGCTCTGACCACAGCTCCCACGCTTGAAGAGCAAGGATGGAAAGCCGTGCCTCATTGGAAAGCTCTTTGGCAGCCGCTCGCGTGGCCCCACAGCCCATGGGGCTGCGGGCTTTGCGGCGGCCGTCTGCCTCGGCGCCACCGGCGCCCACGTGGGGCCGCCGCGCCAGCCTGTGAAGCATTTTCTGGTAGGGCCGCGGCTCTGGCCACAGCTCCCACGCCCGAAAAGCCAGGAGGGAAAGCCGCGCCTCGTTGGAAAGCCCTTTGGCAGCCGCTCGCGTGGCCCCACAGCCCATGGGGCTGCGGGCTTTGCGGCGGCCGTCAGCCTCGGCGTCACCGGCGCCCACCTGGCGCTGCCACGCCAGCCTGCGAAGCATTTTCCGGTAGGGCCGCGGCTCTGGCCACAGCTCCCTCACCCGAAGAGCAAGGATGGAAAGCCATGCCTCGTTGGAAAGCACTTTGGCAGCCGCTCGCATGGCCCCACAGCCCGTGGGGCTGCGGGCTTTGCGGCGGCCGTCAGCCTCGGCGACACCGGCGCCCACCTGGCGCTGCCGCGCCAGCCTACGAAGCATTTTCCGGTAGGGCAGCGGCTCTGGCCACAGCTCCCACGCCCGAAGACCAAGGAGGGAAAGCCGTGCCTCGTTGGAAAGCTCTTTGGCAGTTGCTCGCGTGGCCCCACAGCCCGTGGGGCTGCGGGGTTTGCGGCGGCCGTCAGCCTCAGCGCCACCGGCGCCCACCTGGCGCCGCCGCGCCAGCCTGCGAAGCATTTTCCGGTAGGGCCGCGGCTCTGACCACAGCTCCCACGCTTGAAGAGCAAGGATGGAAAGCCGTGCCTCATTGGAAAGCTCTTTGGCAGCTGCTCGCGTGGCCCCACAGCCCGTGGGGCTGCGGGCTTTGCGGCGGCCGTCTGCCTCGGCGCCACCGGCGCCCACGTGGGGCCGCCGCGCCAGCCTGTGAAGCATTTTCCGGTAGGGCAGTGGCTCTGGCCACAGCTCCCACGCCCGAAGACCAAGGAGGGAAAGCCGTGCCTCCTTGGAAAGCTCTTTGGCAGTTGCTCGCGTGGCCCCACAGCCCGTGGGGCTGCGGGGTTTGCGGCAGCCGTCAGCCTCAGCGCCACCGGCGCCCACCTGGCGCCGCCGCGCCAGCCTGCGAAGCATTTTCCGGTAGGGCCGCGGCTCTGACCACAGCTCCCACGCCCGAAGAGCAAGGATGGAAAGCCGTGCCTCATTGGAAAGCTCTTTGGCAGCTGCTCGCGTGCCCCACAGCCCGTGGGGCTGCGGGCTTTGCGGCGGCCGTCTGCCTCGGCGCCACCGGCGCCCACGTGGGGCCGCCGCGCCAGCCTGGGAAGCATTTTCCAGTAGGGCCGCGGCTCTGGCCACAGCTCCCACGCCCGAAGAGCCAGGAGGGAAAGCCGTGCCTCGTTGGAAAGCTCTTTGGCAGCCGCTCGCGTGGCTCCACAGCCCATGGGGCTGCGGGCTTTGCGGCGGCCATCAGCCTCGGCGACACCGGTGCCCATGTGGCGCCGCCGCGCAAGCCTGCGAAGCATTTTCCGGTAGCGCCTCTGCTCTGGCCACAGCTCCCACGCCCGAAGAGCCAGGAGGGAAAGCCGTGCCTCGTTGGAAAGCTCTTTGGTAGCCGCTCCCGTGGCCCCACAACCCGTGGGGCTGCGGGCTTTGCAGCGGCCGTCAGCCTCGGCGCCACCGGCGCCCCCGAGGCACCGCCGCGCCAGCCTGCGAAGCATTTTCGGGTAGGGCCGCGGCTCTGGCCACAGCTCCCACTCCCGAAGAGCCAGGAGGGAAAGCCGTGCCTCGTTGGAAAGCTCTTTGGCAGCCGCTCGCGTGACCCCACAGCCCATGGGGCTGCGGGCTTTGCGGCGGCCGTCAGCCTCGGCGCCACCGGCGCCCACGTGGCGCCACCGCGCCAGCCTGCGAAGCATTTTCCGGTAGGGCCGCGGCTCTGGCCACAGCTCCCACGCCCGAAGAGCCAGGAGTGAAAGCCGTGCCTCGTTGGAAAGCTCTTTGGCAGGCGCTCGCGTGGCCCCACAGCCCGTGGGGCTGAGGGCTTTGCGGCGGCCGTCAGCCTCGGCACCACCGGCGCCCACGTGGCGCTGCCGCGCCAGCCTGCGAAGCATTTTCCGGTAGGGCCGCGGCTCTGGCCACAGCTCCCACGCGCGAAGAGCGAAGATGGAAAGCCGCGCCTCGTTGGAAAGCCCTTTGGCAGCCGCTCGCGTGGCCCCACAGCCCGTGGGGCTGCGGGCTTTGCGGCGGCCGTCAGCCTCGGCGCCACCGGGACCCACCTGGCACCGCCGCGCCAGCCTGCGAAGCATTTTCGGGTAGGGCCGCGGCTCTGGCCACAGCTCCCACGCCCGAAGGGCCAGGAGGGAAAGCCGTGCCTCGTTGGAAAGCTCTTTGGCAGCCACTCGCGTGGCCCCACAGCCCGTGGGGCTGCGGGCTTTGCGGCGACCGTCAGCCTCGGCGCCACCGGCGCCCACCTGGCGCCGCCGTGCCAGCCTGTGAAGCATTTTCCGGTAGGGCCGCGGCTCTGGCCACAGCTCCCACGCCCGAAGACCAAGGAGGGAAAGCCGTGCCTCGTTGGAAAGCTCTTTGGCAGGCGCTCGCGTGGCCCCGCAGCCCGTGGGGCTGCGGGCTTTGCGGCGGCTGTCAGCCTCGGCACCACCGGCGCCCACGTGGCGCCGCCGCGCCAGCCTGCGAAGCATTTTCGGGTAGGGCCGCGGCTCTGGCCACAGCTCCCACGCCCGAAGAGCCAGGAGGGAAAGCCGTGCCTCGTTGGAAAGCTCTTTGGCAGCCGCTCGCGTGGCCCCACAGCCCATGGGGCTGCGGGCTTTGCGGCGGCCGTCAGCCTCGGCGACACCGGCGCCCACCTGGCGCCGCCACGCCAGCCTGCGAAGCATTTTCCGGTAGGGCCGCGGCTCTGGCCACAGCTCCCTCACCCGAAGAGCAAGGATGGAAAGCCATGCCTCGTTGGAAAGCACTTTGGCAGCCGCTCGCATAGCCCCACAGCCCGTGGGGCTGCGGGCTTTGCGGCGGCCGTCAGCCTCGGCGACACCGGCGCCCACCTGGCGCTGCCGCGCCAGCCTACGAAGCATTTTCCGGTAGGGCAGCGGCTCTGGCCACAGCTCCCACGCCCGAAGACCAAGGAGGGAAAGCCGTGCCTCGTTGGAAAGCTCTTTGGCAGTTGCTCGCGTGGCCCCACAGCCCGTGGGGCTGCGGGGTTTGCGGCGGCCGTCAGCCTCAGCGCCACCGGCGCCCACCTGGCGCCACCGCGCCAGCCTGCGAAGCATTTTCCGGTAGGGCCGCGGCTCTGACCACAGCTCCCACGCTTGAAGAGCAAGGATGGAAAGCCGTGCCTCATTGGAAAGCTCTTTGGCAGCCGCTCGCGTGGCCCCACAGCCCATGGGTCTGCGGGCTTTGCGGCGGCCGTCTGCCTCGGCGCCACCGGCGCCCACGTGGGGCCGCCGCGCCAGCCTGTGAAGCATTTTCTGGTAGGGCCGCGGCTCTGGCCACAGCTCCCACGCCCGAAAAGCCAGGAGGGAAAGCCGCGCCTCGTTGGAAAGCCCTTTGGCAGCCGCTCGCGTGGCCCCACAGCCCATGGGGCTGCGGGCTTTGCGGCGGCCGTCAGCCTCGGCGTCACCGGCGCCCACCTGGCGCTGCCACGCCAGCCTGCGAAGCATTTTCCGGTAGGGCCGCGGCTCTGGCCACAGCTCCCTCACCCGAAGAGCAAGGATGGAAAGCCATGCCTCGTTGGAAAGCACTTTGGCAGCCGCTCGCATGGCCCCACAGCCCGTGGGGCTGCGGGCTTTGCGGCGGCCGTCAGCCTCGGCGACACCGGCGCCCACCTGGCGCTGCCGCGCCAGCCTACGAAGCATTTTCCGGTAGGGCAGCGGCTCTGGCCACAGCTCCCACGCCCGAAGACCAAGGAGGGAAAGCCGTGCCTCGTTGGAAAGCTCTTTGGCAGTTGCTCGCGTGGCCCCACAGCCCGTGGGGCTGCGGGGTTTGCGGCGGCCGTCAGCCTCAGCGCCACCGGCGCCCACCTGGCGCCGCCGCGCCAGCCTGCGAAGCATTTTCCGGTAGGGCCGCGGCTCTGACCACAGCTCCCACGCTTGAAGAGCAAGGATGGAAAGCCGTGCCTCATTGGAAAGCTCTTTGGCAGCTGCTCGCGTGGCCCCACAGCCCGTGGGGCTGCGGGCTTTGCGGCGGCCGTCTGCCTCGGCGCCACCGGCGCCCACGTGGGGCCGCCGCGCCAGCCTGTGAAGCATTTTCCGGTAGGGCAGTGGCTCTGGCCACAGCTCCCACGCCCGAAGACCAAGGAGGGAAAGCCGTGCCTCCTTGGAAAGCTCTTTGGCAGTTGCTCGCGTGGCCCCACAGCCCGTGGGGCTGCGGGGTTTGCGGCAGCCGTCAGCCTCAGCGCCACCGGCGCCCACCTGGCGCCGCCGCGCCAGCCTGCGAAGCATTTTCCGGTAGGGCCGCGGCTCTGACCACAGCTCCCACGCCCGAAGAGCAAGGATGGAAAGCCGTGCCTCATTGGAAAGCTCTTTGGCAGCTGCTCGCGTGCCCCACAGCCCGTGGGGCTGCGGGCTTTGCGGCGGCCGTCTGCCTCGGCGACACCGGCGCCCACGTGGGGCCGCCGCGCCAGCCTGGGAAGCATTTTCCAGTAGGGCCGCGGCTCTGGCCACAGCTCCCACGCCCGAAGAGCCAGGAGGGAAAGCCGTGCCTCGTTGGAAAGCTCTTTGGCAGCCGCTCGCGTGGCTCCACAGCCCATGGGGCTGCGGGCTTTGCGGCGGCCATCAGCCTCGGCGACACCGGTGCCCATGTGGCGCCGCCGCGCAAGCCTGCGAAGCATTTTCCGGTAGCGCCTCTGCTCTGGCCACAGCTCCCACGCCCGAAGAGCCAGGAGGGAAAGCCGTGCCTCGTTGGAAAGCTCTTTGGTAGCCGCTCCCGTGGCCCCACAACCCGTGGGGCTGCGGGCTTTGCAGCGGCCGTCAGCCTCGGCGCCACCGGCGCCCCCGAGGCACCGCCGCGCCAGCCTGCGAAGCATTTTCGGGTAGGGCCGCGGCTCTGGCCACAGCTCCCACTCCCGAAGAGCCAGGAGGGAAAGCCGTGCCTCGTTGGAAAGCTCTTTGGCAGCCGCTCGCGTGACCCCACAGCCCATGGGGCTGCGGGCTTTGCGGCGGCCGTCAGCCTCGGCGCCACCGGCGCCCACGTGGCGCCACCGCGCCAGCCTGCGAAGCATTTTCCGGTAGGGCCGCGGCTCTGGCCACAGCTCCCACGCCCGAAGAGCCAGGAGGGAAAGCCGTGCCTCGTTGGGAAGCTCTTTGGCAGCCCCTCGCGTGGCCCCACAGCCCGTGGGGCTGCGGGCTTTGCGGCGGCCGTCAGCCTTGGCGCCACCGGCGCCCACTTGGCGCCGCCGTGCCAGCCTGCGAAGCATTTTCCGGTAGGGCCGCGGCTCTGGCCACAGCTCCCACGCCCGAAGAGCCAGGAGGGAAAACCGTGCCTCCTTGGAAAGCTCTTTGGCAGCCGCTCGCGTGGCCCCACAGACCATGGGGCTGCGGGCTTTGCGGCGGCCGTCAGCCTCGGCCACACCGGAGCCCACGTGGCGCCGACGCGCCAGCCTGCGAAGCATTTTCGGGTAGGGCCGCGGCTCTGGCCACAGCTCCCACGCCCGAAGAGCCAGGAGGGAAAGCCATGCCTCGTTGGAAAGCTCTTTGGCAGCCGCTCGCGTGGCCCCACAGCCCGTGGGGCTGCGGGCTTTGCGGCGGCCGTCAGCCTCGGCGACACCGGCGCCCATGTGGCGCTGCGGCGCCAGCCTGCGAAGCATTTTCCGGTAGGGCCGCGGCTCTGGCGACAGCTCCCACGCCCGAAGAGCGAGGATGGAAAGCCGCGCCTCGTTGGAAAGCCCTTTGGCAGCCGCTCGCGTGGCCCCACAGCCCGTGGGGCTGCGGGCTTTGCGGCGGCCGTCAGCCTCGGCGCCACCGGCGCCCACCTGGCGCCGCCGCGCCAGCCTGCAAAGCATCTTCGGGTAGGGCCGCGGCTCTGGCCACAGCTCCCACACCCGAAGAGCCAGGAGGGAAAGCCATGCCTCGTTGGAAAGCTCTTTGGCAGCCGCTCGCGTGGCCCCACAGCCCGTGGGGCTGCGGGCTTTGCGGCGGCCGTCAGCCTCGGTCACACCGGAGCCCACGTGGCGCCGCCGCGCCAACCTGCGAAGCATTTTCGGGTAGGGCCGCGGCTCTGGCCACAGCTCCCACGCCCGAAGAGCCAGGAGGGAAAGCCATGCCTCGTTGGAAAGTTCTTTGGCAGCCGCTCGCATGGACCCACAGCCCGTGGGGCTGCGGGCTTTGCGGCGGCCGTCAGCCTCGGCGCCACCGGCGCCCACCTGGCGCCGCCGCGCCAGCCTGCGAAGCATTTTCCGGTAGGGCCGCGGCTCTGGCCACAGCTCCCACGCCCGAAGACCAAGGAGGGAAAGCCGTGCCTTGTTGGAAAGCTCTTTGGGAGCCGCTCGCGTGGCCCCACAGCCCATGGGGCTGCGGGCTTTGCGGCGGCCGTCAGCCTCGGCGACACCGGCGCCCACGTGGCGCCGCCGCGCCAGCCTGCGAAGCATTTTCCGGTAGGGCCGTGGCTCTGGCCACAGCTCCCACGCCAGAAGACCAAGGAGGGAAAGCCGTGCATCGTTGGAAAGCTCTTTGGCAGTTGCTCGCGTGTCCCCACAGCCCGTGGGGCTGCAGGCTTTGCGGCGGCCGTCAGCCTCGGCGCCACCGGCGCCCACCTGGCGCCGCCGCGCCAGCCTGCGAAGCATTTTCCGGTAGGGCCGCGGCTCTGGCCACAGCTCCCACGCCCGAAGAGCCAGGAGGGAAAGCCGTGCCTCGTTGGAAAGCTCTTTGGCAGCTGCTCGCGTGGCCCCACAGCCCGTGGGGCTGCGGGCTTTGCGGCGGCCATCAGCCTCGGTGCTACCGGCGCCCACCTTGTTCCGCTGCGCCAGCCTGCGAAGTATTTTCCTGTAGGGCCG